>NC_058084.1:206096964-206417284 GCF_014858855.1 Bufo gargarizans | reverse complement strand
GATAACGGTGTCATCGCCACTGGCCATGTTGGTGGAGTACTCGAAACCGCGCAACAGGGCACACAGGTCTCGCATGAGGCCCAGTCATTGGTGGTGAAGTGGTGCTGTTCTGTAGTGCGGACTGACCCGTGCGTGCTGCAGCTGAAACTCCACTATGGCCTGCTGCTGCTCGCACAGTCTGTCCAGCATGTGCAAGGTGGAGTTCCACCTGGTGGGCACGTCGCATATGAGGCGGTGAGCGGAAAGGCCGAGTAGCCTGTAGCGCAGACAGGCGAGCAGCAGCAGATGTGAACGCCGGGAAAGCGCGAACAGACGGCCCGCACTTTATGCAGCAGCTCTGACATGTCGGGGTAGTTGTGAATGAACTTCTGCACCACCAAATTCAGCACATGCGCCAAGCAAGGGATGTTGCGTCAAATTGGCTAGTCCCAGAGCTGCCAACGAGATTTCGCCCATTATCACACACCACCAGGCCGGGCTTGAGGCTCACCGGCAGCAACCACTCGTCGGTCTGTTGTTCTATACCCCCGCCACAACTCCTGTGCGGTGTGGGGCCTGTCCCCCAAACATATGAGTTTCAGAATGGCCTGCTGACGTTTACCCCCGGGCTGTGCTGAAGTTGGTGGTGAAGGTGTGTGGCTGACTGGATGAGCAGGTGGAAGAAGAGGAGGAGGAAGCCGAGAAGGAGGAGGTGGCAACAGGAGGCAAAGAATGTTGCCCTGCGATCCTTGGCGGCGGAAGGACGTGCGCCAAACAGCTCTCCGCCTGGGGCCCAGCTGCCACTACATTTACCCAGTGTGCAGTTAGGGAGATATAGCGTCCCTGGCCGTGCTTACTGGTCCACGTATCTGTGGTTAGGTGGACCTTGCTACAGATGGCGTTGCGCAGTGCACACTTGATTTTATCGGATACTTGGTTGTGCAGGGAAGGCACGGCTCTCTTGGAGAAGTAGTGCCGGCTGGGAACAACATACTGTGGGACAGCAAGCGACATGAGCTGTTTGAAGCTGTCTGTGTCCACCAGCCTAAATGACAGCATTTCATAGGCCAGTAGTTTAGAAATGCTGGCATTCAGGGCCAGGGATCGAGGGTGGCTAGGTGGGAATTTACGCTTTCTATCAAATGTTTGTGAGATGGAGAGCTGAACGCTGGCGTGTGACATGGTTGAGACGCTTGGTGACGGAGGTGGTGGTGGTGGTGTTGGTGGTACATCCCCTGTTTGCTGGGCGGCAGGTGCCAACGTTCCTCCAGAGGCGGAGGAAGAGGCCGAGGCGGCAGCAGCAGAATAGGCCGAGGCGGCAGCAGCAGAAGAGGTAGCAGGGGGAGCCTGAGTGACTTCCTTGGTTTTAAGGTGTTTACTCCACTGCAGTTCATGCTTTGCATGCAGGTGCCTGGTCATGCAGGTTGTGCTCAGGTTCAGAACGTTAATGCCTCGCTTCAGGCTCTGATGGCACAGCGTGCAAACCACTCGGGTCTTGTCGTCAGCACATTGTTTGAAGAAGTGCCATGCCAGGGAACTCCTTGAAGCTGCCTTTGGGGTGCTCGGTCCCAGATGGCGGCGGTCAGTAGCAGGCGGAGTCTCTTGGCGGCGGGTGTTCTGCTTTTGCCCACTGCTCCCTCTTTTGCTACGCTGTTGGCTCGGTCTCACCACTGCCTCTTCCTCCGAACTGTGAAAGTCAGTGGCACGACCTTCATTCCATGTGGGGTCTAGGACCTCATCGTCCCCTGCATCGTCTTCCACCCAGTCTTGATCCCTGACCTCCTGTTCAGTCTGCACACTGCAGAAAGACGCAGCAGTTGGCACCTGTGTTTCGTCATCATCAGAGACATGCTGAGGTGGTATTCCCATGTCCTCATCATCAGGAAACATAAGTGGTTGTGCGTCAGTGCATTCTATGTCTTTCACCGCTGGGGAAGGGCTAGGTGGATGCCCTTGGGAAACCCTGCCAGCGGAGTCTTCAAACAGCATAAGAGACTGCTGCATAACTTGAGGCTGAGACAGTTTCCCTGGTATGCATGGGGGTGATGTGACAGACTGATGGGGTTGGTTTTCAGGCGCCATCTGTGCGCTTTCTGCAGAAGACTGGGTGGGAGATAATGTGAACGTGCTGGATCCACTGTCGGCCACCCAATTGACTAATGCCTGTACCTGCTCAGGCCTTACCATCCTTAGAACGGCATTGGGCCCCACCATATATCGCTGTAAATTCTGGCGGCTACTGGGACCTGAAGTAGTTGGTACACTAGGACGTGTGGATGTGGCAGAACGGCCACGTCCTCTCCCAGCACCAGAGGGTCCACTAACACCACCACGACCATGTCCACGTCCGCGTCCCTTACTAGATGTTTTTCTCATTGTTATGGTTCACCACAACAACAAATATATTATTTGGCCCAATGTATTGTATTCAAATTCAGCGGGATATAAATTTGAGGCCTAGTATTTAGGCGCTGGGTGACCGGTATGGATTTAGTGACAGAATTAGACTTGGAAATGCACAGAAGCGTGTGTGTGTGAAGTTATTCTGAATGACCCAATGTGCACCTTGAATATTATATACCCTTTTAGGGATAGATTTCAAATAGCTCTGATATAGCAGAAACCACTAAATTATGAAATTGCTAAATTGGGAATTGTACTTCAACCCAGAACAAAAAATGTGCTTTGACGGACACTAAATATCTTGCCCAGCAACAACAGTACAACGGTGGGTAACGAGAGATTTAGAGGGAATTAAATTTGAGGCCTAGTATTTAGGCGCTGGGTCACCGGTATGGATTTAGTGACAGAATTAGACTTGGAAATACACAGTAGCGGGTGTGTGTGAAGTTATTCTGAATGACCCTATGTGCACCTTCAATATTATATACCCTTTTAGGGATAGATTTCAAATAGCTCTGATATAGCAGAAACCACTAAATTATGAAATTGCTAAATTGGGAATTGTACTTCAACCCAGAACAAAAAATGTGCTTTGACGGACACTAAATATCTTGCCCAGCAACAACAGTACAGCGGTGGGTAACGAGAGATTTAGAGGGAATTAAATTTGAGGCCTAGTATTTAGGCGCTGGGTCACCGGTATGGATTTAGTGACAGAATTAGACTTGGAAATGCACAGAAGCGTGTGTGTGAAGTTATTCTGAATGACCCAATGTGCACCTTCAATATTATATACCCTTTTGGGATAGATTTCAAATAGCTCTGATATAGCAGGAACCACTAAATTATGAAATTGCTAAATTGGGAATTGTACTTCAACCCAGAACAAAAAATGTGCTTTGACGGACACTAAATATCTTGCCCAGCAACAACAGTACAACGGTGGGTAACGAGAGATTTAGAGGGAATTAAATTTGAGGCCTAGTATTTAGGCGCTGGGTCACCGGTATGGATTTAGTGACAGAATTAGACTTGGAAATACACAGTAGCGGGTGTGTGTGAAGTTATTCTGAATGACCCTATGTGCACCTTCAATATTATATACCCTTTTAGGGATAGATTTCAAATAGCTCTGATATAGCAGAAACCACTAAATTATGAAATTGCTAAATTGGGAATTGTACTTCAACCCAGAACAAAAAATGTGCTTTGACGGACACTAAATATCTTGCCCAGCAACAACAGTACAGCGGTGGGTAACGAGAGATTTAGAGGGAATTAAATTTGAGGCCTAGTATTTAGGCGCTGGGTCACCGGTATGGATTTAGTGACAGAATTAGACTTGGAAATGCACAGTAAGCGGTGTGTGTGAAGTTATTCTGAATGACCCAATGTGCACCTTCAATATTATATACCCTTTTTGGGATAGATTTCAAATAGCTCTGATATAGCAGGAACCACTAAATTATGAAATTGCTAAATTGGGAATTGTACTTCAACCCAGAACAAAAAATGTGCTTTGACGGGCACTAAATAACTTTCCCAGCTACAACAGGACAACGGTAACGAGAGATTTAGAGGGATTTAAATTTGAGGCCTAGTATTTAGGCGCTGGGTGACAGGTATGGGTTTAGTGACAGAATTAGACTTGGAAATACACAGTAGCGGGTGTGTGTGAAGTTATTCTGAATGACCCTATGTGCACCTTCAATATTATATACCCTTTTAGGGATAGATTTCAAATAGCTCTGATATAGCAGAAACCACTAAATTATGAAATTGCTAAATTGGGAATTGTACTTCAACCCAGAACAAAAAATGTGCTTTGACGGACACTAAATATCTTGCCCAGCAACAACAGTACACCGGTGGGTAACGAGAGATTTAGAGGGAATTAAATTTGAGGCCTAGTATTTAGGCGCTGGGTCACCGGTATGGATTTAGTGACAGAATTAGACTTGGAAATACACAGTAGCGGGTGTGTGTGAAGTTATTCTGAATGACCCTATGTGCACCTTCAATATTATATACCCTTTTTGGGATAGATTTCAAATAGCTCTGATATAGCAGGAACCACTAAATTATGAAATTGCTAAATTGGGAATTGTACTTCAACCCAGAACAAAAAATGTGCTTTGACGGGCACTAAATAACTTTCCCAGCTACAACAGGACAACGGTAACGAGAGATTTAGAGGGATTTAAATTTGAGGCCTAGTATTTAGGCGCTGGGTGACAGGTATGGGTTTAGTGACAGAATTAGACTTGGAAATACACAGTAGCGGGTGTGTGTGAAGTTATTCTGAATGACCCTATGTGCACCTTCAATATTATATACCCTTTTTGGGATAGATTTCAAATAGCTCTGATATAGCAGAAACCACTAAATTATGAAATTGCTAAATTGGGAATTGTACTTCAACCCAGAACAAAAAATGTGCTTTGACGGACACTAAATATCTTGCCCAGCAACAACAGTACAGCGGTGGGTAACGAGAGATTTAGAGGGAATTAAATTTGAGGCCTAGTATTTAGGCGCTGGGTCACCGGTATGGATTTAGTGACAGAATTAGACTTGGAAATACACAGTAGCGGGTGTGTGTGAAGTTACTCTGAATGACCCTATGTGCACCTTCAATATTATATACCCTTTTTGGGATAGATTTCAAAGAGCTCTGATATAGCAGGAACCACTAAATTATGAAATTGCTAAATTGGGAATTGTATTTCAACCCAGAACAAGAAATGTGCTTGAACGGACACTAAATAACTCGCCCAGCTACAGCACTAGGGACAGATTTAGCTGGATATAAATTTGAGGCCTAGTATTTAGGCGCTGGGTGACAGGTATGGGTTTAGTGACAGAATTAGACTTGGAAATACACAGTAGCGGGTGTGTGTGAAGTTATTCTGAATGACCCTATGTGCACCTTCAATATTATATACCCTTTTAGGGATAGATTTCAAATAGCTCTGATATAGCAGAAACCACTAAATTATGAAATTGCTAAATTGGGAATTGTACTTCAACCCAGAACAAAAAATGTGCTTTGACGGACACTAAATATCTTGCCCAGCAACAACAGTACAGCGGTGGGTAACGAGAGATTTAGAGGGAATTAAATTTGAGGCCTAGTATTTAGGCGCTGGGTCACCGGTATGGATTTAGTGACAGAATTAGACTTGGAAATACACAGTAGCGGGTGTGTGTGAAGTTATTCTGAATGACCCTATGTGCACCTTCAATATTATATACCCTTTTGGGATAGATTTCAAATAGCTCTGATATAGCAGGAACCACTAAATTATGAAATTGCTAAATTGGGAATTGTACTTCAACCCAGAACAAAAAATGTGCTTTGACGGGCACTAAATAACTTTCCCAGCTACAACAGGACAACGGTAACGAGAGATTTAGAGGGATTTAAATTTGAGGCCTAGTATTTAGGCGCTGGGTGACAGGTATGGGTTTAGTGACAGAATTAGACTTGGAAATACACAGTAGCGGGTGTGTGTGAAGTTATTCTGAATGACCCTATGTGCACCTTCAATATTATATACCCTTTTTGGGATAGATTTCAAATAGCTCTGATATAGCAGAAACCACTAAATTATGAAATTGCTAAATTGGGAATTGTACTTCAACCCAGAACAAAAAATGTGCTTTGACGGACACTAAATATCTTGCCCAGCAACAACAGTACACCGGTGGGTAACGAGAGATTTAGAGGGAATTAAATTTGAGGCCTAGTATTTAGGCGCTGGGTCACCGGTATGGATTTAGTGACAGAATTAGACTTGGAAATACACAGTAGCGGGTGTGTGTGAAGTTATTCTGAATGACCCTATGTGCACCTTCAATATTATATACCCTTTTTGGGATAGATTTCAAATAGCTCTGATATAGCAGGAACCACTAAATTATGAAATTGCTAAATTGGGAATTGTACTTCAACCCAGAACAAAAAATGTGCTTTGACGGGCACTAAATAACTTTCCCAGCTACAACAGGACAACGGTAACGAGAGATTTAGAGGGATTTAAATTTGAGGCCTAGTATTTAGGCGCTGGGTGACAGGTATGGGTTTAGTGACAGAATTAGACTTGGAAATACACAGTAGCGGGTGTGTGTGAAGTTATTCTGAATGACCCTATGTGCACCTTCAATATTATATACCCTTTTTGGGATAGATTTCAAATAGCTCTGATATAGCAGAAACCACTAAATTATGAAATTGCTAAATTGGGAATTGTACTTCAACCCAGAACAAAAAATGTGCTTTGACGGACACTAAATATCTTGCCCAGCAACAACAGTACAGCGGTGGGTAACGAGAGATTTAGAGGGAATTAAATTTGAGGCCTAGTATTTAGGCGCTGGGTCACCGGTATGGATTTAGTGACAGAATTAGACTTGGAAATACACAGTAGCGGGTGTGTGTGAAGTTACTCTGAATGACCCTATGTGCACCTTCAATATTATATACCCTTTTTGGGATAGATTTCAAAGAGCTCTGATATAGCAGGAACCACTAAATTATGAAATTGCTAAATTGGGAATTGTATTTCAACCCAGAACAAGAAATGTGCTTGAACGGACACTAAATAACTCGCCCAGCTACAGCACTAGGGACAGATTTAGCTGGATATAAATTTGAGGCCTAGTATTTAGGCGCTGGGTGACCGGTATGGATTTAGTGACAGAATTAGACTGGGATATGGCCAAAAAATGAACAGACTATTGCTGGTTAAATGCACTTGGTGTGACAGCTTCACCCTGATGTAGGCTTTAGCCAAAAAACAACCACACCATTGAGGGTTAAATGCACTTGGTGACAGGCGCAGCTTGCCCCTGATTTTGTATATGGCCAAAAAATGAACAGACTATTGCTGGTTAAATGCACTTGGTGTGACAGCTTCACCCTGATGTAGGCTTTAGCCAAAAAACAACCACACCATTGAGGGTTAAATGCACTTGGTGACAGGCGCAGCTTGCCCCTGATTTTGTATATGGCCAAAAAATGAACAGACTATTGCTGGTTAAATGCACTTGGTGTGACAGCTTCACCCTGATGTAGGCTTTAGCCAAAAAACAACCACACCATTGAGGGTTAAATGCACTTGGTGACAGGCGCAGCTTGCCCCTGATTTTGTATATGGCCAAAAAATGAACAGACTATTGCTGGTTAAATGCACTTGGTGTGACAGCTTCACCCTGATGTAGGCTTTAGCCAAAAAACAACCACACCATTGAGGGTTAAATGCACTTGGTCGCAGCTTGTGCTGGCGCACCACAAGACACAAAATGGCCGCCGATCACCCCAGAAAAATGAGACTGACAAACGGTCTGTGCAGCCTAAAAACAGTGAGCAATTGAGGATCAGCAGCTCAATGATCCACAGCTGCAGATCGATCAGTTAATCAAGTCCTTTGGAGGAGTTAATCTGCCTAATCTCGCCCTACTGTCGCAGCCGCAACCTCTCCCTACGCTAATCAGAGCAGAGTGACGGGCGGCGCTATGTGACTCCAGCTTAAATAGAGGCTGGGTCACATGGTGCTCTGGCCAATCACAGCCATGCCAATAGTAGGCATGGCTGTGATGGCCTCTTGGGGCAAGTAGTATGACGCTTGTTGATTGGCTGCTTTGCAGCCTTTCAAAAAGCGCCAAGAAAGCGTCACAAAAGCGCGAAGAAAGCGACGAACACCGAACCCGAACCCGGACTTTTACGAAAATGTCCGGGTTCGGGTCCGTGTCACGGACACCCCAAAATTCGGTACGAACCCGAACTATACAGTTCGAGTTCGCTCATCCCTACTCACGACTAGAGATGAGCGAACTTCTGTTTTAAGTTCGGCGTCTAAAGTTCGGGGGCGGGTTAGCGGAGAATCCCGATCTGGAACCGGATATGGATTCCGACTTCCGTTGTGGTCCGTGGTAGCGGAATCAATAATCGGCCATTATTGATTCCGCTACCACGGACCACAACGGAAGTCGGAATCCATATCCGGTTCCAGATCGGGATTCTCCGCTAACCCGCCCCCGAACTTTAGACGCCGAACTTAAAACAGAAGTTCGCTCATCTCTACTCACGACCTCACATCCAGCACTTGTCTCAAGAAGTGGAGTTGGCAGGTGAATACATAGGGCTTCTTCCGATGTCTACCCTCACCACTATGTCCTATTGCCTGCATGCATATACTGTAAAGTTCGGGTTCGTACCCAACTTTAGGATTTTTGGACCCCGGACCCGAACATTTCAGTAAAGATTCGGGTTCGGTGTTCGGCGCTTTCTTGGCGCTTTTTGAAAGGCAGCAAGCAGTTAACTGTCTGACCTTAGAAGCTATCACAGCCATGCCTACTAATGGCATGGCTGTGATTGGCCAGAGCAGCATGTGTAACATCCCGGAGTATGTTACCAAACTCTTTTTCCCTGCTACCACATATTAAGTGTATGTATTTTGTCATCTTGTATACTCTACTGTTATTATATGTATTTTCCAGGCCTGTTTTATATATTATGCTGTAATTTCCATGTGCACTAGCAGGTGGCAGCAGTATGTAGCCAGTTTAGTATTGCTAGACTGGAATAGTTCATTCCAGTTTAGTTTTACCCCCTCTGTGAGCAGAAGTGGGCCGGTCCCATGTCCTGTCTCATAGGGAGGAGAAGGAAGTTTAGTGAGTGTAGCATCCACCCCACTAGGGGAAGGTTGTGTTAGTTGGAGCTCCCAGATCTAGGGATCCCAAGTCAGGACTCTGTCTCGGTTGAGACCAGAGAACATTCCCAGTCAGCCTTCAGCCTAAGCTGGTTGACAAGCAACCAGCCACCTCCAGTCCTCCAGGAAGAAGCATTCCCTGTGAGCCAAGCTGTGAGTACATATCCAGAGTACAGGAGAAGCCGAATTCCTCCTCAGCTAATCCGGCCCATACCAAGCAGAAGATAGACAGAGCAGAAGATGGATACCTGCCATATTCTCCGGGCATATGATAAGAAGCAGAAGAGATATTGATCCCTGCCACATATTGCCAATACCTGCTGGGACCTAAAGGAGTATTGCTGTAACTCATGTGGATTAATGCTTCATTAAGTAAAGATGAGTTGGATTATATCACCAGTCTGAATCTCATTCCTTACTACCAAAGTTCCTCAATTACTCCTACTAGCAACACTCATTTTATTGCAAGTGAGCCAGGATCCAGGAGTCCAGCCGTACCCAGGTAGGAGACACCGTTGACATCATACCTACTATACAGAGACATTATCCCCCTCTGGCATTCCTCACCTAACTGGCATAACTCACAACGTGAGTTATTACATCTTAAAGGGCCCTGCAACAGTACCCTGCGCACATTGCAATTGGCGTCACGAACAAAAACTATTAACTATACCTACACCTGACCCAGTCAGCACTTAGTATTGCGCTAGTGTGCATTGGTCCCAATCCAGCTTACTGCACATGTGACCCAGGCTCTATATAAGCTTGAGTCACATAGCACTGCTGCTGGACTTGTGATTTCAGGGAGAGAATAGGAGAGAATCTAACTCAGCGATCTGCATAGAAACAGTTGTGTGAGTACAGGGCACAATCGTTTTACCCTGCCCTGAACCCATTGACCAAAAAAAAAATAACTTTCATAATTTTGTTAGTTAGGTGGGCAGCGGTGGAGGCCATTTTATGCAAGCACAGTGCACCAACACTGCATCTGAGCTTTTGGGACATTGAAAATAAAATTTTTGGGGGCAATCTACATCTGGATCTAGTCAGTGTGCAATTTAAGCTAGAAATACACCCATCATTTTCTGGGGTTTTAAAAACACACTTTTTTGCCAAAAAACTGTATTTTCCTGATCTGCAAGTGTTAAATTCAAGTTTAATATATACAGCTTTCATATTCTGTTACCCAAAAAACACTTTTTTGGCAATCTACAACATCTGGATTAGTCAGTGTGCAATTTAAGCTAAAAATACACCCATCATTTTCTGGGGTTTGAAAAACACACTTTTTATACAAAAAACACTATTTTTAGGCCTTGCAGCATCAGCATGTGTGAAATTACAGGCTTATATACTGCTGTCAAATTCAGTTGTTAAACAAAAAAAAATTTAGTTGGCAGCCTTTGATGCAAATGTCATTGTGAGATAAACACTTAATACATTTGGGTTAGATTCAGAGATTTGAAATACCGCCATTTGGTGCACCAATATTGAATTCAGGCCTACACTGGTTCAGGCCATGTGAGATACACCCTCTACATACAGGGGTTTGACTCAGACATTTGAAATACAGCCATTTTGGTCAAAGAAATCTTTAACTCAGGCCTACACTGGTTCAGACCGTGTGAGATACACCCGCTACATATCCAGTGGTTTAATTCAGACATTTGAAATACAGCCATTTGAAATATAGCCATTTTGGGCAAAGAAACCTTTAATTTAGGCCTACACTGGTTCAGGCCCTGTGAGATACACCCTGTACATACAGGGGTTTGATTCAGGCATTTGAAATACAGCCCTTTTGGGCAAACAAATCTTTAATTGAGGCCTAGTCTTGTTCAGGCCGTTTAATATACACCCTTTATATACTGTCATTTTATTCTATTATTAATTAAACACCCATTTAGGGCAAGATCCTAAATTCGATAAATATGAGGAGAGCGACAAATAAGGGGCGTGGCCCAGGTCGTGGTGCTGCTGGTGGAGCTCCTGTTGCAGGGAGAGGACGTGGTCGAACTGTGCCAGCTACACGCACAAGTTAAACCACTTCCTCAGGTGTGAGTAGGCGACAAAACCTGCAGCGGTATTTGGTCGGGCCAAATGCTGCTCTACGAATGGTGAGGCCTGAACAAGTATAGGCGATAGTAGATTGGGTTACTGACAGTGGATCCAGTTCATTCACATTGTCTCCCACCCAGTCTCCTGCTGAAAGACCACAGTTAGCACCTGCAGCTGATGTCCATCAGTCTTTCACCTTACCCCCTTGCAAATCAGCCAGCAGTCTAAGCCCCAAATCATGCAGCAGTCTCTTCTGCTTTTTGAAGACTCTGTTAGCAGGGTTTCCCCGGGCCATCCACCTAGCCCTGCCTCAGAAGTGGAAAAGATTGAGTGCACCAATGCCCAACCACTTATCTTTCAAGATGAGTACATGGGAGGACCATTGCAGCACGTCTTGGATGATGACAAAACACAGGTGCCAACTTCTGGGGCTTTCAAAACTGTGCAGACCGACAAGGAAGGCAAGGGTGAAGCCTTGGTTGGAAGATGATGTGAAGGACGATGAGGTCCTCGAGCCCACATGGACACAAGGTCATGCGAGTGACCTATGTAGTTCGTAGGAAGAGGCGGTGGTTGGACAGAGCCACCAGCACAGCAGAAGAGGGAGCAGGGTGCAAAAGCAGAGCGGCCATCCCCTATTCAGTATGCCTGCTACTGCCCACCGCAGCAAGGGACCGAGCACACCAAAGCCAGCTCCAAGGAGGTCCCTGGCGTGGCAGTTCTTCAGACAATGTGCTGACGACGAGACACGAGTAGTTTGCACGCTGTGCAATCAAAGCCTAAAGCGAGACATAAATGTTCTCAACCTGAGCACAACCTGCATGACCAGGCATCTAAGTGCTAAGCACGAGCTGCAGTGGAGTAGACACCTCAAAAACCTCTGGCTCCTCCTGCTTCCTCTTCTGCTGCAGTCTCGGCCTCTTCATCCACCTCTGGAGTGACAGTGCCACCTGCCACCCCGCAAACAGAGGATCTGCCAGCAACACCAACTCCTGGGTCACCAAGCATCTCCACAATGTCACACAGAAGCGTTCAGCTCTCCATCTCCCAAACACTGCAGAGGAAGAGGAAGTACCCCCCTACCCACCCACGATCCCTAGCCCTGAATGCCAGCATTTCTAAATGACTGGTCTTTGAAATGCTGTCATTCTGTCTGGTGGAGACGGATAGCTTTAAAGGCCTTATGGCAGTTGCTGTCCCACAGTACGTCATGCCCAGCCGCCACTACTTTTCCAGGCGAGCCATCCCTTCTCTGCACAACCAAGTGGGGGACAAAATCAGGCAAGGTTCACCTCACTACTGAAACGTGGACCAGTAAGCACAGTCAGGGACGTTATATCTCCATAACAGCACACTGGGTAAATGCATTGGCGGCTGAGCCTGAGGCGGATAGCAGTTTGGCGCATGTCCTTCCACCACCGAGGACTGCAGGGCGCTTCAGTTTGCCTCCTGTTGCTTCCTCCCCCTACTCGGCTTCCTCATCCTCTACCGACTCCTCATCCGGTCAGCGTAACACCTTCACCACCAACTTCAGCACAGCCAGGGGTAAATGACAGCAGGCAGTTTTGAAACTTATCTGTTTGGTGGACAAACCTCACACTGCGCAGGAGCTGTGGACGGGCCTTGAACAACAGACCGATGAGTGGTTGGTGCCAGTGAGCCTCAAGCGTGGCCTGGTGGTGTGCGATAATAGGTGAAATCTCGTAGCAGCTCTGTGACTAGCCGTTTTGACGCACATCCCTTGCCTGGCGCATATGCTGAATTTGGCAGAGATTCTTTAAAAATTACACCGATATGTCAGAGCTGCTGCCTAAAGTGCGGGCCATCTGTGCGTGCTTTCGGTGTTCTCACCCTGCTGCTCGCCTGTCAGCGCTGCATCAAACCTTTGGCCTTCCTGCTCACCGCCTCATATGCAACGTTCCCACAAGGTGGAACTTCACCTTGCAAATGCTGGCCAGACTGTGAAAACAGCAGCAGCAGGCGATAGTGGAGTTTCAGCTGCAGCACGCACGGGTGAGTAGCTCGGCGGAACAGCACTACTTCACCACCAATGACTGGGCCTCCATGTGAGACCTGTGTTCCTTGTTGCGCAGTTTGGAGTACTCCACCAACATGGCCAGTGCCGATAACGCTGTTCTCAGCGTAACTATCCCACTTCTATGCCTCCTTGAAAAAACGCTGCTGGCGATGATGGAAGAGGATGTGGCACAGGAGGAGGAGGAGTAAGAGGGATCATTTCGTAGGGTTTCCGGCCAGTCATTCACAAGTGGCTCCGAGGGTGGGTTCCTGCACCCATTTGCACAATTGTCCAGCCACGGCATAAATCTGGAGGATGACGAGGCGGAGGATGAGGAGATCGAGGAGGACGAACTATGTTCACAGCAGGGTGGCACCCAGACCAGCTCATGGCCATCACTGGTGCATGGCTGGGGGGATACAGAGAATACAGACGATACACCTCCCACAGAGGACAGCTTTTCGTTGCCTCATGGCAGCCTGGCACACATGAGCGATTACATGCTGCAGTGTCTCCGCAACGACTGCCGAGTTGCCCACATTCTAACTTGTGCTGATTACTGTGTGGCGACGCTGCTGGATCCCCGTTACAAGGGCAACGTATCATCTTTAATTCCGTCACTGGAGTGTGATCGTAAGATGCATGAGTACAAGCTCACGCTGATAGACATTCCCACCTGACAGCGGGGGCACAGTGGAAGCACAAGGCGAAGGCAGAAGAAGAGGTCGCCAACGCAGCTGGGGCACCGACAGCACCTCAGAAGGCAGGGTTGGCCGAGATGTGGAAAAGCTTTGTCAGCACGCCACAACAACCAGCACCACCAACTAATATGGAACGTCTTAGCAGGAGGCAGCATTTCACCAACATGGTGGAGCAGTATGTGTGCATACGCCTACACGTACTGAATGACAAGTCTGCCCCCTTCAATTTCTGGGTCTCCAAATTGGGCACACGGCCTGAGCTTGCCCTTTACGCCTTGGAGCTGCTGGCCTGCCCTGCAGCCAGTGTATTATCTGAACGTGTGTTTAGCATGGCAGGGGGCGTCATAACAGACAAGCGCAGCCGCCTGTCCACAGCCAATGTGGACAAGCTCACATTTATTAAAATGAACCAGGCATGGATCCCGCAGAACTTGTCCATACCTTGTGCAGAATAGGCATGTATACCAGCCTTAACCATCCATTGTTATACTGCAGCGCAATTGCTCATTCTTGTATTTTGGATATTTCACACTCTTTTGGAGTGTACCCTAATTTAAAAAAAATAAAAAAATAAAATAAAAACTGTGTTGACTACCTCATCTTACCCCACCTCCACTTCCACCTACACTGCTACGTCCACCGCCTCCTGAAACTCCTACTCCATATGGAACTCCACCTCATAAATCATTTTTATTTTTTATTTTTTTGTACAAAGTTTATTTTATTTTATGTAATTTCACTACTTTGTTACATTTTTGGGTGAGATTCACCAATTTTTGGGTGTGATGTACCACTGCTGTACCTATTAGACTGATAAAAAATTAAATTGTCAGTTACATTTTCCGGTGAAATTCCCCAATTTTTGAGTGTGATGAATCACTGCTATACCTAGTAGACTGGTAAAAAATAAAATAAAAATTGCCAGTTATATTTTCGGTTGAAATTTTTCAATTTTTGGGTGTGATGTACCACTGCTATACCTAGTAGACAGGTTTAAAAAATAATAATTGTCTGTTACATTTTCAGTTAAAATTCACCAATTTTCGGGTGTAATATACCTAGTTGACAGCTTAATACATTTCAATAATTTTTATTTTACATTTTCGGCTGACAATAAACTAATTTTTTCTGTCATAGACCCCTGCTCTACCAAGAAGACAGTTTAATAAATGTCTGCAATTTTTCTGTTACAATCTTGACATTTTACAATTTTGGGTGTGACTAAACCCCTGCTCTGCATAGGTGACAGGGAATACAATTTCGGAAATTCTTCTTAAATTGATGAGCGCCAACTCCTTTCATTCAATGCTTTACTAATTTGTCCCACATTTTCGCTTCAATCATTTGTCCCACATTTGCGCTTTACTAATTTCTCCCACATTTGCGCTTCAATAATTTGTCCCACATTTGCGCTTCAATAATTTTTCCCACATTTGCGCTTTAATAATTTGTCCTACATTTGTGCTTAAATAATTTGTTCAACCTACGCGCTTTAACAGCTTTTCCCACATTTTCGCTCGATCCAAAAAGAAAATGTAATCCATTTATCTCCTTTGGATGTGGTCTCTCTTTCTGACGCTCTCTCTCTGGCGTGGAACCCTGATTAGCAGATAACCGTGTTCAACATGGTAGGCTCAGAAAAGAACATCGAAAGTTGATAGAGCAGATATCCAAATGGATGGTGGACGTCACGGGGGCACCTCTGCATAGGTAACAGGAACATAAATTTAAAAAAAAATGATCTGTTACAGGTGACATTTTTCAAATTTTGCCGGATAGAGACCCCTGCTTTGCATAGTTGACAGGGAATAAAATTTAAGAAATTACTCATTAATTGATGCTCGCCACATCCTTTCATTCAATGCTTAAACTTTAAAAAGTTGTCACACATTTACGCTTTAATACTTTGTCCCATATTTCCACTCTATCATTTTTAATTTAAAACAATTAATACTCCCTTGGATGTGGTTTCTCTTTCTCACGCTCCCTCTCCGACGTGGAACCCTGATTCGCTGATAACCGTGATCAACATGGTAGGCTCAGAAAAGAACATTGAAAGTTGATAGAGAAGATATCCAAATGGATGGTGGACGTCACAGGGACATGCGAACAGGCAGAAGTTATCTAGAGTCAGCAAAGCGGCAGCAGGGCTAACGTTTCCAAATCCAAAATACCACAGTGACATTCCCTATAATTTTTTATTAATCAATCCAATCACACGGCATCTTAAGAGTCCTTGTTATTTATTGTCACTACCTCCCTGAGACGGGAGTGGGTAATTGCTGCGCGCCCCCTCATTAACTTGGAAGCTTATGCTTCAATACTTTGTCCCACATTTCTGCTCAATTACATTTAATTTCATCCATTGACCCCCCTTGCATGTGGTATCCTTTTCTCGGGTTCCCTCTCCAGCCTGGAACCCTGATTCCCCACCACCTGTGATCACCATGGTAGGCGCATAAACGAACATTGAAAGTTGATAGAGCAGATATCAAATTGGACCGTGAACATCGCGGGCACGTGCGAGATGGTGGGGCAGTAAGTGTGCATACTCTTACACGAACTAACTGACAGGGGTCAGCCCCTGCAACTTCTGGGTCCCCAAATTGGGCACATGGCCTGAGCTTGCCCTTTACCCCTTGGAGGTGGAGGCCTGCCCTGCAGCCAGTGTATTGTCTGAACGTGTGTTATCACAGGTTATATTTCCCAATGTTTTGGGGTGTACCCTAATTTAAAAAAATAATAATAATTTAAAACCAAAAAGCAGTGTAGAACCAAAAAGCAGTGTAGGCTACCACCTCCTCCTCCACCGCTGCTTCCACATACACTGCCACATCCACCGCCTCCTCAACCTCCTACTCCATATGGACCTCGTCCTCCTAGATCAAGTTTATTATTTTAAGTATTTTATGTTATTTAAAGTCATATCCCTATCCACTTTTGTTGCCATTTGCAGCCCTCTAGCCATGTCCATGACATTTTTACAGCCATTTTAGTGCTTAAAAGTTTGGGTCCCCATTGACTTCAATGGGATTTGGGGTCAAGTTCGGGTTAAGTTCGGGTCCCGAATTCAAACTTTTTTGTGAAATTCGGCCGAACGCGTCGAACCCGAACATCCAGGTGTCTGTTCAACTCTACACGTGTGTCATTTTGCCCTGTTTCAGCGTGCTCAGCAGATTGGCACCGTTGTCGCACACCACTTTACCAACTGTCAAATTGAGCAGGGTTAGCCACTGATTGGCCTGTGACCACAGAGCTGAAAGTAGTGCAGGACTGGATTGGCTCTTGGCTTCCAGGCACAACAACCGCAGCACAGCATGGCAACATCTCACCTGGCACGTCGAATAGGTTCTGGGGATCTTGGGGGGTGCAGCGGAAGAGGTGGTAGCAGTGGAAAAGGAGGAGTCAGCCAAGGAAAAGATGGAGGATGGAGTAAGAGGAGGAAAGGAAGAAGCAGGCCTGCATGCAATTTGTGGCGGTAACACCAAATCCACACAGGTGCCACTGGTTGCATGCTTGACAGCCGTCAGGTGGTTCACCCAGTGGGCAGTAAAAGTTATGTACCCTCCCTGCCCGTGTTTGCTAGACCACGTGTCTGTGGTCATATGTATCTTGGCAACGACACTGTGTGCCAGAGATACATTCACTTGCCGCTGAACATGGCCATATAGCTTTCAGATGCCCTTCTGGGAAAAATATTTCCTTCCGGGGACCTTACATTGCAGTGTGCCAATGGCCGCAAATTTTCTAAAGGCTTCCGAGTTCACCATTTTATTTGGCATTAGTTGGCAGGCTAGCAGTTCCGACAAGCTAGCGGTCAGCCGTTGGACAAGAGGGTTATCTGGCGTCATCAACTTTTTACGTTCGAACATTTGGGCCACGGAAGCCTGCCTTTTGCCAGATGAACGTGACGACGGCACGGTGGAAGGTGGAGTGGAGGACAAATGGGAGGAGAAGGAGATGAGGCAGGACGTGGAGCGCCGGGAATGTGGCTTTGTGGGTTTTGACGGTGTTGCTCCCACTGGGCTCGGTGATGGGAGGCCAGGTGCCTTCTTAAGCAGTCTGCTTTTTGCCTCCTGTGCACTGCGAGTTCTGCTTGCTTCTCCTCCTGCTACCCCCTATATGCTGCTCTGTCTCTCCCTCTAAACTCCCCTCCTCTTTCTCTCTTGTGGGCACCGACGTAACATCCATTGACACATCATCATCAGCATCACCACCACTAACATTAGAGATATCGGAGTAGGCATCAACAGCAGGGATCTCCGTCCTTGGGCTGATCTGGGTACTGTCGTCAGACCGCTGGGTGGCGGCCGTTGCTACCTTCTCTTCCTCATTGGATGCCAAGAATGGCTGTGCATCTTTAAGGTGTGGGAATGGATGGGAAAATAATTCCTCTGACTCGAGTAGAGGGGCTATGGTGGTGGTGGTAGTGGTGTCTTTGGGGGTGCACAGAACAGAGAGTGAGGAGGGTGCAGATACAGAAGATGAGGATGGTGCAGAAGCGGAAGAATGAGTGAACCACTCAACTAACTCTGGTGCGTCCTTTGACGTAATCTCACGCACCTTCTCCAACTTACCACTTAGGCTCTGGCCTAGTGCACCTGCCCAACCCCTACCACCCTTGCAGAATGGCCTGCCTCTTTCTCTGTCTGTCATTTTCAAAATGACCCTGTGACATAGTTCCTATAGAAGAGCAGTATTTGTAGAAGCTGGTATATTACAGACCTTATTCAATATTTGGTGGAAGCCGGTATATCTATCTCCTCTATCAGTATTTTGTGGAAACAGGTATATAGAACCGCTTAATGAGTATTTGCTGGAAGGTGGTATATCAAACCCCTTAATCAATATATGGTGGAAGCTAGTGTATCGCAGGCCTCAATCAATACATGTTGGAAGCAGGTATATCAATCCCCTCTATCAGTATTTTGTGGAAACAGGTATATAGAAACCCTTAATGAGTATTTGCTGGAAGCTGGTATATCAAACATCTTAATCAATATTTGGTGCAAGCTAGTGTATCGCAGGCTTTAATCAATATGTGGTGGAAGCCAGTATATCAATCCCCTCTATCAGTATTTTGTGGAAACAGGTATATAGAACCCTTTAATGAGTATTTGCTGCAAGGAGGTATAGCAAACCCCTTAATTAATATTTGGTGAAAGCCTGTGTATCGCAGGCGTCAATCAATATTTGGTGGAAGCCGGTATATCAATCCCCTCTATCAGTATTTTGTGGAAACAGGTATATAGAATCCCTTAATGAGTATTTGCTGGAAGTCGGTATATCAAACCCCTTTAATATTTGGTGGAAGCTGGTGTATCTCAGGCCTCAATGAATATTTGGTGGAAGCCGGTATATCTATCTCCTCTATCAGTATTTTGTGGAAACAGGTATAAAGAACCCCGTAATAAGTATTTGCTGGAAGCTAGTATATCATACCCCCTAATCAATATTTTGCGGAAGCTGGTGTATCGCAGGCCTCAATCACTATTTTGTGGAAACTGGTGTTTCACACCCTTCAATTAATATTTTGTGGAAGCCGGTGTATCACACCCCTTAATCAGTATTTTGTGGAAGCAGGTATATCAAACTCCTTAATCAGTATTTTGTGGAAGCAGATACATCGCACCCCTTAATCAGTTTTTTTTGGGGCAACAGGTATATCACACCAGTTGCAATTAGTTATTCTAATAGCGTTTGCCCCTCTATGTGTCACCACCAGTCCTGTGAGAAGGCCTGGCAGACGTTCTGCTCTACCTCTTGTATGATGTTCTTTGTTTTGGTTTCTCATCTCCTTTCCTTCTGCCAGGTGCCACTTATTTAGATTAATCCTTTTCCTTTATATTCCCTCCCATACTGCCTCACTTTATGGTTTATACTGCTTCCTGGATGAAGTGTTCATTGCTGGAGGCTGTGCCTGCTGTTTGCTAAGATAAGTCCATTACTTTATTGTGTTTCCTTGCTGGCTTGATTCTAGGTGACCCTGACTCTGTCCATATAAGTGCAGGGAGCCAGTGGTCGTGTCCCCTCACTATTATAGGGTTTTCAGGTGTCACACAGACTTAGGTATGTGGGCATGCAATCGTCTGCCATCGAGACCCTTGTATGTGCATAGCAGTCAGGAAGAGCTCTTAGGGTTTTATAGGGCTCACCTATATGCTCCTTAGTTTGGGATCAAGCCAGTCGCTAATTTATTTATAAGTTCCAGCTATCTGGTAACTTCATCCGTGACACTATCTAGCTGCAGTATCGCAGCAGAACCGCACACAACTTCTGCACAATACAAATGCACTAAAATATATTTTTTATGTCAGAAAGTATATCTCACTCCTCAGTATGTCACACCTATACCAGTCCTTAAAAGGACTTTTGTGGCCCTATTAGCTATAGTGATGTCCGAACTATTCGCCGGCAAATAGATCCCGGCGAACATAGCTTGTTTGCGTTCGCCGCTGCGGGCAAACATATGCGATCTTTGGTCCGCCCCCTATACATCATCATTGAGTAAACTTTGACCCTGTACCTCACAGTCAGCAGACACATTCCAGCCAATCAGCAGCAGACCCTCCCACCCAGACCCTCCCACCTCCTGGACAGCATCCATTTTAGATTCATTCAGAAGCTGCATTCACAGTGAGAGGAGGGAGAGTGCTGCTGCTGCTGATTCAATAGGGAAAGCGTTAGCTAGGGCATTGTTCTGTGTCCACAGACTCATCTGCTGTAAGGACAGCGTCCTGACAGCACCCCAAAAAGACCTTTTCAGGCCTGGTACATCAGTGTGCTTTTTTTTTTATTTTTATATATATATATATATATATATATATATATATTGCAGTTGCCTGGCTGTGTGTGAGAGGCTGCAGGCTCAGTCACAGACAGCACTGTGTGCACTGCACACCATTCATACAGGGTGTGACAGAAAATACCTCGCAGATAAAAAAAAAATCTATTTAATATATATCTGTGACATAATCGCATTTGCAAGACTGTGTGTGTCAGGCCCACACAGACTGTATACTGGCTAGTGGCTAGGCCTCCACTCATACCGTTACAGGGTGTGATTCACTCAAATACCTTGCAGATAAAAAAATTATATTTAAAATTTTTCTGTGATATAATCACATTTGCAAGCCCGTGTGTGTCAGGCCCACACATACTGTATACTGGCTAGTGGCTAGGCCTCCATTCATACCGTTACAGGGTGTCATTCACTCAAATACCTTGCAGATAAAAACTATTCTATTTAACATTTTTCTGTGATATAATCACATTTGCAAGCCCGTGTGTGTGTCAGGCCCACACATACTGTATTGTGGCCACTGGCTAGTGGCTAGGCCTCCACTCATACCGTTACAGGGTGTCATTCACTCAAATACCTTGCAGATAAAAAAAATTATATTTAAACATTTTCGGTGATATAATCACATTTGCAAGCCCATGTGTGTGTCAGGCCCACACATACTGTATTGTGGCCACTGGCTAGTGGCTAGGCCTCCACTCATACCGAAGACTTACCAAACAAAATAATGTATCCGAACCGGGATGGTGTTACTGAGAAAGAAGTCGGAATACCTCGAAACGCATCTGGCTACCTGGCATCATCTATGAGACTACATACCAATACCCACCCCTTCGCTAAGGATTTTTTGGATTGCCAAATAATTAGAAGAAACTAATACGACCAACATAGCACACGAGAGAAGCATCAGCTGATCGGCACAGAGGAAACCACATGCCAGATCACGTGAGACGCCAAACCAGCTACACAGACCGCACAAGCGTGAGGCAGCAGGACACCAGAGACCAGTACCAACTGGAGCTCCGCTCATACAGAGCGAAAAAGTGGACCGCGGGGTGAGTACTAGCTAATTGCCGTGTGGGACGCCACCGACAATAGTGGACATAGAGCCATCAAACACCAGTTGCAATACAGTTTTTTCTACATAAACAATACTCACTCTGCTGGCATATACTATTTGTATTTGCAAATAGCGGCGTATATTACGGTACCTAACATCAACAAGTGAAATTGGATGAACCCAACTATAAACTTATCTCACTATTTTTCATATCACTATTTTCTGTATCTTTATTTTAAAAAATTTTACCTATTTTTTTACCTATTTTTTACCTAATACTATTTAATTTTTCACCTTAATTTTGGATCACCATCCCAAGCGTAATTTTTCATCACCACACACTTCCATTTTTTTCTCACTTCCTTGGACAAATAACTGGAATTAATTAGATCGTAATATGAACTTATACCCAAAACATCAATTAGATAGAAGATATAATAATTAATGATAGATTAACCACCACAACCAATCCCTAACTCCCTAATTCTGACTACCTTTTAACCACTATTTTAATCAATATTTTAATAATACCAGCAAATATACGACCTACCTTTTATCAAATTTATTTATCAATTACTAATAAATATTCTATTAAAACCAGATATAGAGTGCCTGCCTAATATTTTACTTACTCCATTTCTTCACTTGCTACTGGTTGGGTGAGCCACTATAGACAGAGCACCACTCCAGGGTGAGAACTGGGAGAGCCACTATTATTCTCTTGTTTCAATATCTTCACATTATGTCACCTTGCCACTCTGGGGATTCCTCATGCTGCTGCCATCTCCACACTATGTCACCTTGCCACTCTGTGGTATCCTGCTGCTGCCATATCCACACTATGTCACCTTGCCAATCTGTGGTCACCTCATTCTGCTGCCATCTCCACACAATGTCACCCTGCCACTCTGTAGTATACTCCTGCTGCCATAGCCACACTATGACACCTTGCCACTCAGTGGCCTCATGATGCTGCCGCCACCTCCAAACTATGTCACCTTGACACTCTGTGGTCTCCTCATGATGCTGCCACCTCCACACTATGTCACCTTGCTACACTGTGGCCTCCTGATGCTGCTGTCACCTCCAAACTATGTCTCCTTGCCACTCTGTAGTCTCCTGATGCTGCTGCCATCTCCACACTATGTCACCTTGCCACTCTGTGGTATCCTGCTGCTGCCATATCCACACTATGTCACCTTGCCACTTTGTGTTCTCCTAATGCTGCCGCCTTCTCCACACTATGTCACCGTTCCACTCTTTGGTCTCCTGATGCTGCTGCTATCTCCACACCATGTCACCTTGCCACTCTGTGGTATCCTGCTGCTGCTGCCATCTCCACATTATGTCGCCTTGCCACTCTGTGGTCTCCTGATGCTGCTGCCATCTCTACACCATGTCACCTTCCCACTCTGTGGAATCCTGCTGCTGCCATCTCCATAATATGTCACCTTGCCACTCTGTGGTATCCTGCTGCCATCTCCACATTATGTCACCTTGCCACTCTGTGGTCTCCTGATGCTGCTGCCATCTCAACACCATGTCAACTTCCCACTCTGTGGTATCCTACTGCTGCCATCTCCATAATATGTCACCTTGCCACTCTGTGGTATCCTGATGCTGATGCTGCCATCTCCACACTATGTCACCTTGCAACTCTGCGTACTCTTTATGCTGCTGCCATATCCACGCTATGTTACCTTGCAACATTGTGGTATCCTGCTGCTGCCATTTCCACACTATGTCACCTTACCACTCTGTGGTCTCCTGATGAAGCTGCTACAGCTGCCATCTCTAGATTATGTCGCCTTGACACTCTGTGGTATCCTGCTGCTGCCATCTCCACATTAGGTCACCTTGCCACTCTGTGCTCTCCTTATGCTGCAGCCATCTCCACACTATGTCATCTTTCCACTCTGTTGTATCCTGCTGCTGCTGCCATATCCACACTATATCACCTTCCCACTTTGTGATCTCCTTATGCTGCTGCCTCCTCCAAATGATGTCACCTTGCCACTCTGTGGTCTCTTTATGTTGCTGCTATCTCCACGAAACACACTATGTTACCTTGCTACTCTGTGGTCTCCTGCTGCTACTGCTGCCATATCCACACTATGTCACTTTGCCACTCTGTGATCTCGTAATGCTGCCGCCATCTCAACACTATGTCACCTTGCCACTCTGTTGTCTCCTGATGCTGCTGCTGCTATCTCCACACCATGTCCCCTTACCACTCTGTGGTATCCTGCTGCTTCTGACTTACCCACATTATGTCACCTTGCCACTCTGTGGTCTCCTGAAGCTGCTGCCATCTCTACACCATGTCACCTTGCCACTCTGTGGTTTCCTGCTGCTGCCACCTCCATATTAAGTCACCTTACCACTCTGTGGTCTTCTTATGCTGCTGCCATATCCACACTATGTCACTTTGCTACTTTTTGGTATAATTCTGCTGCTATCTCCACATTATGTCACTTTGCCACTCTGTGGTTTCCTCATGCTGCTGCCATGTCCACAGTATGTCACCATGCCACTCGGTGGTATACTGCTACTGCCATATCCACACTATGTCACCATGCCATATTGTGATATAATTCTGCTGTTATCTCCACAATATGTCACCTTGCCACTCTGTGGTCACCTAATGCTGCTGCCATCTCCACACTATGTCAACTTGCCATATTGTGATATAATTCTGCTGTTATCTCCACATTATGTCACCTTGCCACTCTGTGGCCTCCTGATGCTGCCGCCACCTCCAAACTATGTCACCTTGCCATTCTGTAGTCTCTTCATGATGCTGTCATCTCCACACTATGTCACCTTGCCACTCTGTTGTATACTCCTGCTGCGATATTCATACTATGACACTCTGTGGCCTCCTGATGCTGCCATCACCTAGTGGTTGGGTGAGCCACTATAGACAGAGCACCACTCCAGGGTGAGAACTGGAAGAGCCACTATTATTCTCTTGTTTCAATATCTCCACATTATGTCACCTTACCACTGTGTGGGTTCCTTATGCTGCTGCCATCTCCAGACTGTGACACCTTGCCACTCTGTGGTATCCTGCTGCTGCTGCTATATCCACACTATGTCACCTTGCCACTCTATGGTCACCTCATGCTGCTGCCATCTCCACACCATGTCACCTTGCCACTCTGTTGTATACTCCTGATTCCATATCCACACCTTGCCACTCTGTGGCCTCCTAATGCTGCCGCCACTTCCAAACTATGTCACCTTGCCACTCTGTGGTCTCCTCATGATGCTGCCATCTCCACACCATGTTACCTTGCCACTCTGTGGCCTCCTGATGCTGGTGTCACCTCTAAAATATGTCTTCTTGCCACTCTGTGGTCTCCTAATGCAGCTGCTGCTACTGCCGTCTTCACATTTTGTCACCTTGCCACACTGTGCTTTCCTCATGCTGCTGCCATCTCCACAAAATGTCACCTAGCCACTCTGTGGTCTCCTGATGCTGCTTCTGACACAACCACATTATGTCCCCTTGCCACTCTGTGGCCTCCTGATGCTGTCGTCACCTAGTGGTTGGGTGAGCCACTATAGACAGAGCACCACTACAGGGTGAGAACAGGGAGAGCCACTATTATACTCTTGTTTCAATATCTCCACATTATGTCACCTTGCCACTCTATGGTTTCCACATGCTGCTGACATCTCCACACTATATCACCTTGCCACTCTGTGGTATCCTGCTGCTGCCATATCCACACTATGTCACCTTGCCACTCTGTGGTCACCTCATGCTGCTGCCATCTCCACACCATGTTACCTTACCACTCTGTGGTATACTCCTGCTGCCATATCCAGACTATGATAACTTGCCACTCTGTGGCCTCCTGATGCTGCCGCCAACTCCAAACTATGTCACCTTGCCACTCTGCGGTCTCCTCATGATGCTGCCATCTCCACACTATGTCACCTTGCCACTCTGTGGCGTCCTGATGCTGCCGTCACCTCCAAACTTATGTCTCCTTGCCACTCTGTGGTCTCCTGATGCTGCTACTGCTACTGCCATCTTCACATTTTGTCACCTTGCCACTCTGTGCTCTCCTCATTCTGCTGCCATCTCCACATTATGTCACCTTGCCACTCTGTGGTCTCCTCATGCTGCTGCTGAAACATCCACACTATGTCACCTTGCAACTCTGTGGCCTCCCGATGCTGCCACCACCTCCAAACTATGTCACCTTGCCACTCTGTGGTCTCCGGATGCTGCTGCCATATCCACACTATGTCACCTTGCCACTCAGTGGTCTCATGATGCTGCTGCTGCTGTCATCTCCAAACTATGTCAACTTGCCACTCAGTAATCTCCTGATGCTGCTGCATTCTCCGCACTATGTCACATTGCCACTTTGTGGTCTCCTCATACTGCTGCCATTGCCACACTATGTCACCTTGCCACTCTGTGGTATATTGCCTCTGCTGCCATCTCCACACCATATCACCTTGCCACTCTTTGGTATCCTTCTGCTTCTGCCATCTCCACATTATGTCACCTTGATGGTGCTGCCATCTCTACACCATGTCACCTTGCCACTCTGTGGTATTCTGATGCTGCCATCTCCATATTATGTCACCTTGCCACTCTGTGGTATCCTGATGCTTCTGCTGCCATAGCCACACTATTTCACCTTGCCACTTTGTGGTCTCTTTATGCTGCTGCCATATTTACACTTTGTCACTTTGCTACTTTGTGGTATAATTCTGCCGCTATCTCCACATTATGTCACCTTGCCACTCTGTTGTCTCTTTATGCTGATGCCATATCCACACTATGTCACCTTGCCACTCTGTGGTCACCTCATGCTGCTGCCTTCTCCACACTATGTCACCTTGCCACTCTGTGGTATCCTGCTGCTGCCATATCCACACTATGTCACCTTGCCACTCTGTGGTCACCTCATGCTGCTGACATCTCCACACTATGTCACCTTGCCATTCTATGGTATACTCCTGCTTCCATATCCACACTATGACAACTTTCCACTCTGTGGCCTCCTGATGCTGCCGCCAACTCCAAATTATGTCACCTTGCCATTCTGTGGTCTCCTCATGATTAGAGTTGAGCGAACACCTGGATGTTCGGGTTCGAGAAGTTCGGCCGAACATCCCGGAAATGTTCGGGTTCGGGATCCGAACCCGATCCGAACTTCGTCCCGAACCCGAACCCCATTGAAGTCAATGGGGACCCGAACTTTTCGGCACTAAAAAGGCTGTAAAACAGCCCAGGAAAGAGCTAGAGGGCTGCAAAAGGCAGCAACATGTAGGTAAATCCCCTGCAAACAAATGTGGATAGGGAAATTAATTAAAATAAAAATTAAATAAATAAAAATTAACCAAAATCAATTGGAGAGAGGTTCCATAGCAGAGAATCTGGCTTCCCGTCACCCACCACTGGAACAGTCCATTCTCAGATATTTAGGCCCCGGCACCCAGGCAGAGGAGAGAGGTCCCGTAACAGAGAATCTGTCTTCATGTCAGCAGAGAATTAGTCTGCATGTCATAGCAGAGAATGAGGCTTCACGTCAGCCACCACTGCAACAGTCCATTGGCATATATTTAGGCCCAGCACCCAGGCAGAGGAGGGAGGTCCCGTAACAGAGAATCTGTCTTCATGTCAGCAGAGAATTAGTCTGCATGTCATAGCAGAGAATGAGGCTTCACGTCAGCCACCACTGCAACAGTCCATTGGCATATATTTAGGCCCAGCACACACACAGGCAGAGGAGAGAGGTCCCGTAACAGAGAATCTGGCTTCATGTCAGCAGAGAATCAGTCTGCATGTCATAGCAGAGAATGAGGCTTCACGTCAGCCACCACTGCAACAGTCCATTGGCATATATTTAGGCCCAGCACACACAGGCAGAGGAGAGAGGTCCCGTAACAGAGAATCTGGCTTCATGTCAGCAGAGAATCAGTCTGCATGTCATAGCAGAGAATGAGGCTTCACGTCAGCCACCACTGCAACAGTCCATTGGCATATATTTAGGCCCAGCACCCAGGCAGAGGAGGGAGGTCCCGTAACAGAGAATCTGTCTTCATGTCAGCAGAGAATTAGTCTGCATGTCATAGCAGAGAATGAGGCTTCACGTCAGCCACCACTGCAACAGTCCATTGGCATATATTTAGGCCCAGCACACACACAGGCAGAGGAGAGAGGTCCCGTAACAGAGAATCTGGCTTCATGTCAGCAGAGAATCAGTCTGCATGTCATAGCAGAGAATGAGGCTTCACGTCACCCACCACTGCAACAGTCCATTGGCATATATTTAGGCCTAGCACACAGGCAGAGCAGAGAGGTCCCGTAACAGACAATCTGGCTTCATGTCAGCAGAGAATCAGTCTGCATGTCATAGCAGAGAATGAGGCTTCACGTCACCCACCACTGCAACAGTCCATTGGCATATATTTAGGCCTAGCACACAGGCAGAGCAGAGAGGTCCCGTAACAGACAATCTGGCTTCATGACAGCAGAGAATTAGTCTGCATGTCATAGCAGAGAATGAGGCTTCACGTCAGCCACCACTGCAACAGTCCATTGGCATATATTTAGGCCCAGCACCCAGGCAGAGGAGAGAGGTCCCGTAACAGACAATCTGGCTTCATGTCAGCAGAGAATTAGTCTGCATGTCATAGCAGAGAATCAGGCTTCACGTCAGCCACCACTGCAACAGTCCATTGTCATAAATTTAGGCCCAGCACCCAGGCAGAGGAGAGAGGTCCCGTAACAGAGAATCTGTCTTCATGTCAGCAGAGAATTAGTCTGCATGTCATAGCAGAGAATGAGGCTTCACGTCAGCCACCACTGCAACAGTCCATTGGCATATATTTAGGCCTAGCACACAGGCAGAGCAGAGAGGTCCCGTAACAGACAATCTGGCTTCATGACAGCAGAGAATCAGTCTGCATGTCATAGCAGAGAATCAGGCTTCACGTCAGCCACCACTGCAACAGTCCATTGTCATAAATTTAGGCCCAGCACCCAGGCAGAGGAGAGAGGTCCCGTAACAGACAATCTGGCTTCATGTCAGCAGAGAATCAGTCTTCATATCATAGCAGAGAATCAGGCTTCACGTCACCCACCACTGTAAGAGTCAATTTTCATAAATTTAGGCCCAGAACCCAGGCAGAGGAGAAAGGTCCCGTAACAGACAATCTGGCTTCATGTCAGCAGAGAATCAGTCTTCATATCATAGCCTAGAATCAGGCTTCACGTCACCCACCACTGTAAGAGTCAATTTTCATAAATTTAGGCCCAGAACCCAGGCAGAGGAGAAAGGTCCCGTAACAGACAATCTGGCTTCATGTCAGCAGAGAATCAGTCTTCATATCATAGCAGAGAATCAGGCTTCACGTCACCCACCACTGCAACAGTCAATTGTCATAAATTTAGGCCCAGCACCCAGGCAGAGGAGAGAGCTCCCGTAACAGAGGATCTGGCTTCATGTCAGCAGAGAATCAGTCTGCATGTCATAGCAGAGAATGAGGCTTCACGTCACCCACCACTGCAACAGTCCATTGGCATATATTTAGGCCTAGCACACAGGCAGAGCAGAGAGGTCCCGTAACAGACAATCTGGCTTCATGTCAGCAGAGAATCAGTCTGCATGTCATAGCAGAGAATGAGGCTTCACGTCACCCACCACTGCAACAGTCCATTGGCATATATTTAGGCCTAGCACACAGGCAGAGCAGAGAGGTCCCGTAACAGACGATCTGGCTTCATGTCAGCAGAGAATCAGTCTGCATGTCATAGCAGAGAATCAGGCTTCACGTCAACCACCACTGCAACAGTCCATGGTCATAAATTTAGGCCCAGCACCCAGGCAGAGGAGAGAGGTCCCGTAACAGACAATCTGGCTTCATGTCAGCAGAGAATTAGTCTGCATGTCATAGCAGAGAATCAGGCTTCATGTCAGCCACCACTGCAACAGTCCATTGGCATATATTTAGGCCTAGCACACAGGCAGAGGAGAGGTTCATTCAACTTTGGGTAGCATCGCAATATAATGGTAAAATGAAAATAAAAATAGGATTGAATGAGGAAGTGCCCTGGAGTCCAATAATATATGGTTATGGGGAGGTAGTTAATGTCTAATCTGGACAAGGGACGGACAGGTCCTGTGGGATCCATGCCTGGTTCATTTTTATGAACGTCAGCTTGTCAACATTGGCTGTAGACAGGCGGCTGCGTTTGTCTGTAATGACGCCCCCTGCCGTGCTGAATACACGTTCAGACAAAACGCTAGCTGCCGGGCAGGCCAGCACCTCCAAGGCATAAAAGGCTAGCTCTGGCCACGTGGACAATTTAGAGACCCAGAAGTTGAATGGGGCCGAACCATCAGTCAGTACGTGGAGGGGTGTGCACACGTACTGTTCCACCATGTTAGTGAAATGTTGCCTCCTGCTAACACGTTGCGTATCAGGTGGTGGTGCAGTTAGCTGTGGCGTGTTGACAAAAGTTTTCCACATCTCTGCCATGCTAACCCTGCCCTCAGAGGAGCTGGCCGTGACACAGCTGCCTTGGCGACCTCTTGCTCCTCCTCTGCCTTGGCCTTGGGCTTCCACTTGTTCCCCTGTGACATTTGGGAATGCTCTCAGTAGCGCGTCTACCAACGTGCGCTTGTACTCGCGCATCTTCCTATCACGCTCCAGTGCAGGAAGTAAGGTGGGCACATTGTCTTTGTAGCGTGGATCCAGCAGGGTGGCAACCCAGTAGTCCGCACAGGTTAAAATGTGGGCAACTCTGCTGTCGTTGCGCAGGCACTGCAGCATGTAGTCGCTCATGTGTGCCAGGCTGCCCAGGGGTAAGGACAAGCTGTCCTCTGTGGGAGGCGTATCGTCATCGTCCTGCCTTTCCCCCCAGCCACGCACCAGTGATGGACCCGAGCTGCGTTGGGTGCCACCCCGCTGTGACCATGCTTCATCCTCATCCTCCTCCACCTCCTCCTCATCCTCGTCCTCCTCGTCCTCCAGTAGTGGGCCCTGGCTGGCCACATTTGTACCTGGCCTCTGCTGTTGCAAAAAACCTCCCTCTGAGTCACTTCGAAGAGACTGGCCTGAAAGTGCTAAAAATGACCCCTCTTCCTCATCCTCCTCCTCCTCCTCCTGGGCCACCTCCTGTTCCATCATCGCCCTAAGTGTTTTCTCAAGGAGACATAGAAGTGGTATTGTAACGCTGATAACGGTGTCATCGCCACTGGCCATGTTGGTGGAGTACTCGAAACAGCGCAACAGGGCACACAGGTCTCGCATGGAGGCCCAGTCATTGGTGGTGAAGTGGTGCTGTTCTGTAGTGCGACTGACCCGTGCGTGCTGCAGCTGAAACTCCACTATGGCCTGCTGCTGCTCGCACAGTCTGTCCAGCATGTGCAAGGTGGAGTTCCACCTGGTGGGCACGTCGCATATGAGGCGGTGAGCGGGAAGGCCGAAGTTACGCTGTAGCGCAGACAGGCGAGCAGCGGCAGGATGTGAACGCCGGAAGCGCGAACAGACGGCCCGCACTTTATGCAGCAGCTCTGACATGTCGGGGTAGTTGTGAATGAACTTCTGCACCACCAAATTCAGCACATGCGCCAAGCAAGGGATGTGCGTCAAATTGGCTAGTCCCAGAGCTGCAACGAGATTTCGCCCATTATCACACACCACCAGGCCGGGCTTGAGGCTCACCGGCAGCAACCACTCGTCGGTCTGTTGTTCAATACCCCGCCACAACTCCTGTGCGGTGTGGGGCCTGTCCCCCAAACATATGAGTTTCAGAATGGCCTGCTGACGTTTACCCCGGGCTGTGCTGAAGTTGGTGGTGAAGGTGTGTGGCTGACTGGATGAGCAGGTGGAAGAAGAGGAGGAGGAAGCCGAGAAGGAGGAGGTGGCAACAGGAGGCAAAGAATGTTGCCCTGCGATCCTTGGCGGCGGCAGGACGTGCGCCAAACAGCTCTCCGCCTGGGGCCCAGCTGCCACTACATTTACCCAGTGTGCAGTTAGGGAGATATAGCGTCCCTGGCCGTGCTTACTGGTCCACGTATCTGTGGTTAGGTGGACCTTGCTACAGATGGCGTTGCGCAGTGCACACTTGATTTTATGGGATACTTGGTTGTGCAGGGAAGGCACGGCTCTCTTGGAGAAGTAGTGCCGGCTGGGAACAACATACTGTGGGACAGCAAGCGACATGAGCTGTTTGAAGCTGTCTGTGTCCACCAGCCTAAATGACAGCATTTCATAGGCCAGTAGTTTAGAAATGCTGGCATTCAGGGCCAGGGATCGAGGGTGGCTAGGTGGGAATTTACGCTTTCTATCAAATGTTTGTGAGATGGAGAGCTGAACGCTGGCGTGTGACATGGTTGAGACGCTTGGTGACGGAGGTGGTGGTGGTGGTGTTGGTGGTACATCCCCTGTTTGCTGGGCGGCAGGTGCCAACGTTCCTCCAGAGGCGGAGGAAGAGGCCGAGGCGGCAGCAGCAGAATAGGCCGAGGCGGCAGCAGCAGAAGAGGTAGCAGGGGGAGCCTGAGTGACTTCCTTGGTTTTAAGGTGTTTACTCCACTGCAGTTCATGCTTTGCATGCAGGTGCCTGGTCATGCAGGTTGTGCTCAGGTTCAGAACGTTAATGCCTCGCTTCAGGCTCTGATGGCACAGCGTGCAAACCACTCGGGTCTTGTCGTCAGCACATTGTTTGAAGAAGTGCCATGCCAGGGAACTCCTTGAAGCTGCCTTTGGGGTGCTCGGTCCCAGATGGCGGCGGTCAGTAGCAGGCGGAGTCTCTTGGCGGCGGGTGTTCTGCTTTTGCCCACTGCTCCCTCTTTTGCTACGCTGTTGGCTCGGTCTCACCACTGCCTCTTCCTCCGAACTGTGAAAGTCAGTGGCACGACCTTCATTCCATGTGGGGTCTAGGACCTCATCGTCCCCTGCATCGTCTTCCACCCAGTCTTGATCCCTGACCTCCTGTTCAGTCTGCACACTGCAGAAAGACGCAGCAGTTGGCACCTGTGTTTCGTCATCATCAGAGACATGCTGAGGTGGTATTCCCATGTCCTCATCATCAGGAAACATAAGTGGTTGTGCGTCAGTGCATTCTATGTCTTTCACCGCTGGGGAAGGGCTAGGTGGATGCCCTTGGGAAACCCTGCCAGCGGAGTCTTCAAACAGCATAAGAGACTGCTGCATAACTTGAGGCTGAGACAGTTTCCCTGGTATGCATGGGGGTGATGTGACAGACTGATGGGGTTGGTTTTCAGGCGCCATCTGTGCGCTTTCTGCAGAAGACTGGGTGGGAGATAATGTGAACGTGCTGGATCCACTGTCGGCCACCCAATTGACTAATGCCTGTACCTGCTCAGGCCTTACCATCCTTAGAACGGCATTGGGCCCCACCATATATCGCTGTAAATTCTGGCGGCTACTGGGACCTGAGGTAGTTGGTACACTAGGACGTGTGGATGTGGCAGAACGGCCACGTCCTCTCCCAGCACCAGAGGGTCCACTAACACCACCACGACCATGTCCACGTCCGCGTCCCTTACTAGATGTTTTTCTCATTGTTATGGTTCACCACAACAACAAATATATTATTTGGCCCAATGTATTGTATTCAAATTCAGCGGGATATAAATTTGAGGCCTAGTATTTAGGCGCTGGGTGACCGGTATGGATTTAGTGACAGAATTAGACTTGGAAATGCACAGAAGCGTGTGTGTGAAGTTATTCTGAATGACCCTATGTGCACCTTCAATATTATATACCCTTTTAGGGATAGATTTCAAATAGCTCTGATATAGCAGAAACCACTAAATTATGAAATTGCTAAATTGGGAATTGTACTTCAACCCAGAACAAAAAATGTGCTTTGACGGACACTAAATATCTTGCCCAGCAACAACAGTACAGCGGTGGGTAACGAGAGATTTAGAGGGATTTAAATTTGAGGCCTAGTATTTAGGCGCTGGGTCACCGGTATGGATTTAGTGACAGAATTAGACTTGGAAATGCACAGAAGCGTGTGTGTGAAGTTATTCTGAATGACCCTATGTGCACCTTCAATATTATATACCCTTTTAGGGATAGATTTCAAATAGCTCTGATATAGCAGAAACCACTAAATTATGAAATTGCTAAATTGGGAATTGTACTTCAACCCAGAACAAAAAATGTGCTTTGACGGACACTAAATATCTTGCCCAGCAACAACAGTACAGTGGTGGGTAACGAGAGATTTAGAGGGATTTAAATTTGAGGCCTAGTATTTAGGCGCTGGGTCACCGGTATGGATTTAGTGACAGAATTAGACTTGGAAATGCACAGAAGCGTGTGTGTGAAGTTATTCTGAATGACCCTATGTGCACCTTCAATATTATATACCCTTTTAGGGATAGATTTCAAATAGCTCTGATATAGCAGAAACCACTAAATTATGAAATTGCTAAATTGGGAATTGTACTTCAACCCAGAACAAAAAATGTGCTTTGACGGACACTAAATATCTTGCCCAGCAACAACAGTACAGCGGTGGGTAACGAGAGATTTAGAGGGATTTAAATTTGAGGCCTAGTATTTAGGCGCTGGGTCACCGGTATGGATTTAGTGACAGAATTAGACTTGGAAATGCACAGAAGCGTGTGTGTGAAGTTATTCTGAATGACCCTATGTGCACCTTCAATATTATATACCCTTTTAGGGATAGATTTCAAATAGCTCTGATATAGCAGAAACCACTAAATTATGAAATTGCTAAATTGGGAATTGTACTTCAACCCAGAACAAAAAATGTGCTTTGACGGACACTAAATATCTTGCCCAGCAACAACAGTACAGCGGTGGGTAACGAGAGATTTAGAGGGATTTAAATTTGAGGCCTAGTATTTAGGCGCTGGGTCACCGGTATGGATTTAGTGACAGAATTAGACTTGGAAATGCACAGAAGCGTGTGTGTGAAGTTATTCTGAATGACCCTATGTGCACCTTCAATATTATATACCCTTTTAGGGATAGATTTCAAATAGCTCTGATATAGCAGAAACCACTAAATTATGAAATTGCTAAATTGGGAATTGTACTTCAACCCAGAACAAAAAATGTGCTTTGACGGACACTAAATATCTTGCCCAGCAACAACAGTACAGTGGTGGGTAACGAGAGATTTAGAGGGATTTAAATTTGAGGCCTAGTATTTAGGCGCTGGGTCACCGGTATGGATTTAGTGACAGAATTAGACTTGGAAATGCACAGAAGCGTGTGTGTGAAGTTATTCTGAATGACCCTATGTGCACCTTCAATATTATATACCCTTTTAGGGATAGATTTCAAATAGCTCTGATATAGCAGAAACCACTAAATTATGAAATTGCTAAATTGGGAATTGTACTTCAACCCAGAACAAAAAATGTGCTTTGACGGACACTAAATATCTTGCCCAGCAACAACAGTACAGTGGTGGGTAACGAGAGATTTAGAGGGATTTAAATTTGAGGCCTAGTATTTAGGCGCTGGGTCACCGGTATGGATTTAGTGACAGAATTAGACTTGGAAATGCACAGAAGCGTGTGTGTGAAGTTATTCTGAATGACCCTATGTGCACCTTCAATATTATATACCCTTTTAGGGATAGATTTCAAATAGCTCTGATATAGCAGAAACCACTAAATTATGAAATTGCTAAATTGGGAATTGTACTTCAACCCAGAACAAAAAATGTGCTTTGACGGACACTAAATATCTTGCCCAGCAACAACAGTACACCGGTGGGTAACGAGAGATTTAGAGGGAATTAAATTTGAGGCCTAGTATTTAGGCGCTGGGTCACCGGTATGGATTTAGTGACAGAATTAGACTTGGAAATACACAGTAGCGGGTGTGTGTGAAGTTATTCTGAATGACCCTATGTGCACCTTCAATATTATATACCCTTTTAGGGATAGATTTCAAATAGCTCTGATATAGCAGAAACCACTAAATTATGAAATTGCTAAATTGGGAATTGTACTTCAACCCAGAACAAAAAATGTGCTTTGACGGACACTAAATATCTTGCCCAGCAACAACAGTACAGCGGTGGGTAACGAGAGATTTAGAGGGATTTAAATTTGAGGCCTAGTATTTAGGCGCTGGGTCACCGGTATGGATTTAGTGACAGAATTAGACTTGGAAATGCACAGAAGCGTGTGTGTGAAGTTATTCTGAATGACCCTATGTGCACCTTCAATATTATATACCCTTTTAGGGATAGATTTCAAATAGCTCTGATATAGCAGAAACCACTAAATTATGAAATTGCTAAATTGGGAATTGTACTTCAACCCAGAACAAAAAATGTGCTTTGACGGACACTAAATATCTTGCCCAGCAACAACAGTACAGTGGTGGGTAACGAGAGATTTAGAGGGATTTAAATTTGAGGCCTAGTATTTAGGCGCTGGGTCACCGGTATGGATTTAGTGACAGAATTAGACTTGGAAATGCACAGAAGCGTGTGTGTGAAGTTATTCTGAATGACCCTATGTGCACCTTCAATATTATATACCCTTTTAGGGATAGATTTCAAATAGCTCTGATATAGCAGAAACCACTAAATTATGAAATTGCTAAATTGGGAATTGTACTTCAACCCAGAACAAAAAATGTGCTTTGACGGACACTAAATATCTTGCCCAGCAACAACAGTACACCGGTGGGTAACGAGAGATTTAGAGGGAATTAAATTTGAGGCCTAGTATTTAGGCGCTGGGTCACCGGTATGGATTTAGTGACAGAATTAGACTTGGAAATACACAGTAGCGGGTGTGTGTGAAGTTATTCTGAATGACCCTATGTGCACCTTCAATATTATATACCCTTTTAGGGATAGATTTCAAATAGCTCTGATATAGCAGAAACCACTAAATTATGAAATTGCTAAATTGGGAATTGTACTTCAACCCAGAACAAAAAATGTGCTTTGACGGACACTAAATATCTTGCCCAGCAACAACAGTACAGCGGTGGGTAACGAGAGATTTAGAGGGAATTAAATTTGAGGCCTAGTATTTAGGCGCTGGGTCACCGGTATGGATTTAGTGACAGAATTAGACTTGGAAATACACAGTAGCGGGTGTGTGTGAAGTTACTCTGAATGACCCTATGTGCACCTTCAATATTATATACCCTTTTTGGGATAGATTTCAAAGAGCTCTGATATAGCAGGAACCACTAAATTATGAAATTGCTAAATTGAGAATTGTATTTCAACCCAGAACAAGAAATGTGCTTGAACGGACACTAAATAACTCGCCCAGCTACAGCACTAGAGACAGATTTAGCTGGATATAAATTTGAGGCCTAGTATTTAGGCGCTGGGTGACCGGTATGGATTTAGTGACAGAATTAGACTGGGATATGGCCAAAAAATGAACAGACTATTGCTGGTTAAATGCACTTGGTGTGACAGCTTCACCCTGATGTAGGCTTTAGCCAAAAAACAACCACACCATTGAGGGTTAAATGCACTTGGTGACAGGCGCAGCTTGCCCCTGATTTTGTATATGGCCAAAAAATGAACAGACTATTGCTGGTTAAATGCACTTGGTGTGACAGCTTCACCCTGATGTAGGCTTTAGCCAAAAAACAACCACACCATTGAGGGTTAAATGCACTTGGTGACAGGCGCAGCTTGCCCCTGATTTTGTATATGGCCAAAAAATGAACAGACTATTGCTGGTTAAATGCACTTGGTGTGACAGCTTCACCCTGATGTAGGCTTTAGCCAAAAAACAACCACACCATTGAGGGTTAAATGCACTTGGTGACAGGCGCAGCTTGCCCCTGATTTTGTATATGGCCAAAAAATGAACAGACTATTGCTGGTTAAATGCACTTGGTGTGACAGCTTCACCCTGATGTAGGCTTTAGCCAAAAAACAACCACACCATTGAGGGTTAAATGCACTTGGTCGCAGCTTGTGCTGGCGCACCACAAGACACAAAATGGCCGCCGATCACCCCAGAAAAATGAGACTGACAAACGGTCTGTGCAGCCTAAAAACAGTGAGCAATTGAGGATCAGCAGCTCAATGATCCACAGCTGCAGATCGATCAGTTAATCAAGTCCTTTGGAGGAGTTAATCTGCCTAATCTCGCCCTACTGTCGCAGCCGCAACCTCTCCCTACGCTAATCAGAGCAGAGTGACGGGCGGCGCTATGTGACTCCAGCTTAAATAGAGGCTGGGTCACATGGTGCTCTGGCCAATCACAGCCATGCCAATAGTAGGCATGGCTGTGATGGCCTCTTGGGGCAAGTAGTATGACGCTTGTTGATTGGCTGCTTTGCAGCCTTTCAAAAAGCGCCAAGAAAGCGTCACAAAAGCGCCAAGAAAGCGACGAACACCGAACCCGAACCCGGACTTTTACGAAAATGTCCGGGTTCGGGTCCGTGTCACGGACACCCCAAAATTCGGTACGAACCCGAACTATACAGTTCGAGTTCGCTCATCCCTACTCATGATGTTGCCATCTCCACACTATGTCCCCTTGCCACTCTGTGGCCTCCTGATGCTGTCATCACCTAGTGGTTGGTTGAGCCACTATAGACAGAACACCACTCCAGGGTGAGAACTGGGAGAGCCACTATTATACTCTTGTTTCTATATCTCCACATTATGTCACCTTGCCACTCTATGGTTTCCACATGCTGCTGCCATATCCACACTATGACACCTTGCCACTCTGTGGCTTCCTGATGCTGCCACCAACTCCAAACTATGTCACCTTGCCAATTTGTGGTCTCCTCATGATGCTGCCATCTCCACACCATGTCACCTTGCCACTCTGTGGCCTCCTGATGCTGCCGTCACCTCCAATCTATTTCTCTTTGCCACTCTGTGGTCTCCTGATGCTGCTACTGCTACTGCCATCTTCACATTTTGTTACCTTGACACTCTGTGCTCTCCTCATGCTGCTGCCATCTCCACATTATGTCCCCTTGCCACTCTATGGTATCCTCATGATGTTGACACATCCACACTATGTCACCTTGCAACTCTGTGGCCTCCCGATGCTGCCGCCACCTCCAAACTATGTCACCTTGCCACTCTGTGGTCTCCGGATGCTGCTGCCATATCCACACTATGTCACCTTGCCACTCAGTGGTCTCCTGATGCTGCTGCTGCTGTCATCTCCAAACGATGTCAACTTGCCACTCAGTAATCTCCTGATGCTGCTGCATTCTCCACACTATGTCACCTTGTCTATTTGTGGTTTCCTGCTTCCATCTCCATATTATGTCACCTTGCCAATCTATGGTCTCCTCATGCTGCTGCCATTGTCACACTATGTCACCTTGCCACTCTGTGGTATATTGCTGCTGCTGCCATCTCCACACCATGTCACCTTGCCACTCTGTGGTATCCTGCTGCTGCTGCCATCTCCACATTATGTTACTATGCCACTCTGTGGTCTCCTGATGGTGCTGCCATCTCTACACCATGTCACCTTGCTACTCTTTGGTATCCTGCTGCTGCCATCTCCATATTATGTCACCTTGCCACTCTGTGGTATCCTGATGCTGCTGCTGCCATATCCTCACTATGTCACCTTGTTACTTTGTGGTCTCTTTATTCTGCTGCCATATTCACACTATGTTACCTTGTCACTCTGTGGTATCCTGCTGCTGCTATACCCACACTTTGTCACTTTGCCACTCTGTGGTTTCCTTATGCTGCTGCCATATCCACACTATGTCACTTTGCTACTTTGTGGTATAATTCTGCTGCTATCTCCACGTTATGTCACTTTGCCACTCTGTGGTATCCTGCTGCTGCCATATCCACACTATGTCACCTTGCCACTCTGTGGTCACCTCATGCTGCTGCCATCTCCACACTATGTCCCCTTGCCACTCTGTGGCCTCCTGATGCTGTCGTCACCCAGTGGTTGGGTAAGCCACTATAGACAGAGCAACAGTCCAGGGTGAGAACTGGGAGAGCCACTATTATACTCTTGTTTCAATATCTCTACATTGTGTCACCTTGCTATTCTGTGGTTTCCACATGCTGCTGCCATCTCCACACAATGTCACCTTGCAACTCTGTGGTATCCTGCTGCTGCCATACCCACACTATGTCACCTTGCCACTCTGTGGTCACCTCCTGCTACTGCCATCTCCACACCATGTTACCTTACCACTCTGTGGTATACTCCTGCTGCCATATCCATACTATGTCACCTTGCCACTTTGTAGTATAATTTTGCTGTTATCTCCACATTATGCCACCTTGCCACTCTGTGGCCTCCTTATGCTGCCGCCACCTCCAAACTATGTCACCTTGCCATTCTGTGGTCTCCTTATGATGCTGCCATCTCCACACTATGTCCCCTTGCCACTTTGTGGCCTCCTGATGCTGTCGTCACCTCCAAACTGTGTCTACTTGCCACTCTGTGGTCTCCTCATGATGCTGCCATCTCCACACTATGTCACCTTGCCACTCTGTGGCCTCCTGATGCTGCTGTCACCTCCAAACTATGTCTCCTTGCCACTCTGTGGTCTCCTGATGCTGCTACTGCTACTGCCATCTTTACATTTTGTCACCTTGACACTCTATGCTCTCCTCATGCTGCTGCCATCTCCACAATATGTCACCTTTCCACTCTATGGTCTCCTGATGCTGCTGCTGGCACATCCACACTATGTCACCTTGCAACTCTGTGGCCTCCTGATGCTGCCGCCACCTCCAAACTATGTCAGCTTGCCACTCTGTGGTCTCCGGATGCTGCTGCCTTAATCCACACTATGTCACCTTGCCACTCAGTGGTCTCCTGATGCTGCTGCTTCTGTCATCTCCAAACTATGTCAACTTGCCACTCAGTAATCTCCTGATGCTGCTGCATTCTCCAAACTATGTCACCTTGCCACTTTGTGGTATCCTGCTGCTGCCATCTCCATATTATGTCACCTTGCCACTCTGTGGTATCCTTATGCTGCTGCTGCCGAATACACACTATGTCACCTTGCCACTTTGTGGTCTCTTTATGCTACTGCAATATCCACACTATGTTAACTTGCCACTCTGTGGTATCCTGCTGCTGCTGCCATATCTACACTTTGTCACCTTGCCACTCTTTGGTCGCCTTATACTGCTGCCATCTCCAAACTATGTCACCTTGCCACTCTGTGGTCTCTTTATGCTGCTGCAATTTCCACACCATGTCACCTTGCTACTCTGTGGTATCTTGCAGCTGCCATATCCACACTATGTCACCTTTCCACTCTGTGGTCTCCTTATGCTGCTACCATATCCACACTTTGTCACCTTGCCACTCTGCGGTCTCCTGATGCTACCATCTCCACACCATGTCACCTTGTTACTCTGTGGTATACTGCTGCTGCCATCTCCATATTATGTCACCTTTCCACTCTGTGGTATCCTTATTCTGCTGCTCACATATCCACAATATGTCACCTTGCCACTCTGTTTTCTCTTTATGCTGCTGCCATATTCACACTATGTTACCTTGTTACTCTGTGGTATCCTGCTGCTGCTGCCATATCCACACTTTGTCACCTTGCCACTCTGTGGTCTCCTTATGCTGCTGCCATATCCACACTATATCACTTTGCCACTTTGTGATATAATTCTGCTGCTATCTCCACATGATGTCACCTTGCCACTCTGTGGTTTCCTCATGCTGCTGCCATATCCATACTATGCCACCTTGCCACTCTGTGGTATCCTGCTGTTACCATATCCACACTATGTAACCTTGCTACTCTGTGGTCACCTCATGCTGCTGCCATCTCTACACTATGTCACCTTGCGACTTTGTGGTATAATTCTGCTTTTTTCTCTACATTATGTCATCTTGCCACTCTGTGGTTTCCTCATGCTGCTGCCATCTCCACACTATGTCACCTTGCCACTCTGTGGTATCCTGCTGCTGCCATATCCACACTATGTCACCTTGCCACTCTGTATTATACTCCTGCTGCCATATCCACACTATGTCATCTTGACACTCTGTGGCCTCCTCTTGCTGCCGCCACCTCCAAACTATGTCACCTTGTAACTCTGTGGTCTCCTCATGATGCTGCCATCTCTACACTATGTCACCTTGCCACTCTGTGGTATCCTGCTGCTGCTATCTCCACATTATGTCACCTTGCCACTCTGTGCTATCCTGCTGATGCTGCCATCTCCATGCTATGTCACCTTTCCACTATGTTGTATCCTGCTATTGCCATATCCACACTATGTCTCCTTGCCACTCTGTGGTCTCCTCATGCTGCTGCCATCTCCACACTATGCCACCTTGACTCTCTGTGGTATCCTGCTGCTGCCATATCCACTCTACAGTATGTCACCTTTCCACTCTGTGGCCTCCTGATGCTGCTGCAACCTCCAAACTATGTCACCTTGCCACTCTTTGGTCTCCTGACTCTGCTGCCATCTCCACACTATGTCTACTCACCACTCTGTTGTCTCCGGATGCTGACACCACCTCCAAACTATGTCTCCTTGCCACTCGGTGGCCTCATCATACTGCTGCCATCTACAGACCCTGTCATTTTTTGTAAAAATGATGGGTGACTGAAAAACTCATTTTGCTTAATGGACCGAATGACATTATGTGAGGTAATGTGACGTCTGAAAATGTGAGGAAAATATTATGAAACATCAAATATACAAAAAGTACATAAAACAATGAAAAACCTCCTGATGCTGTCGCCACCTCCAGACTCAATCATTGTGCCACTTGGTGGCCTCCTCATACTGCCGCCACCTCTAGACTCTGTCATTCTGTTACTCAGTGGCCTGCTCATACTGCTGCCACCTCCAGACTTTGTCACTGTGCCACTCGTTGTCCTCCTCATACTGCTGCCAACTCCAGACTCTGTCCTTGTGCCACTTGGTAGCCTCCTCATACCGCTGCCATGTCTAGACTTTCTCATTGTGCCATTCTGTGCCCACTTCATACTGCTGCCAAGTCCAGACTTTTTCACTGTGCCACTAGTTGGCCTCCTCATACTGCTGCCAACTCCAGACTTTGTCATTGTGCCACTTTGTGGCCTTTTTATGATGCTGCTGTTGCATCCGCCACCTCCAGACTCTGTCATTTTGCCACTCAATACCCTTATCTTGATGCTGCTGCTGCATTCGCCACCTCCAGACTCATTGTGCCACTCGTTGGCTTTCTCCTGATGCCGCCACCTCCTTATACTGCTTCCACCTCCAGATTCTGTCATTGTGCTACTCAGTGGCCTCCTCATACTGCTGCCAAATCCAGACCCTGTCATTAGGCCACTCTGTGGTTTCCTCATGCTGCTTCCACCTCACCACTATGTCATAGGTCCACTCTGTGGACTTCTCATGCTGTTCCCACCCTCCCCACTTCATGACTGGTCCACTATTTTGCCTTTTGACCTTGCTGATATCCCATTTATTTGACCTTTCTTCGGATCTGTCAGAAGGTAGGAAAAATGAGATGCACAACAGATCTGTCTGTGTAACAGCTGTAAGGCCATCAGAATTGGTTTGTGATTTGGTAGCCAAAACAGGAGTGGATAGAAAACACAGAAGACATGCAAATATTCCATTCACGTGTCATCTCTGTTTTGTATCCACTCCTGTTTTTTTTGGCATTAGCAATACTGATGGATTATTGAGCAAATGCTGACCGAGTGGAGGCGTATGCTCCACAGACAGGATCCGTTTTTTGTGGGTTATTGTTCTGACAGAAGGGCAAATTAATCAGTGACTCAGTCCGGGGACTCTACTTGTATATGCGTTTAATAGAACAGGTTCTGACAACATCTGAGTGGAATCAGCTGGCGACGGTGTAAAAGCAGTGTGCTTCTTCTTTGCACTACCATCGACCTCTAAGGCTGAGTTCATGCTTCAGTTATTTGGTTAGTTTTGACCCCGTGACTGCCCTAATATGCAGTGATTCTGAGAGCGACACCTGTCATCTGCATGTCATATGGACTCACAGTGTAATTTCACTACCAAAGCAGACTCCCTATGTGTGTTACTACAAGACACAGTGTTCTACACCACTATAAAGGCTTTCAGAAGCCGTTTTGTAATGTAATTTGCAGCCAATATATTCGGATCGAACCAAATTTTTCCCGAAAAATTCGGCAAACCAGCGAATTAAAATTCGCTCATCTCTAATTATGACGGAATTAATAACGGAATGCCTCTAAAGGCATTCCATTATGCATTCCGTCATAGAATTGCGTTATGGTACGTGTTAACAGAACCCATAATGCAATTCACCTTTTTCCAGTAAACAAAGCATGAATGAATTTCAAAATATGAAATTCGCTTATCTCTAATGTAAACAATGGTAATGTAGACCCATATAATGGATGTTCATCTAAAGTACAACCTAAAGTGCAACATGCATAAAGTGCCATATAAGGATATACCACCACAAGGAAAATTCAATGTCAGAAGGGTGAATCTGATGGATCACCAAGTGAATTCATAATACGTATATAAACCCCCCTACAAATTAATAAATAAATAATTAAAAACTAAAAATTAAAATAATACAAAAATAAAAAATACAAAAATTATTTTATCAGTTTTCAAATTACTTCTTGATTAGTTCAGTAGTCTAATCTAGACAACTAGGAAACAAAGTATTTAATTGAAATATCCTGAAGGATTCTACATTTACCAATCTTATGAATCTAGATGGATTTGATTCGGAGATACATTCTAGAATAATTAAACGCAGACACTCAGGATCATTATGCACCTGAGAAAAGTGTTGGGACACTCTGTGTGTGAACAGGCCCTTTCTAATATGTTTATTCAGCCTAGTTCTCATAGGTTGAGTAGTGTGGCCAACATACTAGATATTACACGTACAGTACAGACCAAAAGTTTGGACACACCTTCTCATTCAAAGAGTTTTCTTTATTTTCATGACTATGAAAATTGTAGATTCACACTGAAGGCATCAAAACTATGAATTAACACATGTGGAATTATATACAGTACTTATCAAAAAAGTATGAAACAACTGAAAATATGTCATATTCTAGGTTCTTCAAAGTAGCCACCTTTTGCGTTGATTACTGCTTTGCACACTCTTGGCATTCTCTTGATGAGCTTCAAGAGGTAGTCACCTGAAATGGTCTTCCAACAGTCTTGAAGGAGTTCCCAGAGATGCTTAGCACTTGTTGCCCCTTTTGCCTTCACTCTGCGGGCCAGCTCACCCCAAACCATCTCGATTGGGTTCAGGTCCGGTGACTGTGGAGGCCAGGTCATCTGGCGCAGCACCCAATCACTCTCCTTCATGGTAAAATAGCTATTACACAGCCTGGAGGTGTGTTTGGGGTCATTGTCCTGTTGAAAAATAAATGATGGTCCAACTAAACGCAAACCGGATGGAATAGCATGCCGCTGCAAGATGCTGTGGTAGACATACTGGTTCAGTATGCCCTCAATTTTGAATAAATCCCCAACAGTGTCACCAGCAAAGCACCCCCACACCATCACACCTCCTCCTCCATGCTTCACGGTGGGAACCAGGCATGTAGAGTCCATCCGTTCACCTTTTCTGCGTCACACAAAGACACGGTGGTTGGAACCAAAGATCTCAAATTTGGACTCATCAGACCAAAGCACTGGTCTAATGTCCATTCCTTGTGTTCTTTGGCCCAAACAATTCTCTTCTGCTTGTTGCCTGTCCTTAGCAGTGGTTTTCTAGCAGATATTCTACCATGAAGGCTTGATTCACACAGTCTCCTCTTAACAGTTGTTCTAGAGATGTGTCTGCTGCTAGAACTCTGTGTGGCATTGACCTGGTCTCTAATCTGAGCTGCTGTTAACCTGCGATTTCTGGGGCTGGTGACTCGGATGAACTTATCCTCCGCAGCAGAGGTGACTCTTGGTCTTCCTTTCCCGGGGCGGTCCGCATGTGAGCCAGTTTCTTTGTAGCGCTTGATGGTTTTTGTGACTGCACTTGGGGACACTTTCAAAGTTTTCCCATTTTTTCGGACTGACTTACCTTAATTTCTTAAAGTAGTGATGGCCACTCGTTTTTCTTTACATAGCTGCTTTTTTCTTGCCATAATACAAATTCTAACAGTCTATTCAGTAGGACTATCAGCTGTGTATCCACCTGACTTCTCCACAACGCAACTGATGGTCCCAACCCCATTTATAAGGCAAGAAATCACACTTATTAAACCTGACAGGGCACACCTGTGAAGTGAACACCATTTCAGGTGACTACCTCTTGAAGTTCATCAAGAGAATGCCAAGAGTGTGCAAAGCAGTAATCAAAGCAAAAGGTGGCTACTTTGAAGAACCTAGAATATGACATATTTTCAGTTGTTTTATACTTTTTTGATAAGTATATAATTCCACATGTGTTAATTCATAGTTTTGATGCCTTCAGTGTGAATCTACAATTTTCATAGTCATGAAAATAAAGAAAACTCTTTGAATGAGAAGGTGTGTCCAAACTTTTGGTCTGTACTGTACATGACAGCAAATAGATCACAAAATTACTCTCACAATTTAGATAGCTGCAAATTTTAAATACTTTTCCAGTAGAAACTGCCGAGAATGTGTCCACGTCATCTGAGATATGATTACAGCAGGCGCACGATGGACTGTGGCGCTTATAGCATCCTATAGGTCCCCCTGCAGGTGGGGAGGATGAGTTACACGTGGATCTCAATACAGAAGGAACCAGGAGGCCTTTTAGGTTTTGAGATCTCCTGAATATAATCCCAGGTGTATCAGGTAACATATGTTTTAGGATTGGATCCTCGAGCAGGATGGGCCAGTATTTATGTAGTATCCCTAATCTCTTTATACAATGTATTGAAAGTAGTCAGGAATCTACACTGAAAATCTGGCGATGGATTTGGACTCTTCGACATAAGGAATTCTGTCTGGGATTGGGTGCTGGCTCTGTGTAATGCAAAATGGACAATACTTTTGGGCTAACCCTTATCCAGAAGCGCTTCTTAATGAGTGCTGCCTGTTGGTGGAAATCAGAGTCACGAGAACAATTACGGTGGATCCTCCGAAATTGTCCATATGGGACATTCTTTAGGCATGAAGCAAAGTGTCTACTGCTGTACTGAATGTAGCTGTTGACATCTACACTCTTAACAGGTTTTTGACCGAGGACGAGAATGCTCGTCCTAACTGGCCGGTACTTAATGCCTGATGATGAGCATTCTCGTCCTAGAGTTAAACGGCTGCCCCACATGCGCTGCCACGATCAGCAGCAGGGGCCCGGCTGTTACTGACAGCCGTTCCCTTGCTATATCGGCCAGCATCGGAGAAAACACCGATGCCAGCGGATTACCACCCTGTATGTGCTGCAGGGACCCGAAGGTTGCTATGGCAGCCCCGATGCCTTGCACAGGCATTGGGACTGCCATCTAAGGAAGCCCAGGAGGTCTCCTAGACAACTGTCAGCGTCTTACAGTGTAAGGCACTGACAGTTCAGTACAGCACAATACAGTTTTATTGTGCTGTATTGAAGCAGGGATCAGACCCTGAAATGTTGAAGTCCCATAGTGGTACAAAAAAAAAAAAAATATTAAGTGAAATAAGTGTTATTAGTAAAAAAAAAATAAGTTTCAATTAAAAAACAAAAAATCCCCTTCCCCATAAAAAGAAACATATAAAATTGTAAAAAATAGATAAACAATAAAAAAAACACATATTAGGTATCGCTGCATCCGTAACAACTTGCTCTATAAAAATATCCCATGATCCACCCTGTCTGGTCAACACAGTAAAAAAAAAAAAAGCCATTTTTTATCACCTTACATCTCAAAAAGTGTAATACCAAGCGATTAAAAAGTAGCATGTACCCAAAAATAATACCAATCAAACTGTCATCTCATGCCGCAAAAAAATGAGCTCTTACATAAGACAATGTGCCAAAAAATAAAAAAAAATATCACTTTCAGAAAATAGAGACATAAAAACATCTTTTTTGTTTCAAAAATGCTTTTATTGTTTAAAACTGAAATATATGAAAAAAACGAACATATTAGGTATTGCCACATCCATAACAACCTGCTCTATAAAATTATCACATGAGTTAACCCGTCTAGTGAACACCGTAAAAGAAAACTGCCCAAACAGAATTTATTTTTTGTCATCATACATCACAAAAAGTGTAATACCAAACGATCAAAAAGTAGTATGCACCCCAACATAGTACCAATCAAACCATCATCTCATCCCGCAAAAAATTAGACCCTAAGACAATCGCCCGAAAAAAAATTTATATTTGGCTTTTAGAAAATGGAGACATAAAAACATGATTGTTTTTCTTTCAAAAATGCTTTTATTGTGTAAAACCAAAATAAATATAAAACAATAGACAAATTAGGTATCGCCACCTCTATAACAACCTGCTATATAAGAATGTCATATGATTTAACCTGTTAGGTGAAAACCGTAAAAAATAAAATAAAATTGTGCCAAAAAATGCACTGCTCAAAAAAATAAAGGGAACACAAAAATAACACATCCTAGATCTGAATTAACTAAATATTCTTCTGAAATACTTTACATAGTTCTTTTTTTTTTTTTTTTTTGAACAATAATTTTTATTAAGAAGTTTTAAAATAATAGGTTACATAGCAAATGAAAAGCACTACAAGTGCATCGAGTAATAGGTAACATTATGGCATAAATGTAGCTAATATACAGGTACATAAATTTTCCCAGCATACAGTTGCAAATGTTAAGCTTGGAAAAGGTAGAGGGTTGTACGGGTACAATTAAAGGCTGCGCAGGAGGAAGATACAGAAAAGGAGTATTTCATCGGAGAGACTATAGCTAAAATAGTCATAAATCAAGAACCTTACATTCTAATGGAGGCACTTTGAGGTAAGTTACAGCTTTTGTGGTTCAACCAAACTTCCCATCTCTTCAGAAATGTAGTTTTCATATTATTAGAAGATGCCCATAGACCTTCATATAAGCAGCTATTGTCCAAGGATCTGCAAATCCTACTAAGATTGGGAAGGCTCCCAGATTTCCAACAAGCAGCTATTTTCAAGCGAGTAATAAAAATTAAGTGACCAGCTACGAATCTAAAGTGATACGGGAGGTCTATCAACCCCACAGACAGTAAGGCCATCTTAGATGAAGGTTCAACGGGGTAGCAGGCTAATGCTGATATAAATTTAAAAATTGAGATCCATAAGAATTTAACAGTTGGGCAGTCCCACCACATATGCAAGAAACTACCTGGGTTATGGCCGCATCTCCAGCACTCTGGGGATGAATCAGGAAAAATTTGGTAAAGATGCACAGGCGTTCTATACCATCTATAGAGTATTTTTCTCGACCCTTCCAAATGATCAGAGCATTTAGACAATTTGGATACAGAGATAAAGGCTTCTGACCACTCTGATTCCGATAGAGAAAAACCCAATTCGTGATTCCATAGGTCTAGGGTGTTCTGTAAGGGGTTAGCGCATGACTCTTTCAGTAAGGTGTACCCTTTAGTGATGCCTTTGTCCAGCCTTTGGGTCAAGTGTATCCACTGTAAGAAAGCTTGATTGTTTGTATTGTATGAAAAACACTTTGGGGATTTCAGTAAGTGTCTTAACCTTAGATATTTGTAGAAATCTGTATTGGGAATGTTAAAGTTTTTATTAAGGTGGGCAAATTCTACAAACACCTTATCTCTCCATAGTTGTTTGACTTCAGTAATGCCCAGCCTCACCCAATTGTCTAGACTAATGTCTGGAATGGCTAGCTCACAAGCCTTCAGGGGCAATGTGAAGATAGAAGTACTAACTAATTTATCTACTCTAGCAACAGAATACCAAGTGTTTAGCATTGTTGTCAAGGTTAATAAAGGAGAGTTATGTCTGGTACCAAAAGCCGCTACGGCAGAAAGGCGCATTTCTATATTATAGGGACCCAAAATAGTTTTTTCTAGTGCTACCCATTTTTTTGTGGAGTCATCTTTGAGCAAATATCTCAGTTGGTCAAGGATAGAAGAGGCATGATAATGCTTAACAGAGGGTACATTAAGGCCACCCGTTTTGAGTGGTTTATTAAGTATGAGGGTTTTCACTCTGGGTCTTAGTTTACCCCAAATGTGGCGATTAATTAGTGATTGGAGCTTAATTATGTATCCAGAGGGAATAGAAATAGGGATATTGCGAAACAAGTAAATAATTTTGGGTAGAATAACCATTTTCACAGCGGCTATTCTCCCTAGCCAAGAAATAGAATCCATCTTTAAGCTGTTCAAGGAGCTATTAATTTTATCATATAATGGCCAAAAATTGACCTTAAATAGTTTGCTAGTTGGAAAGGCAAGCTGAATACCTAGATAAGTCAGGGACTCATGTGCCCAAGGAAATTTATATAATCTGGAAATTAAACGTTTAGTAGAAGGGGGTAAACCCAAGTCCAGAATTTGAGATTTATTAACGTTTACTTTATAGAAGGAAGCTTTACCAAATTTTAAGATGATGTCATTAATGGCAGGCAAAGCTATGGTTGGGTTTGAAGTAATAATTAGGACATCGTCCGCAAAAAGACCTATGCGATGGTCTACTTCTCCTACTTTTATCCCTTTAATAAGCGAGGAGGATCTAATATGCTCTGCAAAGGGTTCCATTGCAAGCGCAAATATCAAGGGTGACATAGGACAGCCCTGTCTAGTTCCGTTGTTGATATTAAAAGGGGCGGAAAGAAAGCTAGATGAGTATATAGAGGCACTTGGATTAGAGTATAGAGACATCACCGCGGATAAGTAAAAGTCTCCAAACCCAAACTTTTTCAGTGTTGCTGAAATATAGTCCCAGTGTATTCTGTCAAACGCCTTCTCTGCATCCAAGGATAGAAGCAGAGAAGGCGTTCGAGTATAATGTGCCACATCCAGTAAGTCTATAAATCTTCTAGTACCATCTGACTATTGTCTATTAGAGACAAACCCTATCTGGTCATTGGATATTAATGTGGGTAGGATATTGGACAACCTTTTTGCCAGTATTTTTGCAAAAATCTTAATATCGGAATTTAAAAGTGAAATGGGTCTGAAATTAGCTGGAGTGTCTGCTGGTTTACCAGGCTTTGGCAAAGTTATGATCAGTGCACTTAACATATCTTTTGGGATTGACTTTTGAGCTGCTATTGAGTTGAAGGTTCTGTTTAGGAAGGGATTTAAAATATGTGAAAGAGTTTTATAATACTCATTTGTGAGACCGTCTGGACCAGGGGATTTGTTATTTTTGAGGGAATGGATTGCTTCTGAGATTCCTGAATGCGTAATTTCAGCATTTAGAGCTTGTTTTTGACTTGATGATAGTGAAGGGAGGGAAACGCCATCAAGGAACTCGTTAATATAATTAGATGTGGGCTGCAGAACGTCCGTTGAATTTCCTAAGTTGTATAAATTTGCATAATAGTTTGCAAATTCATCTGCTATTTGTTTAGGGTTGAATAGTTTTTTGCCTTGGGAGTCGTACAAAAAGGGGATTCTAGATCTAACTTCTCTCTTTTTTATTCTCTTTGCTAGGATTTTTGAAGCTTTGTTGCCTTGTGAGTAATGGTCTGCTTTGATTTTCCGTAAGTGGAATTCATGTTTCTCATGCAAGTAAAGATATAAGTGGTGTCTAGCCGTTTTTAACTTGCTGAGAATTTTCGGGTCAAGAGAGGATTTAAATGTATCCTCAAGGGACTTAATATCAGATAATAGATTATCTAAGGTTATCTTTCTATTTCTTTTTTGGATGGCCGCGTGTTTTAACAGTATCCCTCTTATGAACGCCTTGTGTGCACTCCAGAGTGTAGTATCTGATATCAGGTTATTATCATTAGTCTTAAAATATTCTTTGAGCGAATTTTCCACATCCACTCGGATACTTGAATTCTGGAGTAGTGAATTATTAAGTCTCCAAGGGGAGTAAACTCTATTGTTGTACATATCGTCCAGAATAAGGGTTATAAATGCATGATCCGACCATGTTATATTAGATATGGATACATCTAATACTTTTTGGAGAAGCCATTTATCTGAGACAAACAGATCAATTCTAGAATATGCATTGTGTGGATGTGAAAAAAACGAAAAGTCTTTTTCATTTGCATGGTGTACTCTCCAAATATCATGTAGACCTTCTTGAAAAAAAAAATCTTGTAGACGGGAGGACTTATTGGTGGGGGGATGAACAGGAAGCCTATCAATTGAAGAGTCAGGGCACATATTAAAGTCCCCACAGACAAGCAGAGAACCTTGTTTGGATTCTTGAGCCAATCTAAAATTTATCTGATCAGAGTTGGGAGCATAAAGATTTACTAACGTGTATCTGGTATTATTTATGTCACAAATGATTATAATGTATCTACCCTCCTTGTCTAATAAGATATTGTGGCACTGGAATGCAATAGTGTTTTTAAAACCTATAATCACACCTCTCTTTTTTTTTGAAGCTGGAGACATAAATACGTGTGGGAAAGAGGGGTGACAGAACCTGTGGGAATCCTCCTCATTAAGGTGAGATTCCTGAATGCAGATAATGTCAGCTCTCTGTCTTCTCACTTCATTCCAGTATGTGGAGCGTTTATAGGGGCTGTTCAAACCTTTAACATTTGTCGATAGGAACTTTATGCCATTATTAGCCATCTTGAATTTTCAGATGAAGTAATCCTGTTGAAAACAATATCCTGAGGAAATTGAAGAAGAAAAAAGAGAACAGGTAATGCATAGCAGAGTACCCCAATATTACCATTGTATGATTGAGGGGACCGTGGAATATTTCTTTGTTTTCATATTCATGACGAGGTGAGAATAGACCCCCTATGTGTAACCTTAAAAAATAATAAATCAAAATGTAAAACATAACATAGATAATACATAACAATAACATAGTAAGGGTCTAACAGTGACCGTATAAATAGTGATGTCTATCACTTAGTGTAAGAGGCGTAAAGTGAACAAAGGATTAGGGATTGTGAACACTTAGATGGAAAAAGTGTCCTGAAAAAAATAAGGTAGCAGGGCGTGGATCCCCGCAAGGCTTGTAAAACAAGCAATTTAGACAAAGGGAAAAGTAGCTATATTTACTGTCCCGGAGTGAAGTCATGGTGGGGTTCTTCCTACTCTTGTCCATTCTGGAGTTAGGTTGAGATGACTCTTATCAGCAGGCGGTTTAGTAGGGGAAGCAATCGTAGCTTTAACTTTGTCTTTGGTGCCCTCTTGTGGTAGAATAATGTTCCATTTGGAGAAAGCTTCTGACGCCTCCTGAGGAGAAGCTAGGACATGTGATGAGTTTTGATGTCTCACAATAAGTTTGACAGGAAAGCCCCACTTGTAGGGGATATTGTTATCCCTTAACGCTTTAGTATATATTTGAAACTCCCGTCTCCTGCTTAGTGTCGCTGGGGATAAATCTGTGAAAAGGAGGACATCATTGAATCTATCAGGAATATCTTTCTTCTTTTTTTGAGCTTCCCTCATCAGGGAATCTTTCAAGTGGTAAAAGTGGATCCTAGCAAGGACGTCTCTAGGAACAGAGGCAGGGAGAGCTTTGGGCTTAGGAACCCGGTGTACCCGGTCAATGATTAGCTCTGACTCTGGGGTATCTGGAAGATATGATATAATAAGATCTGAAATAAAATCTTGCAACTGAGAATCTGAAACGTTTTCAGGGATATTTCTAAATCTGATGTTGTTTCTTCTGGAGCGGTCTTCCAGATCAGCAATTTTAAGCTTAATGGCCGCTATATCATCCTCGACCACGTTGTGATTGTCCACTAATGAGTTGTGAGCTGTAACAAATTCCTCCATTTTTTCTTCTAAATGCGCCGTCCTCTCTCCTATGGCTACTATATCAGCATGGATAACTGAGATTGTCTCTTTGAAATCTCCATGAATGGATCTTTTTAAGTCTGTCAGCATGTCCTGCATTGCATTGACAGTGAGTCCAGGGTCTATGCCTGGTGAAGCAGGGTAAGTATCAAGGGGAGGTATAAATGTATGTTGCTCACTCACCCTTTTTTGTTTTTTAGGCTCCTGTGAAGCTGGAGGGCTGGAGCCTGCTGAGGAAGGAGACCCTGAAGAGCGCTGGTCCGGAGTCGCTGCCGGAGATGCACGGAGCGCTCCCTCCGTGTGGCGGGAATCGGCGCCATTTTGGGTCGAGCCAGGAGCCGGGTGAAAAAACGCGGTCATTTTCTGTGGCTGCGATCCCTTCTTTTTCCCCCTCGTCATCATCAGAGGAGCTGCGGGGGACAAGGACCGTCCAGAGACAGGTAGGGTCGAAGTAATTGCTTGTTTTTTTTTTTTCGCTTTAGGCCGCTGTATGGGGATCCACGGACGGAGCTCAAGCTCTAAGCGTCCTCTCCTCCCGGCATCCGGCCACGCCCCCCCATAGTTCTTTACATAGTTGAATATGCTGACAACAAAATCACACAAAAATAAAAAATGGAAATTAAATTTTTCAACCCATGGAGGTCTGGATTTGGAGTCACACTCAAAATTAAAGTGGAAAAACACACTACAGGCTGATCCAACTTTGATGTAATGTCCTTAAAACAAGTCAAAATGAGGCTCAGTAGTGTGTGTGGCCTCCAAGTGCCTGTATGACCTCCCTACAATGCCTGTGCATGCTTTTGATGAGGTGGCGGACGGTCTCCTGAGGGATCTCCTCCCAGACCTGGACTAAAGCATCTGCCAACTCCTGAACAGTCTGTGGTGCAACGTGACATTGGTAGATAGAGCGAGACATGATGTCCCAGATGTGCTCAATTGGATTCAGGTCTGGGGAACGGGCGGGCCAGTCCATAGAATCAATGCCTTCGTCTTGCAGGAACTGCTGACACACTCCAGCCACATGAGGTCTAGCATTGTCTTGTATTAGGAGGAACCCAGGGCCAACCGCACCAGCATATGGTCTCACAAGGGGTCTGAGGATCTCATCTCGGTACCTAATGGCAGTCAGGCTACCTCTGGCGAGCACATGGAAATGCCATCCCACACCATTACTGACCCTATGCCAAACCGGTCATGCTGGAGGATGTTGCAGGCAGCAGAACGTTTTCCACGTCGTCTCCAGACTCTGTCACGTCTGTCATGTGCTCAGTGTGAACCTGCTTTCATCTGTGAAGAGCACGGGGCGCCAGTGGCGAATTTGCCAATCTTGGTGTTCTCTGGCATATGCCAAACGTCCTGCACGGTGTTGGTCTGCAAGCACAACCCCCACCTATGGTCGTCGGGCCCTCATATCACCCTCATGGAGTCTGTTTATGACCGTTTGAGCAGACACATGCACATTTGTGGCCTGCTGGAGGTCATTTTGCAGGGCTCTGACAGTGCTCCTCCTGTTCCTCATTGCACAAAGTCGGAGGTAGCGGTTACTGATGCTGGGTTGTTGCCCTCCTACGGCCTCCTCCACATCTCCTGATGTACTGGCCTGTCTCCTGGTAGCGCCTCCATGCTCTGGACACTACGCTGACAGACACTGCAAACTTTCTTGCCACAGCTCGCATTGATGTGCCATCCTGGATAAGCTGCACTACCTAAGCCACTTGTGTGGGTTCTAGACTCCGTCTCATGCTACCACTAGAGTGAAAGCACCGCCAGCATTCAAAAGTGAAGCATAGGAACTAAGAAGTGGTCTGTGGTCACCACCTGCTAATTTGCTAATTGCCAATAATTTCCACCTGTTGTCTATCCCATTTGCACAACAGCATGTGAAATTGACTGTCACTCAGTGTGGCTTCCTAAGTGGACAGTTTGATTTCACAGAAGTGTGATTGACTTGGAGTTACATTGTGTTGTTTAAGTGTTCCCTTTATTTTTTTGAGCAGTGTACATTTTTGGTCACCATACATCACAAAAAGTGTAATAATGCCCCTATAGTGCCCAAGCAATAATAATGTCAAAGTTGTGCAGTTCCATGTAAATTACATTATTCTCCTTCCTCTAACATGCAGTCCAATGTAAATAACATTACTACCTGTAACGGACCGTTTCAGCAGACAAGGGGTTAAAATCCGTGTAGGCGATATGCCCCTTTCTGAGAGACAGGCACAGCTACTGCAGAAAACCAACCTCCCGAACTGGATACAAAATAGCACTCCAAACTGGAACCTCGCGAATAGCTGCCAGCAGGGTCTATAACAGCATACAGGGAATCCCCCCAATAACGAGACAAGGCTCCGTGTTGAGGGTCAAGCAGTGCTCTCTCGTGCTGGCACACCCAGCCTGGTTTTTATTACAGTTGTTGCAAATACAGGTCCTCCCACAGGGTTTTGAAATACAACCAATCAGTAATTTACAACACATACAATGTAAATACAGCAACCAATCGTTCACGCTCCCAGAGGACCAGAAGGGAGACTGCGACACAGGACAGATACAACACATCCCCACAATGCATCATGGTTTCCTCCTCTCTGTCCCGGAGACAACCGAAGGTAATCCAATTATCTCTCAGGACAAAGGGAGATCACCAATACACATGTGGAGACAACAGGACAGACACACAATGGCACACCCCCACAGCAAACACAGACATTTAACATATCCCCAGATAGCTCAAGTCTGAGTGCATATCATTAGGTGAATGGCACTCAGAATACACGAATACAATAATATTAGCTATCTGGGTACCCTCACATAACATACAATTTAACCGAACGCATAATAACATAAAATACAATTCCACAGACAGATTTAAGCTGTGCGGCCGGTCTGTCTTCTCCTTTAAAGTTACTATGGGCCATAATCTTGAGGCAAGAGGCTTTTAAACAGCCCTCTCCAAAACCCAGTGGCGAGGTTGGTTTCGCCACACTTTCCCCCCCCCCCCCCCCGGAAGACTAACCAGATACCTGACCTCATGCCGGTCGGTACCTGAGTTAGTCTGGCAGCCCACCCACAACCCAATACTGGACCTGTTGAATCTTAGGGCCTGGCTCTGTTCTGTATGTCCCCAGCTGTTGAGTGGGCATCTGCTACTCCTTGCTTTGTGGTTCTCCAGCTTGGAGCTGTAGCTACTTGGTGGGCAGAGGCCGACTGCGCTCTGCCCAGATGCCAGCTCTTCCGCTGGGGATGCCTGTGGGAAGTCAGTCTCTGGACAAGAGGATAGGGGAGGGCAGAGGCCGACTGCGCTCTGCCCTGATGCCAGCTCTTCTGCTGGCGTGAGGGGGGTACAAGCCAGTCCTGTAACAAGGGGGTCGGTGGAGCAGAGGCTAGCGGCTCTCTGCCCTGATGACAGCTCTTCCGCTGGGAAGGGATCAGTGGGTATTGCAGGCTCATCCCCTGCCCCCAGAACTCGGTTGGGAAGTAGCTGGGAAGGGGAGGGCTCGCTTACCTCCTCCTCCTGGTATCCCTGCGGAGATGGCTGGAGATCTGGTTGTTTGAGGGGGAGACCGACTGTCTCCTCTTTGGCTAAACAGCCCTGTTGCTGGGGACAGGACCGACTGTCCCTACCCTCTGTGCTGTAAGTGCAGAGACCACGGTACCATCTGCACAGTTGTGGGGCTTACTGTCTCCCCCTGGTGTGTTAAGCTGCCGCTGGGGAGAGGGGGTAACAAGCTCCTCTCCCATACATACTTCCAGCCGCTGGGGAGGGCGACCGACCGCCTCCGCTCCCAATACAGTGTCCTGCTGCTGGGGAAAGGAGACTGGGCTCTCTATTCCCTGTAGGACACTCTGCCGCTGGGGGACAGGACCGACTGTCTCTGCCCCCTGTAACTCCGCCTGCCGCTGGGGAATGGAGACTGGGCTCCCAATTCCCTGTACATCGCACGGCCGCTGGGGAATGGAGACTGGGCTCCCAATTCCCAAAAAATCATGCTGCTGTTGGGGGGCAGGAACAACTACCTCTGCCCCCTGTAACTCAGCCTGCCGCTGGGGAATGGAGACTAGGCTCCCAATTCCCTGCAGGACTGGTGGAGAGACCTCGGTCCCATCTCTACCGGCCACCTGGGGTCCTTCCCAGTAACGCTCTACAATATCTGCCCAGCTGAATGGGTCTGGATCTGGGTCTGTCACCTTACTGTCCTGCTGAGCCTTCCCAATGGAGTGGAAGAGATCTCGGTAGTCCTGCTCCAGTTCCCACTCCAGGGTTGCTAGGTGAGCCAGGTTTTGCTCTACCTCATGGGGGTCATCCCACTCATGCCTAGCCTCCCTCTCATAGAAAATGTCCTGAAGTATGGACTGTGCAGGGCTCCCGAAGTCAGGCTCTGCAAAGGACTCCCATAACAAGCCAGGACCATCAAACTCCTCTCCCTCTGGCTTGTCATGCTCAGCTGTCCAGGGTATATACTGTGCCATATACCACCAGAGCGCCTGGTAGGCATCCTCCAGCCATAGCTCCTGCCATACCCGGTGCTCTAGTTCCTTCACCCATTCCTCCAGGGGCTGCTCTCCCAGGAAGGGCATCCGCAGGGCCACTTGCTTCTGCAACCGCTGCTCTTCACTGGGGAGACTCTCACCCCGCTGGTATTGTACATTATCCAGGGCCTGGTACCAGATGCCTTTCCTTAATGCATCCCGGCCATCCAGGTCCTCCTCCTCGTATAACACTGCTGGTTCCATCCTGTTGCTTTTAGGGTCGCTGTACTGGGACATGCGTTGCCCTTAGAATCCACAGAAATGGTGTCTCCTGTAGCTGTTCTTTTGGCTGTAGGAACGATCCCGCTGCTTGCCACCAATGTAACGGACCTTTTCAGCAGACAAGAGGTTAAAATCCGTTTAGGCGATATGCCCCTTTCTGAGAGACAGGCACAGCTACTGCAGAACACCAACCTCCCGAACTGGATACCAAATAGCACTCCAAACTGGAACCTCGCGAATAGCTGCCAGCAGACGAACAGGAAAAGCATACAATCCGCTTACACTCCTGGCAATCAGTCTCTAACAGCATACAGGGAATCCCCCCAATAACGAGACAAGGCTCCGTGTTGAGGGTCAAGCAGTGCTCTCTCGTGCTGGCACACCCAGCCTGGTTTTTATTACAGTTGTTGCAAATACAGGTCCGCCCACAGGGTTTTGAAATACAACCAATCAGTAATTTACAACACATACAATGTAAATACAGCAACCAATCGTTAACGCCCCCAGAGGACCAGAAGGGAGACTGTGACACAGGACAGATACAACACATCCCCACAATGCATCATGGTTTCCTCCTCTCTGTCCCGGAGACAACCGAAGGTAATCCAATTATCTCTCAGGACAAAGGGAGATCACCAATACACATGTGGAGACAACAGGACAGACACACAATGGCACACCCCCACAGCAAACACAGACATTTAACATATCCCCAGATAGCTCAAGTCTGAGTGCATATCATTAGGTGAATGGCACTCAGAATACACGAATACAATAATATTAGCTATCTGGGTACCCTCACATAACATAAAATTTAACCGAACGCATAATAACATAAAATACAATTCCACAGACAGATTTAATCTGTGCGGCCGGTCTGTCTTCTCCTTTAAAGTTAATATGGGCCATAATCCTGAGGCAAGAGGCTTTTAAACAGCCCTCTCAAAAACCCAGTGGCGAGGTTGGTTTCGCCACACTACCCTCTCCCCAGCCCCCTCCAACATACAGCCCCAACCTCCACAAAGCCCATGCTATCTTGTTGTCTGACCACAACTTCATGTACCTTGGGGCCCAGACTCTTTGGCAGTATTGAAGTCCGTCCGCCACTGGAGGGTCAGTGAGATTGTCATGTGATGTGTCAGTGAGGTCACTAGGGGCAGATATAATGGCAGACAGAAAGCGAGCGAGCAACAGAGAAGACGATTCAGCAGCAAGGAGGGAGTGCAGCTAAGTGCAGGCATTCACTGACAGCGCTGCCCAGCATTCAGTCCTTTTCTACTTTTAGCTTGGGTGCTGCTGCTAATGATCATTTGTTCTTGGACAGCGATGCCCATTCCTCTTGGGAAGTGATGCACCCTGTGACAGTGCATAGAGTACTCTGTGTGCTGTCACCAGGGGCGGATTAATGGTACCATGGGCCCCAAGCTGTTTGGGAAGTGTGGGCCCCCTCTAGCTCAGTACATAAAAGCGCTGTGTCACACCGATGTGTCAGCTATAAGGGTACTTACACACTTGCGCTAGAGGATTCCGGCAGGAAGTTCCATCAAACCGCATACAAACGTATAGTTTTTCATCCCCCAGATCCGTTAGTCCATTGCTAGAAAACCGTATGTAAACGTAGATCTAACGGATCTGCTGAAATAACAAAGCTAAAAACTAAAACAATTTAGTATGCAAATTTTTCAGTGTGCTATAAAAGACAACCGAAGGTCACTTACCCCTCAGATGCTTCTTCAGAAGCTAGCAAAGATGATGCCGGACCACATTCGCTTTGGATTTCAGGCTCTAATCCTTGTTTCCAGCTGGAAAAGGAGTCATAGAGCCAGATGGCGCTGTTGCTATTGGGTGCATCGGATTACTTCTGCAAGAATAAGACAGGGAGCTTTTGAAGTTCTGTTTCCAGAATTGCGGAATTATGCAGACAAGTTTCAGAATTACTTACAGATGAGCGTAGAAAGTTTTGAGAATCTTTTACAAAGGGTGTCACATCACATCGAAAGACAGGACCCCAGTCTCTGTCAGTGTTTCCCTGGCAGAACGACTAATGCTTACCATAAGGTACATTTTTTTTTGAAATTTTATATATTGCTATTTTACTTTTGTGTAATTATTTAAAGTTGCTTTTCCCGATTCAAAGGTGAAACCAGACATATTTCCCAACCCCATGTTAGGAAAATTTCCTTTTTCAAACAGTACTCTACTGAGCGCAACTCTTGATTGCGCTGGACAAGGGCTATGTAGGCTCTGCATGAGTATTGTTCACTTTGACTTCAACGGCTTCAATGTGAACGATTTTACCCATAGCTCGACCATTAGAGACGTTGACAGCACTGTGAGCAATTCTAGTCAGAAGCATACGTCTATCATTCTCCGTTACATCACTGGTTTCCCAAAAAATGTCTTTTGACCTGTGAAAATGGCAACAGAACAAATGAAAGCATTTAACGGTGGTATGTCCAGTTTAATGTCCAAAACAAGTCTGTCCAATTTATCTAGCTTGCATAGTTTTTTTTGGTAATGTTTTTTACATACTGTATTTTTCGCCCTATTAGAGGAGGACAATAAGAAAAAAAAAATTGAACCAAAAGGTGTGCTTTTGGTGGGTTTTGAACTAATGGTGGTCTGTGGATGACACTATTATGGGGGATCTGTGGATAACACTATTATGGGGATCTGTGGATGGCACTGTTATGGGGGATCTGTGGATGGCACTGTTAAGGGGGGATCTGTGGATGGCACTGTTAAGGGGGGATCTGTGGATGACACTGTTATTGGGGGGATCTCTGGAAGACACATTGATAGCATCTTATGTTTCATCCACAGATTCCCCCCCCCCCATAACAGTGTCCCTGTGTAAAATAGTGAATGACCCCCAATACAGGGGGTGGGGGTCGGCATCTAGTGTTGTAATGGCAGCAGGGCCCGGTGCAGTGTAGGCATGGGCGATGTTTTAAACTATAGTAATAGAGCATAGAGAAATCCATGTGTGACGGTACTCACTTGAAACTCCTGTAGGCAGGCCGGGTGGGCGGCGGCAGCGTGACATCATTCACTACGTCACACTCCTGCTCCGCCTGCTTCATTCATAAAGTGGGAGGAGCAGGCTTGTGACATAGTGAATGACATTAAGCTGCTGCCGCCCGCCCTGCCTACAGGAGTTTCAAGTGAATACTGTACTACATGGATTTCTCTATGCTGCAGAGGATTACTATAGTTTAAAACAGCGACCATGCCTACATGTTAATACTACAGTGAGCAGGGCCCGGTGTAATAGAATGCAGTGACTGCACAGGGCCCCACTGCCATTACAACACCGGATGCCGTTCCCCACCCCTCCTCCCTCCTGATACACCGCCGACCGTGCTGTGCAGCATCACTGTCGGCGATGTATCAGTGTAAATGGCAGCATTTGCCCCATAAGACGCACTGCTATTTCCCCCCCCCCACCCACTTTTGGGGGGGGGGGTGTGTCTTATAGGTTCAAAAATACGGTATTTGATCATTTTCATTTACCTTTTTTTTTATCATAGATTTCTGGCAACAGGAAAAAGTTTTACATCCCTCCATTACCAGTTTTTTCCTTTCCATTATTGTTAAGGATACGTAGCGTGTTTTGTGAGAGCAGTTGCAAGCAGAATTTATCCCACATCCAAGTAGGCAAAAGTGGACTGAAATTGCTGAAAATTTTTGGGAGGTGTGCCAGTTTCCCAACTGTATTGGGGCAGTAGAAGGGAAACATATAGGTATTATCAAGCCCCAAGGCACTGGTTCTGAGTATATTTTTCTTTTCTTTTTTATATATATTTTATTAATTATAATACAAAAGATTCATATCCATATTACATTTATAATATTATAAAATCCATAAGTCCGTCGATTTCTAATTTGTAAGAGTAGTTGACAATAATTTCATGTAATTATCCATGATTGTAAAGGTAAAAAAACTGGTGGAGATCTCACTTACTGGGGAAAAAGCGGGAATCGCCCAGCATCCACAACCTAATAAAGTGGACACCCAAAGCATCTCAATTAACATAGTATTATCTGTAAGTAAAGGGCAGAGTTCAAGGGCCCCCAGCCCAGACGGCCACCAGGCAGCAAGCGCGTACCCCGCGCGCCCTCCCCCAAACACGGGCGAGCACAACCGGCAGGACCGACACTCAGGTGACCAATCAACTAATACTCACATACAGTACGGAGCGGGCTTACGCGATCTTTGATCGCAACATTTCGTAAAGCGAACAAGGGGGTCCAGCAGTCTTCTAGCGCAATAGTGGGAAAACCACTCGCCTATTTTACTGCCTCATCCAATATAGTTAAGATAGTAATGCCCTGCTTAACCGTGCCTCACCTATATTCAGATTTATATCTCTTAGCCGAGGGACTCAATCGAGTATCACTCGACAATCGCCGGCTTTTGAAGAGGATATAAACAAGAACACAGCCAAACACCGGCTCTGTCCCTTTAAGAAAACACCTAATAACACCCATACCACACCTGTGTCGTATCCCTGCAGTCAAGCCTCATGTCTGACAGGAAGAGCCGCGCCTTGGGTCACGCCCGATGCCCGGGCCCCCTGAAGCCCTGAGTCCCAGAGCCCCGCCCATATACCATACAGCTTTATAAAAGAACAAAAAAAAAAAAATTTCCATTGTTTGATGCCGGGAGATCCCGCCATCCTCCAGCATTCCTGGAGATACTCCAATATTCAAGTATAGCTTCACATTCTTCAGGCAATTACAATTCATATAGAAACGCCCGGACTAATAGGATCTTACCCAACCATAATCTAGAAATAAGGAGCCTAGCCAAAAATATCACCTTGATCAGCAATTGCCGTTTAATAGGCTGACAGTTAACCTGTGATAGGTCTCCCAGGACCCATAACCTGGGGGACAGGGGAACAACAATATTAACTTTACGCACCAGGTTAGTTTGGACCGATCTCCAATAGCTGCTCAGATGTAAATGATCTGCCTTGGGGTCCCCACAGCGTGGGCAGTCAGAGGTGACTCTAAGTCCTCTCCTATATAACCATATAGGTGTCACGTATATTTTGTGCAAAATATTAAATTGTACGACAGTATGATTAAAATTGTGTGAAACAAGTTTTAAACTTTCCCCTATACTCTCCCAATCTAGAGGGCCCCCCTCTGTGAGTAAAGAAGACCAGGATCTCTGTCCTGGAGAAAAACGTCCCCAAAAAATGTTTTCATTAAATGTCTATAACAGTGTGATACTTTAATTCTCGTGACAACTTTCTTACAAATTAAGTCATGTAAAAATTCCGGAGTGTCTATGAAAAAAAGGTGACTATTCAAAGTGCTAAAAAGTGCTGACCTCAATTGAAAATATGAATACCAAGCCACCTCATCCAAATTTGCCCTTTGCCTTAACTCCGCAAGGGGCAAAATTTGTCCGCCACTGTAAATACTGAACATTCTGGCTCCTCCAATACTGATAGCAACTTAAATCCTTTAGGTTCAGGAGCTTTGAATTATGCCACAGTGGGGAACAGATTAGTGATACCTTTACTCCACACCAGCTCCTTATAACAAGCCAGGTCTTTGTGACCATTCTGCAGAAAAGTGTGTATCCAGTCTGTGTGTTTAATAAATAATCAGACTCCAGAACCGAAAAAAAGTCCGAGAGACCTGAGTCTTTCACCACTTTGCTGCAGAAATGGCTATTTTCCCAGTCATTAAAAAAACAGAGTTGGGAAGCCACAAAATAGCCCCTAAAATAGGTAAGGTTAAGACCTCCCCGATTATAGGGCATAGCAAAATAGAGTACCTTCAATCTCACACGCTTCCTCCCCCACAATAGATCGTTTAGCATCCGTTCTATCAATCTAAAATATTTGTCTGCGATCCATACCGGCGAATTGCGCAGGACATAAAGAACCTGGGGCAGCACTACCATTTTTATTAAGGAAACTCTGTCCGCTCTAGCAGGCAGAATTTTTTGCCATAGCTTAATTTTAGCCCTCAACTTTGTCAACAGGGGGATCAAGTTGAGTTGTAGATATTCCTGAGGTTTGGCAGAAACTAAAATCCCCAGGTACTTTATTGAATTAGAGATTGTTAACTGGGGATCCCAATCACCTCGCACCTCATCTATGGGGAGGAGAACCGTCTTCTCCCAGTTGATCTCCAGGCCAGACGGAGCAGAAAAAAGATCAACCAGGTCCATTATGCGGGGAAGAGTGGTTTCTGTTTGCTGGATAAAGACCGGGATGTCATCTGCATAGAGGGATACCCGATCCTGCTTCCCCAGTATGCCAAAACCAGCCATCTGCGGGTCCTGCCTTATACTGACTGCTAACGGTTCAATGTAGATATTAAATAAAAGGGGGGAAAGAGGACAGCCTTGGCGGGTGCCTCTTCCTAGGATAAAACTCTCTGTCATCATATCGTTGATCCTAATCCTGGCAATTGGAGAGTTGTATAATAACTGAACCATCGCTATAAACCTAGGGCCAAAGCCCATTTTTTTCATCACCTCCCAGAGAAAGATCCACTCCACTCTGTCGAAGGCTTTAGTAGCATCCAACGACAGGATGGAGCGGGCGCCGCACCCCGAGGACTGAATATTCATAAATAGCCTATGCAGGTTATGATGGGTGCCCCTTTTTGGCATAAAGCCATTTTGATCTGGGTGGATGATGGTGGATATGACCCGCAAAAGCCTCCTACCCAAAACTTTTGATAACAACTTAACATCAGTATTTAATAAGGAAATTGGTCTATAGGAGCTCATTTCTACCGGGTCTTTATCCTTTTTAGGAATTAAGACAATAAGGGCCTCCATCATAGAGCATGGTAAGCCCCCTCCCTGTAATGCTTGAGTAAAGACCTCTAACAACTGAGGAAGAATCACCTCACCATACTTACGATAAACCTCGTATGGGAGGCCATCCGCCCCCGGCGACGAGCTCCCCGAGATAGACCCCAAAGCCTCTTGGAGCTCTGAGAGAGATAGCTCCCCTTCCAAGTATTCTACTTGAGCTTCGTTTAAAGTAGAAAGTGGAATCCTCTCCAAGAACCGCGTCGCCAGATCGGACGACAAACCAAAGGAGGAGCCATATATCTGAGTGAAGTATTGTAGAAAGGTATTCCTAATTCCTTCTGGATCTGTTATAATTTCCCCCTCTGTATTACGAATCGAAGCAATGGATTGATTTTTCTTATCTTGCTGTGTAATTATCCTGGCTAAAAGCTTACCAGGGCGTCCAGACTCCGAAAAATATTTTAAACCCTTAAAGAATACTCTATGATTTGCTTTCTCTATTACATACTTCTCCAAAGAAAAGCTAGCCTTCTGCAACTCTTTCCTATTGTACTCAGAGGGTTGACTAATAAATCGCTCAGTTGTAAGTGCAACAGTCTTGGCCAGTTCCTCCTCTTTTTTCTTGAATGTTCTCTTTGCTGCAGCAATCTCACTTATAAAAACCCCCCTCAAATAAGCTTTCAAAGCATCCCATACTATATTGATGTTAGCAGAGGGTAGATTCACCTCCCAAAAGGAGGATATCAGTAGTTTAATGGACTGAAGGTTATTCATAATAACAAGCCAATATGGATTCAACCTGAATCCTAGCCCCCTTCTGTCCTTGTTCTCCCCGATGCCAACCTCAACCAGTAGGGGTGAGTGGTCAGACACTGTTCTTACCCCGTATCGTATTTTCCGGATGTTGCTCAGATTGCTCTCATTGGTGAATGCTAGGTCAATCCTGGACATTGCTCTACCACCCCTGCTAACACAAGAGTATACTCTCTTTCCTCCGCCAAGATGTTCCCATATGTCCACCACTCCAACCTCCAAACAGAACTGTGGCAACGGGGAGTTACAAAGATTCCTCCCCCGTTCTGTATCTAGTGAAAATCTATCTTTATTAGGGTCCATGACCTCATTAAAGTCCCCCATCAGAACTAGCCGACATTCTGGTCTCTTTTCGGAAAAAAGTATTAACTGAATCAGTGGGTACATTGAGAAAGGCGGGGGTATATAAAAAAATGTGAGGATATAGCTGTACCCGTGCAGCTTACCATGCAAAAAGATTAATATACCCTGGTCATCTATATGAGGTTCTATAAGAATAAAGTCCACTAAATTATGAATCAAAACTGAGACACCCCTCTAGGAGCTACTAAAAGTGGAGTGGTAAGATTGGGAATACCATCCCATTGTCAGACGGGACACGGTTTCTTTAGTAAGGTGAGTTTCTACTATACAAATAATTGCTGGGAGATACCTTTTTAGTGCATCCATAATAGCTTGCCTTTTTACCCTTTCCCCGAGCCCTCTAACATTCCAGGATACGATTCTAGTAATCATCAATCACAAAAAACAAACAAAAAAAAAACACAAAAAAACCCAAACCTGCAAGGTGGGTTCCCTCTCCCCCTTCCCTCCCATCCCCCCTCTCTGTTGATCCGCCCAATCAGCGAACCTCTAACCTCAGGCCATTCTCCCCCTCCCCCGCTCCATCCCCGCTCCAACGCTTCAATCATAGTAGTGCGCAATTTCAAATACCCCTTTGCTCCATCCAATCTAACACTTGCTGTGGTGTTTCAAAAAAAAGAGAAGTCCCGTTATGGATCACTCTTAGTTTCGCTGGATACTGTAGGGAATATTTAATCTCCTTGGACGCCAGGCGTTTCTTTATCTCTATGAAATTTCTTCTTTTTTCCTGAGTCTGCCGAGCAAAGTCAGGAAAAAAGAGCAACCTAGTACCCTGATATTCAATGGGAGTACATTCTCTTGCTCTTTTCAGTATCATGTCTCTATCGACGGATGATAATAATTTCATTAAAATTGCACGCGGCGGCCTCCCTGGGATAGGTTTCCCTCCTGGGATTCGATGGGCTCTTTCTATTTGAAACATAGAGGAAAAGTAGTCACTACCAAGGTTATGCAAGACCACATCTTTGAGTTGTTCCTCTAAATGTCGACCTTCCGCTCCCTCTGGGAAGCCAATTATGCGAACATTGTTTCGCCTTGACCTATTTTCAAAGTCCTCTAACTTATTTTGTAGTGCTTGATTTTCTGAAGCAAGAAACACAGTTTTAGATTTTAACATATTAATATCGGTTTGCAAAGAGTCCACTGTTTTTTCCACATTAAGGACTCGATCGCGGATCTTTACCAGGTTCTCTCTAATTAGAGAAATGTCGCTCTGCACAGACCCCAGTTGAATAGACATCTCTTGCACTAAAGTGCCGTTGTTCTCCACGGCAGAGAGAATTTTATCCAAAACGGAGGGGTCGTATTCAGTTCGCATCTGTGCAGAGAGACCTTCCCCCCCTACTTCCTGATCTACCTCCGCTGAACCATCCTCGGAAAGTTCATCAGTTTGGGGAGTTTTAATAGTTTTTTTCAGATTAGCAGAGAGTTTTGTTTTAGCTGAGTTCTTTTCATTTAAAAAGGGCGACTTCAAAAACTTATCAATTTTATTCTCTGGGGTCTTGGAACCCAACTTTGTTACAGAGGAGTCAATCGACCGTCATTTTGGGGTCATTCTTTTTCCTTTTTTCTTCCCCGTCTCTCCTTTCCCCCTCTTTCTTTACCTTTTTTTATTTTAATTTATACTCTTCTTTATATCCCCCTTTGCTTCTTTCTCTTCTTCTCCTCTTCCTCCCTTTTTACTTTTTTTTTTTTTTTTTTTTTTTTTCTAGCCCTTTCCTCTCCTCTCTTTCCCCTCTATTCACCCCTCTATCCCTCTCTCTCCAACACCGCAGAGGGAAGGGGGGCAGCCAAATTCGCCTCTATACAACCGGAGAAACTTTAGCCGAATAGCAGAAACGTCACAATTAATTATTTTCTCACGTGGCTCAACGAAAGGGGGCGAGGGTCCTCGCTGATCTTCAGGATGGCAAAGGTCCGGATGGCAAGTAAGCAGATGGTCCAGTGGCCGCTTCAGGAAAAGGAGACTGCAGGTAAAGAATCTTCAGACAAAAAAAAATCCCACCGATCACCAGCAGAGGGAGCAAGCAGCAAACAGACCAGGAAGCCGGTGAACAGCTGAGCAGAGCAGAGCGACGGAGTCCGGGCACACACCACACACCATAGAGGAGAGGAACCACCCGAGGAGGGAGACAGAAGGTCCAGGCGAATCAGAACCCTGGAACAGAGAGGAGCACGCCAGCAGCAGGAACCATGAGTCGAGAGGAGGCGGAGGGAGCCACCAGCCAGCAGCCAGACCGGTAAGCAGATCACAGGAACCCCGACACTCCAGGGCAGCTGAAGAGAGTGGTTAGAGCACCACAGCGTCGCAGCACGCAGAGGCGGTAAGCGCTCAGTCAGCGCTCAGGATCTCAGGATCGGACGGAGCCGGGAGCATGGAGGGGGGAGGAGGCCAGCGGGGGAGAGCGAAACGTGCACTCACACCCACTGTTCTGAGTATTTTAACTACAAAAAATATTTCTTAATGATACTAATGGCCATTGCTGATGCTCAATACCGTTGTGGCCATCATTCCGGGGCTAACGGAAGAACAAATGATTCCATGGCATTTAAAAATTCTTACATGGGGCGAAGGTTATCATGCCCCCAGTGTTATAAGAGCCGTACCTTATGGACAGTTTGTTAGACTCAAAAGCATGTCTTCTCTTTCAAGTTTGGACCAATGGCCCCTCATATAAAAAAGGTTATCAAGAATAATTGGAGCATACTTGAAAGAGATGAGTCCCTGAGGCCATGCAGTTGGGTGAGGACAGCTGAGGCATGGCCATTCACTTCTGTATAATACAATCTAAATCTGGTAATCTGATAGGCCCAGTGTGGGGAGAGCAACTGGTCATCTTTAGGCATAAAAGGCATCTACCGCCTCATCTGTAAGGGGGAAAGGACTAAAAGACAAATAATTATAAAGAAAACTGCATCAAACATGCATATCCATGGTCTGCAACAAGAAACAGGGTATTAAAATGATGTCCTCAGTGCATTCATGTTTCTGGGCAAAGGGATGTCCTCCACAGTCTTCTTACGTTTAGGGATGAGATGTTTCACCCCAGTAAGGCATCAGTAATGCAACAAAACTGAAATTTTTCAATTTTTTCTCTCACTTGCAGCCATGTTGTAAAAAAGGACAAGAGTGAGATGATTGCAGTACACATACTAGGTGAGTTCTAGGCTCCCTGTGCCAGCACCACCCAGGTATACTGTTTACCCTCATGTGTGAAGGCAAACAACTACCAACAGTCTGGATGTAGTGGCACTCAAAAGAAAACATATGTCAAATCAATCACAGTGGAGTGGGTAGGGGTCGTGGGAATCTGAGCCAACAAGGTGTTTATTGGGCACAATGAGCCTGTTACAAACTGTGGCTTCATTGACAGCACATAGGTCACGTACCATCTGGTGTCGGGTTGGTCTGCCCTTCTCACTTTTCTTTTCACAGTGTACAAAAGAGTGTTAGAAGGGGATACAATCTCCTTGATAACCCCTTTTCAAAAAATCTCGTTTGAGATATGGCATCTGACTGTGCCATACTCAAGAGATACTGCATCTTCCTGGGAAGTGGGGCACCAGGTTTCATCACCACTTCCACAGGAGGAACTGGGAGATTGCCATCATCTAAGGGTCCAATAGCCCACAGATGGCCCGAAATTGCCGCAAGCAGGGCTTCCTTCTCATCTTCCAGGGGAACTGACAAAAAGATGGACCAGGGAGTTTTATCACTAACGGCTAATAAGCAAAATTACTGGACATTGAGGGCACCTGTGAGCTTCACAGTGCCATCATCCTGGTATGAGATGCTGGCACGTACTTTTGCAAGCAAGTCTGTACCCAGGAGGCAATAGGGGACGTTACCACTGACCAGCAACTGGGCAAGCACTTCTTGGGTAATGGCAAATCTAACACAGATGGGTTCTGTTAAAAAGGGGAGTGTACTACTTTCCCATCCACTTCTATAAAAGGACTGGTGTTCTTAGAGATTAAGTCAAGGGAGGCCATATTTGCTGTGCACAATTGTCTTGGCTGCTCCAGTATCAAACAAAAATGGGACTACTTCTTCATAACCCAGAGTGAGGGATATCATTGACACCGGACTTGAATCTGCTAAATGTTTAAAGCACAGCCGATACTGGAGGTACTGGATTGCCTGTTTTCTAATCTTGGTCTAACTTTCCCCCCTCACCTGTGTAATCCTAATGACAAAAACATAGGTGTCTGTGGTGTAGACGAAGTGTGTGGTGTAGACGAAGAGTACCACACACAGCACAACACTCTCTCTCGTCTGGGTTCTGGGTCCCGCAGACTCTGCAGGTCCATCTCCTAGGACCATTACAGGGTGACAGACTTACTTTTTCCTTTCTCTGTTGGGGAGATGGTTTAACATTATCCTGATAACATTCACAACCCGACTTTCTCTGCCTCTCTACATCTCCTCCTCTGTACACTTGCCTCTCGCAGGAAGTCTGTTCTGTAAGCTTGTTATCTTTCAGCCACCCTTTATCTCCCTACATGCTTTTTCTCACTACTACTCTCAGTTTACCATCAGAGATGGTGGGGGACATGTTTACACCTTTCATTAGCTTGCGGATGTTTTTCACTGCCTGTTTACATTCTTTAATACTTCTTATCTCAAGGTTAGCATTTTTCAGCAACATTATATGAAATACAGGAAGAAAAACAGAATCTATCCAGGCTTAAAGCTACAGTTTACCACATTTAAGACTATCTCCATCACAAGCCCTTCCTTTTGTGATTCTCGCAAATGGGCAGGAGGGGGGACTTCACTTGACTTAACTTGAAAAACAGAAACATAGAAGTTAAAACATTTCATCTGAATAAACAATTAAACAATACTACCGGTCATGACTAATTATGGGTATATGTGTATTCTTCATGTACTGACTCGAGTGAGTAGCCCTTGTGGTGCTACTTGGATCTATGTGTATTGTTTCACAATTGTAGCTGTATCCGGAGAAATACCAGTAACTAAGATGGCTGCCGGGCAGGAAGTTCCCTCAGTTAAGATGGCCGCCGGGCCGGTCGGAAGTTACAGGAGTTAAGATGGCAGCCAGGCCGGAAATTGGATTAGTTAAGATGTCTACTGGTGAGGAAGTTACCTCAGTTAAGATGGCTGCTGGGGTGTGTGGTAAGGTCTCACATCGCCATCTTGGGGGCTAGTGTCAGTGGCATCATACATTTCTGTCCAGCCCAATTTCTTATACTTAATTATTTTCAAGTTGACGCTTGTATTGTTTTTTTATAATATCAAGAATAGAATGTTCTAAATTCAAGGCCGAATGTCCTGTGTTCACTCCTGTGATTAACTTTGTAATAATTTTGCTCCTTTTTTGCCTAAAGCCAGAACACACAACCCTCTCTGTGTGATGATCTTTTTCATTCGCAACTTTACTCTTAATTTGGCCTCATCATCACATCAGTAGAGCTGATTTCGCTCACAGTAAACTTGGCTGTGTGACCTTCCTCTACTAGTCAGTTTTCTAGTTGGCAACACACAAGGTCAGATTCCCGGTCCACACAGACATAACACTCAATGTCGAACAGACATATAGAACACTTTCTCATACTTACTTCCACGCACTCAATTCTCCATTTAAAATCACATCTGTAATCTTCAACTTCTTCACATCCATGATCCTTTATAACATACACACAATGTGTCTTTCTGAATCTTTGCCAGACTAGCTTCCTCTGAGCTTCCCCCATAAATCAGGGTGCCACCATACTAGTACTCGTAGGGTTAAGATTCCCATGCATTTACTCACTCACTTCACACACACAACCAAGACAGAAGCTGGCACCTTCAACTTCACGCTCCCAAGCAGAGCTAACCCTTTCGCAGTATATACACTCTGGCTCCTACATCTGGGCTGCCAGCTGGGACTAATCCACCTGCCACCTCCTAAGGGGAGATCTGTTAAGATGCCCCAGTCCAGGTCCAGCAGATATTTACCGTAGTCCCCCTGGGCTACTCCATCTGCCACCTCCTAAGGGGAGATCTGTTAAGATGCCCCAGTCCAGGTCCAGCAGAAATCAACTACAGTCACCCCTGCCAGGGGAAATCTCTTGCTCTGCTTAACCATTAACTGTGAAGGTGCCTAACACAAACCACACAGACAAAACACAAACACAGAGCAAACTCAAAATATGGATTCTAGGAACTCAGGATTTTACATCAACCGAAGTTGCTAATACGTACGTAACCTCAGTAGCAGAACAGATTACCCCAGCACAGTGGAGCAGCAAGATGCAGGTGAGATAACCAACATTTTCTCACCTTGTCTCTGAGGCTGCATTCCTCATCCTCAAGCGTGGTCCACCGTGCTCTGGGAACCCCAAACTTCGGCTAGCGATGTTACTTCTCCCAAGGCCACACGTTCGGGCCCAACTGTTAAAGATGCCCTCAATCAGGGCTGATTACGTTTGCCCTACTGCTCCAAATTAATAGTAACCCAAGGGTTTTACGTGCACGGAAGAAAATAACTATGACACACACACTGGGGTCAAAGCAAATTCTTGTTTATTACAGGAAGTACAGAAGTTTATATAGACATCAGAGAGGCATTCACCCTGAGGCATGTGGCTTTGTTACATTGGCTGAAATATGAAAATAAGAAAAGAGATAATACTTGGCATCTGCACAGTGTGCATTGTTTTACTAACTCTGGTATGTAAATATCTAGCTATAGCGGCCATCTTGTAATGGAGTCTGTACTAACAACAGAAAAGCATATATGACGCAGCAAGGAGGCGTGTTCTCTTCGGTTGGATGGAACCTTTGGGCTCTGGAGAAGATAAGGTGTTGTCTGAGAGCTAAAGTATCTGGGAGCTTTCTTAGCTGAATTCAAAGAATGTAGTCCACATCTCTATCACGTGCATGGGCAGAACTATGTAGATATATGCAATACAGGAAGAACATCTTTTTCTTTTTTTGCTAGGAATTAGTTTATTCTGGATTGTTATAGCTGTTTTTAGAAAGAAAATGCATGCTTTATAGAGGAAGGGACCAGATATACAGTTGCAAGAAAAAGTATGTGAACCCTTTGGAATGATATGGATTTCTGCACAAATTGGTCATAAAATGTGATCTGATCTTCATCTAAGTCACAACAATAGACACAGTCTGCTTAAACTAATAACACACAAGGAATTAAATGTTACCATGTTTTTATTGAACAGACCATGTAAACATTCATAGTGTAGGTCGAAAAAGTATGTGAACCCTTGGATTTAATAACTGGTTGAACCTCTTTTGGCAGCAATAACGTAAACCAAATGTTTCCTGTAGTTGCAGATCAAACGTGCACAACGGTCAGGAGTAATTCTTGACCATTCCTCTTTCCTGTTTCAGTTCAGCAATATTCTTGGGATGTCTGGTGTGAATCGCTTTCCTGAGGTCATGCCACAGCATCTCAATCAGGTTGAGGTCAAGACTCTGATTTGGGCCACTCCAGAAGGCGTATTTTCTTCTCTTTAAGCCATTCTGTTGTTGGTTTCTATGCTTTGAGTTGTTGTCCTGTTGCAACATCCATCTTCTGTTTAGCTTCAGTTGGTGGACAGATGGCCTTAAGTTCCCCTGCAAAATGTCTTAATAAACTTGGGAATTAATTTTTCCTTCGATGATAGCAATCCGTCCAGGCCCTGACGCAGCAAAGCAGCCTCAAACCATGATGCCCCCACATCCATACTTCACAGTTGGGATGAGGTTTTGATGTTGATGTGCTGTGTCCCCTTATCTCCACACATAGTGTTGTGTGTTTCTTCCAAACAACTCAACTTTGGGTTCATCTGTCCACAGAATATTTTGCCATTACTGCTGTGGAACATATCCAGGTGCTCTTGTGCAATCTGTAAGCGTGCAGCAATGTTTTTTTTTTTGGACAGTAGTAGCTTCCTCTGTGGTATCCTCCCATGAATTCCATTCTTGTTTAGTGTTTTACGTATCGTAGATTCGCTAACAGGGATGTTAGCATATGCCAAAGACTTTTGTAAGTCTTTAGCTGACACTCTAGGATTTTTCTTTACCTTATTGAGCAGTCTGCGCTGTGCTCTTGCAGTCATCTTTACAGGACGGTCACTCCTAGCGAGAGTAGCAGTGCTGAACTTTCTCCATTTATAGACAATTTGTCTTACCGTGGACTGATGAACAGCAAGTCCTTTGGAGATACTTTTATAATCCTTTCCAGCTATATGCAAGTCAACAATTCTTAATCATAGGTCTTTTGAGAGCTCTTTTGTGCAAGTCATTATTCACATCAGGCAATGCTTCTTGTGAAAAGCAAACCCAGAACTGGTGTGTGTTTTCTATATGGCAGGGCAGCTGTAACCAACACCTCCAATTTCATCTCATTGATTGGACTCCAGTTGGCTGACACCTCACTCCAATTAGCTCTTGGAGATGTAATTAGTCTAGGGGTCACATACTTTTTCCACCTGCACTGTGAATGTTTACATGGTGTGTTCAATAAAAACATTGTAACATTTAATTCTTTGTGTGCTATTAGTTTAAGCAGACTGTGATTGTCTATTGTTGTGACTTAGATGAAGATCAGATCACATTTTATGACCAATTTGTGCAGAAATCCATATAATTCCAAAGGGTTCACATACTTTTTCTTGCAACTTGTATGTCTATATAGAGAGATAAGAATAAAAGGTCCACGTGATGTAAAAAATGATATTTATCTCCTCAATTGAGCTGATTGCTAGGGAGACGGACGTCTGCAAAATCCTAAACACCATCAACTGCACGTATCCTGGATGAAGGAATCTGTGCATTCCGCAACGCATTTGAGGAAGTTTGGACTCAGGAGGCACCCATAGAGCGTGTGATGTCACACCGAATACCTGTCTTTTTGGTTACAGAGTAGCTTCTTCCTGCACATGTGTGCTACCAGCTGGAGCCGCACATTGAGGTTAGAAAAAGCCGAAACTTTTGGATCAGTTCCTACATATCTCTTTGGAGGAGATCAAAGAAAAAATGATTCACCCTACAGCTTGAAAGGCAAGTGTATTTTAGTGTGCCTTATAATAATACAGTATTGCTTGATAATCAATTAGTCAGCGCGTGTTCACGTTTTTATAGAAGTTTTCATCATAACCAATCAACAGGTAACATTGTACGGTCAGCATGCTGTCATTATGTAGATGAGGATGGTATGGTCCAGGTGACATTGATTACTGATATAGAACACGCCAAAAGGTTGAAGGAAGATTATAGAGCTGCCAACTCTAAGGAGGACTGAAATCCAGATTGGCCCACTTGGCTGGATTGGTTATTTACTGGTTTAGTGCTGTGAAAGTTTGATGATTGATGATTATACAACTGTTGTCTCCCCTCTTGCCTATGCTCCTGAACCCCCCACGGCTCCTGGATGTACAGGGGAACGATGTAGTAAACTCTGTGCAAGAGGAGGAATAAAGTTAAAAAAATCTGTCTGAGTCGAACACAGTTGTACTTACTTTAACATATTTTGTAACTATAATTTACAGGGAAAAATAAATCAAGCTTTAATTTTGCAAATAGGCAGACCCTGCTTGAGTAAGCATTATATGAAAGATACAGAAATTAGACGCATAGAAATATTTCAGAATAAACATATATTTGAAATTTATATTTTAGCATATAGTTCTCTGAATTAACTTCTGTATTCTATTTTTTCATGAATATTCTGATTGATCATATTAAAAATGATGGCTAAAGGGGAGAGCAGTTAGACCCTCAATGTAAAACTTATAAAACTGGCTCTACAGGCATTGCCCCACAAAGAATCCTTTAACCAGCAAAGTGTCTTTTGATTCTTAGGTCGAGCAAATCCTCTGGCACATGGGGAGAACCTATTAATCAATTTGAATGCCACAGACAAGCGAGGTATAGTCCCCTACTTTGGTCACAGAATCAACATAACGGATTAGATTAGGCAAGGACCTTGGCAGACAGAAACTAAATTATAAAGCCCACCATGGTCTGGGCTAAAGAAAACAGATGTGTTTGCAGCTCTAAATAAATGCTACACTGGTTAATGAAGCCACAACTCAACTTCTTTCATTGTTTGGGGGTGGCGACAGACGTAAAGCAGATCTTCTGGAGGCAGCTGTGTCTACAGAAGTGGTTAAGGTGTTCAGGTGGGTAGACACAACATGCACAAAATCCAGCAGTCAGTAATGGCTGTCACACTGTTGAGCTAGCTCCTGACAAAGCTTGAGTAAACACAACTATGGAGGATAAGCGGCATTAATGGCATAATCTAACTGTTACGGTTGTGGAAGTACGTCCACTATGCCAACCACCAGGAGTGGTTGGATGCTGACCCACAGGATCAGAGACAGTCATGTGAGGTACCAGGATACCAGGCAATATCCGTAGTCTTGATTCAGGCTGAGGTCAGGGTAGGCAGCAAGAGACAACGTTAATGAATCCTGCAGCAGTTGGTATAAAGAAACAAACAGGCTCTAGCTCTTTCAGCAAAATCTGGCAGAACCAGACTGGACCTGGAGATCAGACAATAAATGATACAAAAAGCCCATCATTAGTTGACAGCTGGACAGCAGCAAACAGCCAGGAGAGAAGGGTGTAACCCCTTCAGTGCTGAAAAGAATAGAGACACAGTGAACTAAGCTCCTATTCACTCATACACACAGGGCAGACAGACACAAGATTGAGTGGGGTGGTGGACACAGGCTGCAAGCATAACAGTATTCTATGGGAAATGTGGAGAAAGCCGCTGCCAAACACTTCTTGATGTGACTTATCTCATGGGAGAACAAAAGGATTGGGCAAAAATATATATATTCCCTGATGCTTTTCTCCCCTGACATCATCTGTGGGAGCTCCCCATGCACATTAGAATATCAACAAAACCCACCATTCTTGGCTGTTTCGGTCGACAAAATTTCTAATGTATATGGCCAGTTTAAAGCAGCCAATGTCAAACTAGATGTTAATATGCAATCATAACATTTTCCATAGAGTTCTTTAAAAAATCCTAATTAAAGGAATAGATCTGAGGAATAGATATAGGAATAGACTGTTAGGCAGTATATAGGTATATTCTATGGAAGCAGAAGAAGCTTCAGTGTTCGGTTTCAGCTCAAAACTAGCAGTATACAATACAGTTTACAAATCAAGTATTTACAGTATACTCCAGTGTACAGTACTGCTCCATTACGAAATACATTACAGCATCCAGTACTAAATATGAAGTAGAAGACTCCACAATTTAATCTAAGGGTGCTGCAATTAGCATACATGCATTAATGATGTAGAAGTCTAAAGATGATTTTACTTTTGTCATATGAAGAGTAGCAATAATAGGTCACAACAGCATTAGAAATAGTGATGAGCAGCATAGGCAATATTCATTTTTGCAATATTTTGCTAAATTTTGGCTTAATCTCCAATAATTATTTTCTTGATTGCGAAAATTGGCAATGAATATGCGCATATTGCATACGCAATACAGGCATGGCTCACTTTTGCTACATTTTTCAAGCTGCTAGAAGTTTCCTGAGACTGGAGAAAATGCACAGTGCAGTAATTCCTATCACACTACCTAAAACCCTGCACTAGAACCAGCTACACTATATCACTATCTAACCTACACTGACTCCCACTAACTATATGTATTATATACAGTACAGACTAAAAGTTTGGACACACCTTCTCATTTAAAGAGTTTTCTTTATTTTCATGACTATGAAAATTGTAGATTCACACTGAAGGCATCAATACTATGAATCAACACGTGTGGAATTATATACATAACAAAAAAGTGTGAAACAACTAAAAATATGTCATATTCTAGGTTCTTCAAAGTAGCTACCTTTTGCTTTGATTACTGCTTTGCACACTTTTGGCATTCTCTTGATGAGCTTCAAGAGGTAGTCACCTGAAATAATTTTTACTTCACAGGTGTGCCCTGTCAGGTTTAATAAGTGTGATTTCTTGCCTTATAAATGGGGTTGGGACCATCAGTTGCGTTGTGGAGAAGTCAGGTGGATACACAGCTGATAGTCCTACTGAATAGACTGTTAGAATTTGTATTATCGCAAAAAAAAGCAGCTAAGTAAAGAAAAACGAGTGGCTTTAAGAAATGAAGGTCAGTCAGTCCGAAAAATTGGGAAAACTTTGAAAGTGTCCCCAAGTGCAGTCACAAAAACTATCAAGCACTATAAAGAAATTGGCTCACATGCGGACCGCCCCAGGAAAGGAAGACCAAGAGTCACCTCTGCTGCAGAGGATAAGTTCATCCGAGTCACCAGCCTCAGAAATCGCAGGTTAACAGCAGCTCAGATTAGAGACTAGGTCAATGCCACACAGAGTTCTAGCAGCAGACACATCTCTAGAACAACTGTTAAGAGGAGACTGTGTGAATCAGGCCTTCATGGTAGAATATCTGCTAGGAAACCACTGCTAAGGACAGGCAACAAGCATAAGACTTGTTTGGGCTAAAGAACACAAGGAATGGACATTGGACGAGTGGAAATCTGTGCTTTGGTCTGAGGAGTCCAAATTTGAGATCTTTGGTTCCAACCACCGTGTCTTTGTGCGACGCAGAAAAGGTGAACGGATGGACTCTATATGCCTGGTTCCCACCGTGAAGCATGGAGGAGGAGGTGTGATGGTGTGGGGTGCTTTGCTGGTGACACTGTTGGGGATTTATTCAAAATTGAAGGCATACTGAACCAGCATGGCTACCACAGCATCTTGCAGCGGCATGCTATTCCATCCGGTTTGCGTTTAGTTGGACCATCATTTATTTTTCAACAGGACAATGACCCCAAACATACCTCCAGGCTGTGTAAGGGCTATTTGACCATAAAGGAGAGTGATGGGGTGCTGCGCCAGATGACCTGGCCTCCACAGACACCGGACCTGACCCCAATTGAGATGGTTTGGGGTGAGCTGGACCGCAGAGTGAAGGCAAAAGGGGCAACAAGTGCTAAGCATCTCTGGGAACTCCTTCAAGACTGTTGGAAGCCCATTTCAGGTGACTACCTCTTGAAGCTCATGGCAAGAGAATGCCAAGAGTGTGCAACGCAGTAATCAAAGCAAAAGGTGGCTGCTTTGAAGAACCTAGAATATAACATATTTTCAGTTGTTTCATACTGTTAATTCATAGTTTTGATGCCTTCAGTGTGAATCTACAATTTTCATAGTCATGAAAAAAAAGAAATCTCTTTGAATGAGAAGGTGTTTCCAAACTTTTGGTCTGTACTGTATATATGAGCTAACTAACTATCTAATGTAATTGACTCAGCAATGTAAATGACTCAGCAAAGCACAAAGCACAGCAATGACACTGCTGTCTCTCTCTCTCTCAGAGCTGCAAAAAACAGCAGAAAATGGCTGCTGGGGAGGTTCTTATATAGTAAGGGGTAGGCAACTGTCCTATTGGTTGCTAGGGATATTGCTAAGCTCAGAAAAAGATATTGCAGCCTTTTCATTGGCCCACAAGCAAGAAGCAGTGAGGGTACTGATGGAAAAAAAAAATCTAGAATATTCACGATTACGAAGATATAGCACTATATTCTACATCTTCGTGAATTCTTAAAGTGCCGATATTCGCAATAAAAATTTGCGATTAGAATATTCGCAATCAACACTAATTAGAAATAGATCAGGGTCTATGATAAGTAAAAAATGGATATTACAGATGACTAATGCACTAGACCATTACGTTTTAGCAGACTATGAGACACTGAAGGCCTCATACACCTTACTTTAGTCGAGAATGGTGTGTTCGGTAGAGGTTTGGTAAATGAGTTCTTGCCTCTCTCTTGAGAGATAATGTTAGGGGAAAGAAGAATCAAGCAAAATTAATATTTTCACCCAATCCATTTGCTCTCCCAGGAGCAAAGCGGCTTTCTTTTCATATATGTGTATAGGGCAGTCAGGTATATGTGAGATTGTTTGGCCAACTGCTATTGAATGTGTATAAGCACCTTAAGTATACAATTAGCTCCCTAGAGTTCAGATGCTAAAGCCATACACAAAGGTGTGGATTCCAGTGGCGGATTATAATAGGGACGTTTGGGTCAGCAGTCCCGGGCCCAAAGTAAGTGAAAGTCCCATCGCCGATTCACAATCCCAAGCACCCCATTTGCACCACCACAAAGTTCAAGAACAGCTTAATTTGTACAAATTAATATGTCTAACTCTGCACTCTGTAGCACTCAGTTGTGCAGTAACAGCCGGGCCCCGCCCTGTCAGCAATGGAAGCTAGGGAGGAGCAACGAAGAGTGATGAGGACTGTCTTGGAGCGGGCACGTGACTACATCTCCTCCGGCATAGAAGGCAAAGCTGATCATCCCTGCTGGCCTCTGACGTACCCGCCCCATCTGTGACCTCACTAATTCCTCTCTTCTCTGTGTCATCCATCTTCATTAGACCACGGGCTGGCTCTGTGCGTGGCAACCATAAGAGAGCAACCTTCATCTTGCCAGCAGCAGCAGCCAGGAGCCAGAGTGAGCAGCCAAATCTCCATAGTAATAGTGAATGAATGTTAATGCTGGGCAGCTGGGCAGTGGGCAGTGGGCAGTGAGTGTGATAGAGGCACTCAGACAGAGCAGCAGTGGCAGAGAGACTCACTGAGGCCAGCAGCAGCCATTTTAGTCAGATTACAGCTACTCTGCAGTTTTGGCTCTAATCTAACTGAAATGGCTGCTGCTCTCCTCAGTTTCTCTGTCACTGCTGCCCTGCCTCTCTATTCACAGGTGCCACTGCCCAACCCAGTGTGTTTTACCATCAAAATGGTGGATTATTAATCGCACACCAAGTGTTTGAATATCAAAATGGTGGATTATTATGAATCCATCTCTTTACAGGTGCCCAGCCCAGCACACCAAGTTTTTGAACATCAAAATGGTGGATTTTTAATCCCTGTAATAATCCACCATTTTGATGTTCAAACACTCGGTGTGCTGGGCTGGACATGTGTGAGGAGAAGGATCAATAGTAATCCACCATTTTAATTGGGGGGGGGGGGGGGGGGTAGGGTTCATTGATAAATAGCAGAAAGGAGCCCAAGTTTGGGAAACAGCTCTGGGCCTATAATGCACTTTATCTGCCCCTGGTGGATTCAACTGCCTTTCTCTTCACCTGCAAGTTTATTTCAAGATTTAGTGGGAGATAATCCATTGTGGCCAGATTTAATGTTTGTGTCAACCCTGTCCTCTTTAATTTTAGATTTCAAAAATTATTATTAAATTATTGTAAAAGTAATATGTATAATTTATCGCAAGTAACTAGATTGATGATATTATAAGATAATAAACCTAATGCTATATTTTATAAATTTAGGTTAAAAAAGAAAAAATGAGGAATGTGGATATATACCTGTCAATTTCTTGCCGTTGGCTGATATAGTTCTAGTTTTTCTAGCAGCTGAAAAAATGAGAAAGTTAATTTTAAAAGTATTTTCGGTGCCCTCTGCTATTTCTTCTGCAAGGCATTAAAGAAAGTTTAAAAACATGTTTCATTTCAATACTTCCAAAAAGGTTAACAGTCATACTGTAATACAGTATATTCAAATTCCATCTTTATAATGGATATACTGTATCTAAAATAATATGTGATCTTCCTATACAGCCATATATATTAGCATATTAGTTGACATGACCTTTACCTGTCAAATTATTTTTACTTTATCATTTGAAATATTAAACATCCTGCATAATACTTCGCCCTAGAGCTAAATTTATTTGTACTCAATGGACAAGGAATGGTTGTCAGAAATCGTAAAACAACTCTCTCCCATGTATAAATATTTAGTGTTACGGTGTTGTATAGTGTATTATGTATAATCATTTTTTATTAACATTTTAGCAATTTAAAGAGGACCTTTCATCAGTTTAGTCCTAGTCTAATTATGGTATTACCTTATAGGGCAGCCCCCACTGATGCCATGGAACTTTTTTATTTTTTCTAAAGACCGCTCTTAGCCAGGAGAATGAGCTCAAGTTCTCGCGAGATTCCCGAGAATTTGAGCATGTACACTGCTGCTGCTGTCTCTTCCGATGTGATCTTCCGATGTGAGCCTCCGATGCTCTCCGGCAGGGTCTTCAATATGGTGCATGCTCTGGATGTGTACACGCTCAAGTTCTTGCGAATCAAATAAAGTGTATAGTATAATACCATTGTATTATTAACACATTTACAATATAGAAAGAGAAAAGAAATGAAGAAGAGAAGAAGGAGAGAGAGAGACTAAAGAATAGAGAAGAGAAAGTGGAGAAGAGGGGGAGGAAGGGAAAAGGGAGAAGGGAATCCCAGTAAGCCTATCCACTCGGTCCGATCTAGCCTTACAAAATGAGAGAGTGGAGCGTTGGTAACAGTTGAAATGCGACCCAGTCTTGCCATAGGATAGAGAATCCTGCAAGGTTACCGTGAGTCCCTGCTGAGACTTTATCTATCCTGTATATGTGTAGCATCTCCTGATACCACTCTAAGGTGGAAGGGACATGCGCCGATCACCAGTGGCGGGGTATTATCGACCTCGCCGTGGTGAGAAAAAAATCTCAGTATACTTTTCTTTTGAGATGTAATGAAACCCGGTAGAATGGATAGGAGTGCCACCTTTGGAGAGTTTACCACTGTCTTTCCCATATTAGCAATGGAAGACAAAGAAGATCTGATCCCAGAAGGGTTTAAGAAGATCACAAGACCACCATATGTGGAGCATTGTACCACGCCCCCTATTACATCTCCAACAGACTTCTGGTATTGTTGGGAAGATTCTATGAAGCCTAACCAGGTACCTGTACCACCTAGACAGTATCTTGTAGTTTTTTTTCATGCGCATGACAGGCCATAGGAAGCTTATGAGCGAATATATAAGCCTTTTGCCACTCCTTGGTGTCAATAAAGGGGCCCAGCTAGCGCTCCCACTCCGACACAAAACAGGGGGGTGTTGCTGTGAAAGAGCCTGAAAGAATGTTATTATATAGGAGGGAGATGGTATGAGCTGGTGGATCTGATAGCATAAATTGCTTCTCCAAATCCGATAAAGCCGAGCTAAAGTGACACTGTTCCACCTGTGCTAAAATATAAGACCTCATTTGCTGGTATTCAAGCCAAGAGAGTCGATGTGTGGTGGATTTAGCCGAGATCTCCTCATACGTCGGTAAAGGGTACCCCAGAAGCAAGTGATGGAAGTGGGGGCGTCCCGTTCCCTAAAACCCAAGAAAGAATCCCGCCCAATGGCCAGAGGGAATGCCGGGTTGTAGAAAATGGGAGCAAACTGACTATTCCGTCTATCCCCAATTTCTTTGGCTGTCATAGAGTCCTAAACTTTGAGTGTCTGTTTAATTAAGACGCTATGCCCATTCAGGGGAGGCCTAGATTCTGGAGATATCCAGGGAGTGTGTTGAAGAGAGTGAGGGTAAGAGGCCTGTTCGAGCATGACCCACTGCTTAGTTGTTTTATAATATTGCCAATCTAATAACCGTGTTAACAGTGCCGCTACATGGTACATTCTAAACTTCGGGAGGCCTACTCTCCCCAGAGGCTTAGGCCTTACTAACATGGCTATTCCAATCCTCGGTCTCCGATGTCCCTATACAAAGCAAATGGACGCTGATTTTAGTTTCTGAAATTTTTTGGGTACTATGTCCATTTTTAGCACATTAACCCTACCAAACCAGGATAAGCCTTGTTTGTTAAAAGTAGTTTATTATTATTATTTTATAAACCATTAATATCCAGAGACCTGTAAATTAAACTTTGAGGGGTCAAAATATATAGCAAATGAACATGCAATAAAAAAAACAAGTGCAATAGACTGGTGCAGATTGGTATAAAACAAACTTTCTGATAGTCCTTGCAATCCCCAGTATATGGAAAAGGGGAAGCAGTAAGTGTAGCAGTTTCTTATACAGTTGTGTAATGGTGGCAGAGTTATTGCAGGCTCTGTGCTTTTCTGAAGAGTTGATTTTTCAAAAGGTGTACGGGCAAGTGATAATCTGATGTTTTGGGGTTATACATTTTACAGAAGAGAGGCTGCATGGCAGAAATCATGGTGACAAACTTAGGAGCAGAGAAAATCTTTCATGTGGGGAGGTATTGTCACACTCTAGTGTGAAAGGGAAACCCCACACCAAACACAAGAGGGAAAAGGGGAAAGGAAATAAGGCCTAGAGATTAAGATGGACACCTCCAAGTGAAAACCCTAACCAAAGCACTGACTGACTACCAGTATGAACAGACCCCAGAGGTAGAAGAGTTCATACACAGGAATACCTAAGGTCCTATCTAACCCTAAAGGACCCTGGTACTAATGACAGGAAAGAGACAACCTGTTCTTCCAAACGGACGGGTGAACAGTAGTCTTCCTAAGGCCTAATACAAAACGACAAAGAAATGCAACACACAGAAAAGCCAAAATACAAAGAGAAAGGTAACACTCAACTTACAAGAAGCTATGGCAGCACCAGGAACTCAGCCGAGATCCAAACACCAGCTATCCACAGGTCCAACTATACGTATAAACCTCACAGCATTGTAGGAGAAACAACTACAGGGAGTGCAGAATTATTAGGCAAATGAGTATTTTGACCACATCATCCTCTTTATGCATGTTGTCTTACTCCAAGCTGTATAGGCTCGAAAGCCTACTACCAATTAAGCATATTAGGTGATGTGCATCTCTGTAATGAGAAGGGGTGTGGTCTAATGACATCAACACCCTATATCAGGTGTGCATAATTATTAGGCAACTTCCTTTCCTTTGGCAAAATGGGTCAAAAGAAGGACTTGACAGGCTCAGAAAAGTCAAAAATAGCTTCTGAAGCGTGATCATCGAACAATCAAGCGTTTCATTCAAAATAGTCAACAGGGTCGCAAGAAGCGTGTGGAAAAACCCAGGCGCAAAATAACTGCCCATGAACTGAGAAAAGTCAAGCGTGCAGCTGCCAAGATGCCACTTGCCACCAGTTTGGCCATATTTCAGAGTTGCAAACATCACTGGAGTGCCCAAAAGCACAAGGTGTGCAATACTCAGAGACATGGCCAAGGTAAGAAAGGCTGAAAGACGACCACCACTGAACAAGACACACAAGCTGAAACGTCAAGACTGGGCCAAGAAATATCTCAAGACTGATTTTTCTAAGGTTCTATGGACTGATGAAATGAGAGTGAGTCTTGATGGGCCAGATGGATGGGCCCGTGGCTGGATTGGTAAAGGGCAGAGAGCTCCAGTCCTGACTCAGACACCAGCAAGGTGGAGGTGGAGTACTGGTTTGGGCTGGTATCATCTAAGATGAGCTTGTGGAGCCTTTTCGGGTTGAGGATGGAGTCAAGCTCAACTCCCAGTCTGCATCCTTCAAGAAAAACATGATTTTCATGCAGGACAATGCTCCATCACACGCGTCCAAGTACTCCACAGCGTGGCTGGCAAGAAAGGGTATAAAAGAAGAAAAACTAATGACATGGCCTCCTTGTTCACCTGATCTGAACCCCATTGAGAACCTGTGGTCTATCATCAAATGTGAGATTTACAAGGAGGGAAAACAGTACACGTCTCTGAACAGTGTCTGGGAGGCTGTGGTTGCGGCTGCATGCAATGTTGATGGTGAACAGATCAAAACACTGACAGAATCCATGGATGGCAGGCTTTTGAGTGTCCTTGCAAAGAAAGGTGGCTATATTGGTCACTGATTTGTTTTTGTTTTGTTTTTGAATGTCAGAAATTGTGAATGTTGAGATGTTATATTGGTTTCACTGGTAAAAATAAATAATTGAAATGGGTATATATTTGTTTTTTGTTAAGTTGCCTAATAATTATGCACAGTAATAGCTAATAATTATGCACTAAAATAGCTAAAACTAAAAACAAACTAAAAACTACTTCCAAAAATATTCAGCTTTGATATTAATTAGTTTTTTGGGTTCATTGAGAACATGGTTGTTGTTCAATAATAAAATTAATCCTCATAAATACAACTTGCCTAATAATTCTGCACTCCCTGTATAAATAGGGAAAGTTAGATGACCACAATAGCAACACCTGGAGGTTAAGGGTGTGGCCAGTACCATAAGCAACACAGACGCCTATTGATCCACAAGGTAAACATGTGAAATCAAACCACTTGTTGTCAGTCTCAAAGATCTCCTGCCACTCACTGTTGCAGGGATGTCTGTATGTATCGGTACGTCTATGACAGTACCCCCCTTCTACAACTGACCCCCGGGCACCCAGGACTGACCTTATCCATGTGAGACCTGTGAAAAGCTTTCACCAAACAACTGGCATTCACGTCAGATGCCGGTACCCACATCTTCTCCTTAGGTCAATAACCCTTCCAGTGAACAAGATACTGAAGAGATCTACGGAGAGCCTGAGTGTCAATTATCTTGACGATCTGTAATTCCAAACTGCCGTCCACCATGACAGTAGCGGGTGTCAAGGAAGATGGCTCCAAAGGTTCAACATATCTCTTCAACAAAAATTTATGAAACACATTATGTATTTTCAGAACCTGAGGAAGTTCAAGATGAAAAGCTGCAGGATTTATAATGGCAGTGATTTTATATGGACCAATAAACCATGGACCCAACTTCCAAGATGGTACCTTCAACTTAATGTTTCTTGTGGACAGCCATACCAAATCACCCACTCTTAGGTCCGGAGCCTTCATACGTTTCCTGTCAGCCACACATTTATACTTGTTGCCCATATTCATCAAGATATTTAGAATTTTCCGATATATAGATGAAAATGTTTGCAAAAAACGTTCCTCCTCAGGAAGACTAGAAGTATCTGAACCAGAAAATGTGCCAAACTGTGGGTGAAACCCATATGCCTAAAAAAATAGCATCTTACCAGTGGACTCCTGTCTATGCTTATTTATGGAAAACTCTGCCAAAGACAAAAACGAGGACCACTCCTACTGGTTCTCAGAGACAGTCTATCCGTTCGACTTAGGATGAAAAGCCGGAGAAAAAGACAGTCGTACCCCCAGCCGAGTACAGAACGCCTTCCAGAACCTGGACACAAACTGAGTGCCAAGAGCCGAAACCACGTCAGAGGGAATGCCATGGAGTTTCAAAATGTTGTCAACAAACACTTGAGCAAGTGTTTTAGCATTAGGTAGGCCAGACAACGCTATAAAGTGCACCATTTTACTGAAATGATCAACCACCACCAAAATAACTGTCTTTCCTGATGAGTTAGGCAGATCAGTGATAAAATCCATAGATAAATGAGTCCATGGTCTGGACAGGATAGGCAACTGAAGTAGGGATCCAGAAGGCTGAGTATGTGTCCCCTTAGCACGTTCCCAGAAACTACAGGCCGACACATAGTCCTCAACACACTTATGCAATCCCAGCCACCAGAATCTATGAGAGATGAGGTCGGCAGTGGATCTTCTCCCAGGGTGTCTTGTAAGAACTGTACAGTAATGTTCCTCAAGAACCATGTGACGCAATTCCGATGGTACAAACAATTTCCCAGAGGGGCAAGAATCTGGTGCATCTCCCTGGGCCTCTAATACCTTCACGTCTAGGTCAGGGTATGGAGCGGATATCACCACCCCTTCCAACAGATTTTCAAAATCGCCACCTCCAGGAAAACTACATGACATGGCATCTGCATTGACGTTCTTAACCCCAGGACGATAAGTGACAGTGAAATTGAATCTGGCGAAAAACAAAGACCATGTTGCCTGCCTCGTGTTCAATCGCTTAGCCAACTCCAGGTAAGCCAGGTTTTTGTGATCTGTGAACACCGTGAACAGATGAATCGCCCCTTCCAACCAATGACGCCATTCCTCGAAAGCCAACTTAATGGCCATTAACTCTCTGTTACCCACATCATAATTTCTCTCTGTGGAGGTTAGTTTATTTGAGAAAAAGGCACATGGACGCCATTTACCAGGTGATGGGCCCTACGATAAAACTGCTTCTACTCTCACCTCGAATGCGTCCACTTCCACAATGAAAGATTGTGATACATCCAGCTGCACCAATATAGGGGCAGAAGAGAAGCACAAAAATCACTAAAATAAAGTAGCTTAAATGGGAGGAAATGCTCAAAAAACACTGTAGCATGTTTATAACCGGGGGAGCAATTCCTCCACCTGTGATCCGTTGCTAGCGGCAATCCCCAGCATAAAATGCATACAATGGAGGATTTTGGCAGCAGACTACATGCACCACAAAGGCACTAGATAGAGTAGTGTGTGGATGAAAATATATAAATACATAAATTACTACAAAAGGTGCACCACAATGATATGCAACTGACAATGCTAGCTAATCCCTCAGGCTGATGTTAAAAACTGAGACTTTAACCAATGTATTCCAGTCAGGAACACAACTGAGCCCTTTTGCACCACCCTCAAGGTATCTTAGTGTGGCATGGGTCCTACCACTAGACTACCTATGATGTGTGAACACGGAATGTGCCATTGCTTAATGCTGGTAACATTCTAGTGCACCTGGTAGCCTGTGTTACATGGCCTGTTATAGTTGGGGCTTGCAGACCTATCTCTTTTCCCATTACATGAGTGCTGGTAAATGCTGGTAAAATTAATACATTTTCGATTAAAAATTGGTGAATCCTGTTCACACCTAGTTCAACTCACAATATTGAAACCTCGCTGCCCTCCAGTAACTCCATTCAGACCACTTCAGCATGTGCCAACATTCATCAATATGCCAATTACTGTTTTCTTGCCACACATCTATTCGCCTCTTCTATATCGGTCAAGACCTGATAGGCAAAGATAGTGAAGCACCGCATGAGTTTTAGTCCCAAAACAGCTTTTATTATACTCACAAACTTGAGAGGGATACAGGCATGTCACACAATTTTGACTGGTTTCCCGTCTATCACCCGACCCGGGTTTTTACCTTCGCTTCGTCAGGGGTGCATATCCCGCCCTTTAAGGGAATGTATTTTATATACAGGTTCGGCCCCTCCTTCCACCTGCCTAACATCCTCTTAATTTGCTTGTGCATTGCAATAAATATTTAAAACCTAAAAATACATGATTAAAATGATTTAAAAAAACATACAAAAAATTCATTGTATTTTCATTAAAAAAAACATTATCAAACAAAATCTCATCCCATCTTAACAATAACATCTCTTTCCATGTCATAATCAAATGTCTATGTATGGCCAATTAGAGATCACTATCATGATCCATTCGTAGAATCCCAACTGCCCCTCCCGTTGATACCTATTCACACCATCCAGTATATACCTACTATAAGAATTTTTTTATATATCATTTCCATTCTAAACAAGAAGGCACAGAAATATACAAACTAGCTCCTTCTTGGCAAAAAACAACATGTTTCTTTTTATACCAAGCAAGGTTTCAAGTAAAATTACACATTTAACCCCAAAGGTTGCAGGGTGCCCAATTTGTAGATTCACTCTACTGTACCTCACGGCGATTGATCCTAATGATTGGATCCTCCCCTCGCCATTTATTAGTCACTCGCTCGACTCCAACAAACTTTAACCCTGATGGGTTTTTATTATATGCTTTTTTGAAGTGTGCCGAAACACTGTGTTTCTAGTCCCTTTTTTATATTTCTGACATGTTCCTATATGCAAGTTTTTAATTTTCTCAGGGTTCGTCCTACATACTGGAGTCCACACGGGCACTCCAGCATGTAAACGACCCCCATAGTTTCACAAGATAATTCCCCTTCAATCCTAAATGTACCCCCATTGCTTCTAGATACCACTTCAACTATATTGCACAGTCTATCTTTTTTCTGATGGTTTTTACATGGCAAACAAAAGCCGCAGCATGTGAAGACATGTTTTTTGCCACCTTCTTTTTTTAAAGGCAAACAGCTATATACAAGCTGATCTTTCAAGTTGGGTGCCTTTCTAAATATAAAATCTGGATGGACTGGGATCACTTCCCCCAGCACAGGATACATTTTTAATACAGACCAATTTTTCTTTACAGCATTTTTGATTGAACGCACAATGCAATTGAATTGGGTAATAAAGGAGAATTTATAATCTTTCTTGCTTTGCTTTTTCTACTCTCTACTGTATCCTTCCTCTTCAGCCTCTATTTCTTCCCTACATTTCTCTAGATTTTTCTTTCTATATCCTTTTTTCAAGAAGCGGTTCTGTATCATATCTCTCTGTTCCCTTATAGGTTTCTATCTCTGTACAGATTCTTTTAAACTGTCTCTTTGGCATATTTTCAATCCATGGGCCATAATGACAACTGGTGGTATCAATGCATGGATTTACGTCCATGGGTTTGAAATAAGTCTTGGTCTTTAATACACTGTCCTCCACAAATACAGTGAGATCCAAAAAATGTGTGCTTACTGGGCTTATGGTGCTGGTAAAATTTAAATTCCAACAATTAGTGTTAATACTTTGCAAGAAGTTCTCCAGCCCCAATAGTTCTCCCTCCCAGATTAACAGACAATCATCAATAAACCGTTTCCATAAACACAGTTTACCCTTCTCTTGTTTTCCATTCAATATGGAGTCAATATATTCACTTTTCCAGGCAGCCATGAACAAACTTGCGAAACTAAAGGCGAATTTCACCCTCATCACCGTACTGGTTAACTGTAAATAAAAATTATACATAAGCCAAAAATAATTATGGCTTAAACAAAAATCAATATACTCAATTAAAAATTCACCCTGTTCTCCAGAAATGCTAGAATCACTTTTCAGTTGATCCTGAACCGCCATTAACCCTTTTTCCTTAGGAATTATCGTGTATAAGGACGTCACATCTACTGTGGCTAAGTACATGTTCTCAGAAAATTATCCAAAATTCTTTAAAACCTTCAAAAAATCACCCGTGTCCCACAGGTATGAGGGTGTGGTAATTACATATTTTGTAAATAATAATCTACATACTCCGTCAGCCTAGTTGTTACTGAATTCATTCCCGAGACTATGGGTCTCCCCGGAGGGTCAACAAGGCTTTTATGAATCTTAGGGAGTTGATATATTACTGGTATGACTGGATATTTAATCCTCAGGTATTCATATTCTTTTCCATATAATATACCTTTTTTATATCATTTTTCCAAAAGGGCTTAAACTTCATAGTCGGGTCTTTTTTCAGCACTTTATATGTAGATTTATCATCCAATAGCCTCAGCATTTCTGCCTCGTAATTTTTTCTATCTAATACCACAACTCCACCCCCTTTGTCAGTTGGTTTTATCAATATCTCAGCTTTCGATTCCAAAGCTAACAGGGCTTGTTTCTCCTCATACTTTAAATTATAATGTGTAGGTTTAGTATTAATATTACTTGATAGTAGGTAAAAGAAAGAAGGCGGCACTCACCACTGTTACAGTTGAATTTCTTTATTCTTCCATATAGATATAGAAAATAGGGCTGGGGCGGACCTGTTATCACACAGAACGCTGAGTGGCGACGGCCGTTTCAAGCTGCGGCGCTTCCTTCGGCCACTGACCTCATCCTGCAAGTCTGCGCCATCTTTTAAGCATCATTACGTGTGGTCATCATAATGACCTCTGATGCTTTTTCATTCATTAAAAATGAAATGACACATTAATACACAATAATTGAGTAATACACCTTCATTTCATATAAATACACTCAGATCATTTCTCCCATTGAGACCCAGGGGACACATGACAGCTGCTCTAATGATCTACCTGGCCTCTTTTTGTAATAATAGGCGGTGCCTATCACCACCCTGTGGCATGTTAGGGCCCCGCTCAAAGCTTGCAAAGGCTAGACAATTCGGGTCGCCTCCATGGGTCTAACGTATGTGATTGATGAGTCTGACACATCCCTTACCTCTTCTCACAGAGTTCACATGTTCTCTGAACCTTTCATACAGGGGGCAGAGCACTCAGTGATTTATTGTCTTGAAACCATATAGGATGGCATCCAAAAACGCAGTACTTTGAATAAGGGCAGAGAAGGGGCGGACATATTTTTCACAGAATGTAATTGTAAAGACACACTTTCAATCCCTGAGCACTAAGGCTCTTGAGGCAAAGATTACACAGTGATCGGACAAGGAGGTTTGTTTGTTTTGGACAGTCAACTCACTCAGGACCTATAAAGAGAGTGAAAGAATCCCAAGAGGACTCCGCATTTATCAAGACCTTATGCAGTATGAGGACGATATCGCTTTTGTTATTGAATGTAAAAATTTACATGCAAGTTTCTCCATGTCTTGTAGAAGGGACGAGTTGGAGTACACTGAAATAAATGAAAAGTTAAGAAAAGCAAAGGATGAATTACAAACAAAATTAACAGAGAATCAATTATTAGTCTTTGAAAATAAATTAAATACAAAGTTGGTGATAACCTCACCAACTTAAATTTTAACTGTGATCTAATCACATTAGCAAGTCCGTGTGTCAGGCCCCCACACATACTGTATTGTGGCCACTGGCTAGTGGCTGGTTCCGCCTGCACTCATACCGTTACAGGGTGTCATTCGCCCAAATACCTTTCAGAAAAAAAAATTCTATTTAAAATTTAACTGTGATCTAATCACATTAGCAAGCCCGTGTGTATCATGCGCCCACACATACTCTTTTGTGTCCACTGGCTAGTGGCTGGTTCGGCCTGCACTCATACCGTTACAGGATGTCATTCGCCCAAATACCGTTCAGAAAAAAAATGTCTATTTAAAATTTAACTGTGACCTAATAACATTTGCAAGCCCGTGTGTGTCAGGCACCCACACATACTGTATTGTGTCCACTGGCTAGTGGCTGGTTCGGCCTGCACTCGTACCGTTACAGGGTGTCATTCGCCCAAATACCTTTCAGAAAAAAAATTCTATTTAAAATTTAACTGTGATCTAATCACATTTGCAAGCCCGTGTGTGTCAGCTAGGCCCACACAGACTGTACTGTGCCCCCTGCCCACCACTTATATAGAGTGGCACAGTACCTTGCACGCATATTAACACTTATCTAAAAAAAATGACAGGCAGAGGCAGGCCAAGCCACAGGGGCCGTCGTGTTCCTGGTGCTGTGATTTCCACTGGCCCTGGAATAATGCCCAGTGTTCAGAGGCCACGTACCCTGAACCCCAAAAATTCTGAGAAAATAGTTGACTGGCTTACACAGGACACCCAATCTTTAACAGCTTCCGCTAAGAACCTTGACGCACCATCTTCCTCCAGCTCAGCTTTGGTCACCACTCTCCCGCCCGCCGCCACCACCACCACTACCACCACAGCCACCACAGCCGCTTCACTTGATCCCTCAGAGGAGTTATTTACACATCAGTTGGATTAAATTAGTTATGCGCAACCATTATTGCCAGGGGATGTAGCTAACAGGGATATGTCTCAGTCAGGCAGCATTACACACATGGACGTACAGTGTGATGATGATGATGTTGTACCCGCTGCTGCTTCCTTTGCTGAGGTGTCAGATACAAGTGAAGCGGTTGATGATGACGATGTGTCCGTGGATGCCACGTGGGTGCCTGCTCGAAGAGAAGAAGAAGAGGGGGTAAGTTCAGAGAGACAGAGAGAAGGAGGAGAGAAGGAGGAGACGAGTTGGAAGCAGGGGGAGCTAGTGGCACAGTCAGACAGCATGTATCGGCACCCAGGGTCAGCCAGACAGCACGCCAATCAACGCATGCTGTTGCCACCACCAGAATGACGTCATTGCAATGCTCAGCAGTGTGGCTTTTTTTTGTGTGTCTGCCTCTGACAACAGCGATGCCATTTGCAACCTGTGCCAAAAAAAACTGAGTCGTGGGAAATCCAACACCCACCTAGGTACAACTGCTTTGCGAAAGCACATGATCGCACATCACAAACGCCTATGGGATCAACACATGATGACGAGTAGAAGCAGCACACAAGCTCAAAGCCACCATCCTCCTCCTGGTCCAGCATCTTCAGCCACGTCAACCACTGCTGTCCTCCTTGCCCCCTCTCAACCACCCGCCACTCCGCCTCTCACCATGAGCAGTTCCATCTCATCTGCCCACAGTCAGGTGTCTGTTAAGGTAATGTTTGAGCGTAAGAAGCCAATGTCACAGAGTCACCCCCTTGCCCGGCGTCTGACAGCTTTTACCATACCAGCTGGTGGAGTCTGAGGCCTTCAAAAAATTTGTCGCTATTGGGACACCACAGTGGAAGGTGCCCGGACAATTTTTTTTTTCTAATAAGCCAATCCCAAACCTCTACTCAGTGATTGAAAAGGAAGTCATGGCATCTCTGGCATACAGTGTTGGGGCAAGGGTCCATCTGACCACTGAAACCTGGTCTGCAAAGCATGGTCAGGGCAGGTATATCACCTACACTGTGCATTTAGTCAACCTGCTGACGGCTGCCAAGCATGGAATGCGTGGCTCTGCAGCGGAGTTGGTGACACTGCCACGACTTGCAGGCAGGCCTACTGCCACCTCCTCTACTCCTCCTACTCCATCCTCTTCCATAACCTCCTCGGCTGAGTCCTCTTCTGCTGCGGCGTCTGGCTGCACATCAACTGAACCCCCCCAGCTCCCCAGAGGCTATTCCACATCCCGGATACGACAGTGTCACGCTGTCTTGGGGTTGACTTGCCTGAAAGCAGAGAGCCACACCGGACCAGCACTCCTGTCTGCCCTGAACGCTCAGGTGGATCAGTGGCTGACCCCGCACCAACTGGAGATCGGCAAAGTGGTGTGTGAAAATGGAAGCAATTTGTTGGCAGCATTGAATTTGGGCAAGTTGTCACATGTGCCGTGCATGGCACATGTGCTGAATCTCATCGTACAACGCTTTGTGTCTAAGTACCCAGGCTTACAGGACATCCTCAAGCAGGCCAGGAAGGTGTGTGGCCATTTCAGGTGTTCCTACACGGCCATGGCGCACTTTGCAGACATTCAGCGCCGAAACAACATGCCAGTGAGGCGCTTGATTTGCGACAGCCCGACACGTTGGAATTCAACACTCCTAATGTTCGACTGCCTGCTCCAACAAGAAAAAGCCGTCAACGAGTATTTGTATGACCGGGGTGCTAGGACAGCCTCTGCGGAGCTGGGAATTTTTTTGCCACGTTACTGGACGCTCATGCGCAATGCCTGTAGGCTCATGCGTCCTTTTGAGGAGGTGACAAACCTAGTCAGTCGCACCGAAGGCACCATCAGCGACCTCATCCCATTTGTTTTCTTTCTGGAGCGTGCCCTGCGAAGAGTGCTGGATCAGGCTGTAGATGAGCGTGAAGAGGAAGAGGAAGAGTTGTGGTCACCATCACCACCAGAAACAGCCTTGTCATCATCGCTTGAGGAAGAGGAGTCAGAGGAGGAATGTGGCTTTGAGGAGGAGGAAGACCAACCACAGCAGGCATCCCAGGGTGCTCGTTGTTGTCACCTATCTGGGACCCGTGGTCTTGTAGGTGGCTGGGAGGAAGAGCAGACCATCAATAACATCAGTGAGGAGGAGGAACGGGAAATGAGTAGCTCGGCATTCAACCTTGTGCAAATGGGGTCTTTCATGCTGTCATGTCTGTTGAGGGACCCTCGTATAAAAAGGATGAAGGAGAACGACCTGTACTGCGTGGCCACACTACTAGACCCCCGGTATAAGCAGAAAGTGGCGGAAATGTTACCAAATTACCGGAAGTCAGAAAGGATGCAGCAGTTCAAAACTAAACTAAAATATATGCTTTACACCGCTTATAAGGGGGATGTCACAGCACAATGGGAATCTAACTGGGGAAGAGGTCAAAGTAATCCTCCTCCTACCACGACCACGGCGGCAAGGACAGGACGCTTTACAGATGTGTTGTTGATGGAGGACATGCAGAGCTTTTTCAGTCCTACACATCGCCACAGCCCTTCGGGATCCAGCCTTAGAGAACGACTCGACCGACAGGTAGCAGACTACCTCGCCTTAACTGCAGATATCGACACTCTGGGGAGCGATGAACCCCTTGACTACTGGGTGTGCAGGCCTGACCTTTGGCCTGAGCTATCCCAGTTTGCGATATAACTTCTGGCCTGCCCCGCTTCAAGTGTCCTGTCAGAAAGGACCTTCAGTGCAGCAGGAGGCATTGTCACTGACAAAAGAAGTCGCCTCGGTCAAAAAAGTGTTGATTACCTCACCTTCTGTCACGACCCTTGGTCATGGTCGTGACTCCTTGGGTGCCGCATGCTGTTGCCCGCGGTTTGGGAGTTCGTCAACCGCAGCTGGGGCACTTAGTTGTTTGCCTCAGGTGCGGTTGCCGCGGACAACTAGTGTGCGTGCGGTTGCCCTTGGCAACGGGTTTTGTGTGAATGCCCGTTTGTATGTCTGTGTGCACTTTGTGTTTGTTGTGCACGAGGTGATGTTTTATATGCACCTGGACTCCTCCCTTCACCTGCGGTTGTCCGCGGCAACATCTGGCGATGTTTGCATGCTGTGGAAGTGTCTCGGCCTGTTGGCTGTTCTGGAGGACACGGTTGCCACGCATGCCGTTGCCGTCGGAGACAGGTGAGTGAGGTTGTGTGCTTTCCCCTTTATGTGAGTTTCCCTTCTGTGTTGCTGGAAGGGTTAACTCCCTTCCCAGTGTGTGTGTGAGTCACTGGGTGTGTGCTGATCGTTGGGTGGGGCCTCTTGGCCTATAAAGCCTCAGTCCCTGGCTGGGCTCAGTAGGTTGCTCTCAGCCATGCTGGCTGGAGCAGCCTCCTGTCTCCTCCATCTGCCTGGTGGGGACCATCCTTCTGGTCATAAACCTTTGTCAGTTTATTCTATGTTTCATGGTGTTATCTAGGTGTGTGTGGGGTTATCTTGTTAGTGCAGCTTATGGTTTCCTGGTTTCCCTTGTATGTCTGGTGTGTGCTGTGTCCTTTATGTTGCTGTGGACATCAGCACTTGTTCTTGGGTTCCAGGTTTGTGTGTCTGTGGCAGGTAAGTGCAGGACTAGTCTCACTTACCTGTCATTTCCATAAGTCTGTTATTGTATTCCCCTGTGTTGCTTGGCCGTTGAGACTCCTGCTCCCCCGTGCCAAGGAGGAGCAGGTCGTCTCACTCTGTCCCCTAGTACAGGGCCGACTTGAGGGCTCGTAGGGACTTTTAGGTTCCGGCGTATGAGCCCTCCTACCACCAAGGTCGGCTCATACTGACAGGAGACAGGGTCAGCGTTAGGGACGCAATAGGAGGTGACCTGCTCCCTAACTCTGTGGTCCCGGCCAAGGGGTAACCCTTACATCTTCCTGGCACCGCACGGCTGGGTGTTTCCCCCACACCCAGCCGTGACACCTTCATTAAGATGAATGAGGCATGGATCCCGAAGGGACTGACAGTAGGGGATACGTTTAACTAACAAAAGGCCTGATGACATGCCTTGGCCTAGGAATGGTCCCCACGCTGCTATATTTAATGTCTGCATACCGGATGACTTTCGTGAATTCTCCGCCACCAAATAGGGTTAAAGCCGCAATGTTTTAGTCACCTTTCTTCCTTGAAAACATCAATTTTTCTGGCCGCTGCTACAACAGCGGCTGCAACAATAACGTTGTTTTTCAGGCCCTGTGGCTGCAAAAACAAAACAACAAAAAAAGGCACATACAAGTGTCAATTCCCCTTTCATGATCGTTACCTTGTTGTGGTGAAGGTGCTTGCGTATCACAATGAAGCGATCATCACCTCTATGAGTGTGTTGGCAATGTTGCCACACCCCAGATGATAAGGCCGTTGCTTCATTATGATCAGACCAAAAGCGATCGGGACGGCTGGATGTTTTTTCATAGAAAATGTTTTAATTTTTTTATTTATCTTTTTTTAAGTTGTATGGGTGGGTTTTTAATACATAAAATAAACAAATCATAATAAAGTCTCTTAATAGTTTATTAGAAATAATGCAGACAATTAAAAAAAATCCCCAACAATTCCAATACAAATCAAGTACAAAGCTCAGAACTAAATTATTCCAGGATGTCGTAATGGTTCGTTAATTCGACAATGGTTAATCAATTCGACACACGTCCCTGGATAGGGGACGTAACATGGTACAGGGATTAAACTGATAGGAATAGGACTAGTCAAGACACCACTCATATAGGGTGTCACAGCACTTTGCTCCGTGCACGCGCAGTGCCCCAACTTGGGAGTAAGAGGACCGACCAAGCTGCTTTTTCCATCTCCGGTTCCTAAAATCAATTCAGTTTGGTTTATCAGAGTTTGGTCTGTCACTGTGAAGGCAGTCGAAGAATTTTTTTTCACAAAAGGCAATTCCACCCTGATATGGGACGTAACAGGGATTAAACTGATGAGAATAGTATTACACAAAATAGCACTCATATCAGGTGTGACAGTAAATTGCACGGCGCAGACGCAGTGACCGTGGTGTGGATTCAAACAAAGGGGAGGGAGCCAGCAATTTTTTAACCATCTCCCCGTTCGAAAAATCTATTTAATAAATGGACCCCAGATTGGGGACCTAACATGGATTAAACTGATGAGAAGAGAGAACTACAGGAAATACCACTCATATCGGGTGGGACAGTAAATTGCACAGCGCAGATGCAGTGACCGTGGCGTGGATTCAAACAAAGGGGAGGGAGCCAGATATTTTTTAACCATCTCCCCGTTCGAAAAATCTATTTAATAAATGGACCCCAGATTGGGGACGTAACAGGGATTAAACTGATGAGAAGAGAGAACTATAGAAAATAGCACTCATATCGGGTGGGACAGTAAATTGCACAGCACAGACGCAGTGACCGTGGATTCAAACAAAGGGGAGGGAGCCAGCGTTTTTTTTAACCATCTCCCCATTCGAAAAATCAATTCAATTCACCTTTCCGGGACCCTTGGTATCCAACCTTGTGCAAATGGGAAGTTTGCGGTTGGGCAAATGGACTGTTTGCGGTGGTTTGCGGTGCATTAAAAAGGGAGTTTGGTCTGTCAATGTCTGTGAAGCGGGTGTAACCCTTACACTACCTGATCGATACAACATCATACCTGATCGTATACACACACTGGATGTTTTAAACCACGTTGTTCAAAAAATAAATTGGATTGTTAGGTGATTTATGCCCTTTATGGATTAAAATCCAACTCTGCGTCAACTATGTAATTTTCCATGGTAGTTTTGCCATGGATCCCCCTCCGGCATGCCACAGTCCAGGTGTTAGTCCCCTTATAACAACTTTTCCATCACTATTGTGGCCAGAAAGAATTCCTGTCGGTTTTAAAATTCGCCTGCCCATAGAAGTTAATGGCGGTTCGCCCGGTTCGCCCGTTCACGAACATTTACGAAAATTCGCGTTCGCTGTTCACGAACGGAAAATTTTATGTTCGCGACATCTCTAATGAGAAAGTTACAAGGAAATGATTACCTGCAAGAGAGACATTAAGCGGTGCTGCCCCAATTCATTTATTCGATTGTTGCAGTTAGTGTTAATATTATCTAATTCTTTCAATGCCCCTCTTCTAAAAGCCTCCACATACTCATTCTCCTTAATTAGTTGACAAAACCTAGATTTTTCCCGCAACCCAGAGTGAACTGCTATCTCTCCCTTTGTTCCATAATTAGCTATTTTCGGGTTTAAAATTGCATATTTCGCAAAATTTTGTTTCCTTACATACTTGTGTGCATCTAAAAATGTCTAAAATTTGTTCATCGTTCTGGTGGGTGCAAATTTAAGGTCCTTCATTAAAACAGTTTTTTCATTATCTGTGAGCTGATATGAACTTAAATTATAAATGCCTTTTATTTCTCCTTCATTTTTTTTGCTTCTGGGACTGGAATTTTAAAACATGACAGGAGGCTTCCTATTTTGCATTAACTCTCTTTACTAACTCCACAGCAGTAAAGAAAAATGTAAAGAGTAACAAGTAGATCACTGCGCAGCATAGTATATAAGGGTCATGCTGCCTGTACCCTTCCTCTTTCTTTACTGCTCCATCACAGACAGGTCAGACTTTTTGCTCCCCTGGAGCTATATTACTTCTTGTACATTTATTCTTACTATATCGTATTATTATCATTTACCTAGGGTTCCTCAGGTCCCCCTCTAGCCTGGAGTGCCTCCTGGCTTCCTCCTTTTAGCGCCACTTTCGCGTCCGTTTTCGCGCCGTTTTCGCGCCATATTTGCGGCCGTTTTCCCGCCGTTTTCGCGGCCGTTTTTCGTGACGGCCCGCTTCCAAATCACGGCTGGCCTCAAAAATTTTGTCCCCGGCTTACGGCCATCTTAATTTTACCTCATAACATCTCATTGGGGATTCAATGTGACTGTACTAATTAGCTGTACTCCCTCATTACTGGTTTTCACCCCTGTGCCTATCTCAGACTACTATTCAGTTCTCTCTGTGCCTCATGTGGCTGGGTCAGTCAGGTCAGTGCTGCTGCCTGTTTATTATTGTGACCTGCATTTAAGGGTTTCAACCCTGTGCGACCGGGGTGAGCCCTCACTATTAATACGCTGCTTATTGGGAGACTAGCTGTTGCAGTTCTCTCTAACTGGGTGAGCCCCAGTTTATAAGGTCACTACTTTACCCTGCTGGGGTTTATACTGGCTTTGTTCCCATACTATTAAAACTGACCATACGCCTGTTCTCAAGACCTGGGTGCCCGTTTATTACTGTACCTTTCAGTGACATACCAGCCGACCCTTATCATGGAGAATTCCCAGAATGTCCCTGTAGACTTCCAGGCTATGATTAATGCAGCTGTCGCTGCCTCTGTGGAGAAGGCACTCTCCAAGGCCCGAGCTTCGGCTCCTGACGTACCTAAAACTCGCAGACGTCCACGGCACGAGTCGGACTCCGACCTGTCCGACTATCAGACAGGGGATGAATCCCGCCCTACGAAACGCCATGACAAAGGCGAGGACTATACACCCAAAACACCCAAGGGTAAGGCACCTGCCAAGCTTAAACCTGCCAAAATTCACACTCCGGCCCCGCGTCAGGAGTACTCTTCAGAAGAAGAACAGGACCCTACCCACTCCATGTCAGTGCTAGATGAGTGGCAAGCTGACGCTTCAGAGTCGGATTACGACGCATGGGGCTCGGACGAGAAGTCTGTTTCCGCTTTCATGCAGGAGACCCTCCTGGGTGCGGCCCAGGCAAGAGGTATCGAAGACACTGCTGACGCAGAACCTCCTCTTGACTCAGACACCATTATGGACCCCTCAGGTCAGGCGATGTTCGATCCTCGCAACATACGACACCCCAGATCGGGTGAATGGTCGCCTCCAGAACACCTTTCCAGGTTCATGCACCTGTGGCTCCGCAAACCTCTGGAGAAAGAGGTCCGCAACCGACTCAGGTATGAATGCCCACGCCCTTCCCTGCCGGATAAGGTCGCTCAGACCCCAGAATTTTACAAAGTTATGACGACCTTTATGATGCGCAGTGGCAGAGACCCTCGACGGGGGGTAGAGAAAGGCCTATGGGGCGCCCAAGATAACCTACTGGATTCCGTAGGCCCCCTGGCTCGCATTATGTATCTGGCGGATGATGCCTACGCCAAAGCCGATTCCTTCTCCACCGAGGACTTCAGGGAATGGGCACATGACATTCGTGAGTGGGCACAACGTTGTTTTTGTTTCATCGGAAACGCCAATGTTACGCTCTCTTCGGAGAGACGAAAAGCAGCATTATTCCGTATTAACGGTAAATTGGCAGACCTTGGCACAAAAGAGATTGGGCCCCAGGCACAAGGAAAACTTTTCGGTGAACCATTCCTCAAGGAATTAAACAAACATGTCAACGTGTTCACCTCCCTTAATAAGGCGCAATCCTCAATGCGCAGTGTCTTCAGGAACAACCCTACCAGAGGGGTTTTTGGAAGGGCTGGCTGGCAACGGGGCCGTGCCACCAGCCGATTTTGGCCTTCAGGCCCCCGTACTCAACCAACACCATTTTATCCGACAAGGGACTATCAGCAACGACCCTTTTCCAGAGGGTCGGATAGAGGCCGTGGAATCCGCGGACGCGGACGTTCCCGCTTTACTGCAGGTAAGGACCCATATTCCTCCGTTGTTACCATGTACCCGCACTGCGGGCCGTATTTCCCTTTCTTTCCACAATTGGGCCGCCCTTTGCTCAGACGCATAAATTCTACAAACAATGCAGGGATATATCATAAACCTAGTGGGAACCCCCTTTCAGGTTCAGCCCCCTCACCCCATCCACATGTCGTCTTTCGACCACAACCTCGTCAACGCGGAGCTATGCGAGCTTCAGGACAAAGGGGCTATTCAACCAGTCCAGGAACAGGGAGGTTACTTCAGCAACATCTTCCTCGTGCGGAAGAAGTCGGGAGAATACCACCCAGTTATCAATCTTCGCGCCCTCAACGCGTACGTGGTCTACCGCCACTTCAAGATGGAGGGCATCCACCTTCTGCGGGACCTTCTTCGGAGCAACGACTGGTTCGCCAGGCTCGATCTAAAAGATGCATACCTGTCAGTCCCGGTGCACCCGGACTGTCGAGCACTCCTACGTTTCCTCTGGCATGGTCGCCCTTGGCAATTCACTTGCCTCCCTTTCGGGCTCAGCTCAGCCCCATGGTGTTTCACCAAACTCCTAAAACCGGTGGTGGCCCACCTGAGGTCCAGGGGCATTCGATGCATCATCTACTTGGACGACCTCCTCCTGTTCTGCTCCGACGAACGCAGACTACGCCAACACACTCACCTGGCAGTATCCCTACTGGAATCTCTGGGCTTCGTGGTGAACCAACAGAAATCGGAGCTGACCCCTACCCAGACGATACAATTCCTCGGCTTCGAGATCGACTCGACGACGTGCACTCTGAGGCTACCAACCTCAAAGATCGCAACCATTCGCAATAAGATTCGCAGTGTTCTCCGACTCTATTCCATCCCTCTACGCAACCTGGCCAGGATTGTGGGACTCCTCTCAGCTTCCATTCAAGCCATATTTCCGGGTCCTCTCCACTACAGGGCCATGCAACGACTCAAGGCAAAATACCTTCGCCACAGACCTACCTACGATCAATCCGTCCCGGTGACGACAGAAGTTCGCGAAGAGCTGTCATGTCGGCTGGACAGCATGCAAGCCTGGAACGGCAAGGCCATATTCGGAGACACTCCAGATTTCGTTTTAGAATCAGACGCCAGCTTGTGGGGATGGGGTGCCACCAACGGAACCATCTCCACGGGAGGAGCATGGACGACGCAGGAGCTCTCCATGCACATCAATTGCCTCGAACTCCTAGCAGGATCCTTCGCGATTCGCAGCCTGGCTCGGGAGAGCTTGAATTGTTGCATCCTCCTTCGCATGGACAACATCTCCGCAGTCCAGTACATCAACCGCCTAGGAGGCGCTCGCTCACTCCTACTGTCGGATATCACGAGGGACATCTTCGACTACTGCCTCCCTCGCAACATCACGTTACAAGCGGAATACTTGCCGGGAGAAATCAACCTCGCAGCCGACTGGTTCTCTCGCCACTGGAGAGACGTCAGCGACTGGAAGCTGAACACGAGAATCTTCAGGGCCCTGGCAGCCCGGAGGGGTCCCTTTCTCCTGGATCTGTTTGCCTCTCGCAACAATCACCAGACCCCGGAGTTCTTCAGCTGGCTCCCGGACCCGGAGAGCAAGGCGACAGACGCATTTCTCCAACAATGGCCGGCGACAGGAGCCTACGCTTTTCCCCCATTCTCCATGATTGCGAGAACATTACACCAGATGCGGACACAGCAAATCAAACTGGTTCTCATAACGCCCTTGTGGCAGAGTCAACCATGGTTCCCGGACCTCCTGGCCTCCTCCTACATGGATCCTCTCCTCCTTCCATCCTTCCAGGACCTGCTCACGGATCCCAAAGGATGTCTCCACCCGCTCATCCTGGAAGATCGACTACCCCTGGTGGCTTGGTCTCTTTCCGGGGTTCCTGGCGAGTCAGCGGACTATCGCAGACTGCTAGGGACCTCTTATGGGACTCATGGGCCCCGGGAACTAGACTCTGCTACCTTTCAGCTTGGGCCTCCTGGTCTACTTGGTGCATGGAATGGGACTCCGATCCATTTACGGCACCTGTTTCCATGATTCTCAATTTTCTTTCCTCCTTGTTTTCTTCTGGCCGCTCTTATCGCTCTATCAACGTCGTTCGCTCCGCGATTTTGGCAGCCCATACTCCCGTCGGGGACCTCCCGGTCGGCAAAGATCCTCTGGTCTGACGCCTACTCCGTGGCATGATGCTCCGCCGCCCCCCAGCCCCCAAATACCATCACCTATGGGACGTGGGACTGGTTCTCCGTTTTTTCAGGGATTGGCCTTCGAATGACCGCCTCTCCCTTCGCCAACTATCCGCTAAGTGCGCTTTTCTCCTTTGTCTTGTGTCTTTCCGACGGGTGTCGGACGTTCGGGCCTTCGATGTCGATGCCTTTGAGGTGACCCCTGAAGGAGTCACATTCCATATCTCTCGTCGCACTAAATCAGGTTCGACGTCGGTCTCTTATCCCTTTTTTCCAGACGACCCGCAGCTCTGTGTTGTGTCCACCCTTCGCAGTTATGTTTCGGTTACCTCCTCACTCCGTTCCTCTACGTCGGGTCAACTCCTAGTTTCCTACGTGCGCCCTTACGCCCCAGTCTCTGTCACCACGCTGGCCCGTTGGATCCGCTGGATCCTTTCCCTCACAGGTATAGACCCCGCTTTCGGCGCCCACTCCGTTCGCGGAGCGGCGGCTTCATCAGCCCTAATGGCAGGGGCGTCCCTTTCGGATATTCTCCGAACGGCGGACTGGTCTAGGGAATCTACTTTCCGTACCTTTTATTTTCGCACTCCCCCTTCTGCTGGGACATCTCTTCTTCAGCGTTAAAATTGCAAAATAGGAAGCCTCCTGTCATGTTTTAAAATTGAATATTATGCTAGCTTTAGTGTACTAATAATCTTAATTTTAATAAAGACAGGAGGCGAGTATTTTCCCTCCCTTCTATTCCCTACCCTGACTCTTTGGAGGAGTGAATCTCAAGGTGTCGGATATGGGGCTTGATTTTAATAATCTTTCTGTTTTGGGACATATTCGGAATTTCTCACCCTAAGTATTGCCTCCCTGACGGACAGTTCTTAGTTGTATTACATACTTACACCTACCATACATTTAGCCACTAGATAATTTGCACGCTATTTGTAATGATTTAACTTTACACTATTCCGTTAAAGCCCATAAGCGTGAATAGTTACGATTCTATACCTAACCTATTTTATACTCTCCTTTCAGTGTAACCCTCTTCAGGTCCTCCACTGGTCGCTGGTTTGTTAATCTTACGACCCCATAGGATGAGATGAGAGCTTCGTTCGGTCTTACCTCCAACCTCGTTTACCAGAAGTCTCCTCAAGTTCTGCTCGCCAGAAACCGCTGTTACAGTTTTCGTTGAATTTCTGGATGTTCGAGCTCAACCTGGGCTTTGATGTCGCTTTTAGAAAGAGGAAGTGTACAGGCAGCATGACCCTTATATACTATGCTGCGCAGTGATCTACTTGTTACTCTTTACATTTTTCTTTACTGCTGTGGAGTTAGTAAAGAGAGTTAATGCAAAATACTCGCCTCCTGTCTTTATTAAAATTAAGATTATTAGTACACTAAAGCTAGCATAATCTTCAATTTCTCTCCATTTCCCCTACATTCTCTCCCAGATTTCTTTTCAATGGGCTTCTGCACTTGTCTGTCTTTTCTTGATTTCCCATATTTTCTTCCCTCTGTGTTCCCTTTTTTCCCTAAACCTCCTCCTTGGTCTTATTTGCATGATCATTACGGGGCTGGGCTGATCTATCTAATCTTCTTTCATAATCGTTGCAATTCCTTGATTATGTATTCTGTCCTCTACCTACATTAATGCTTCTCCCTCCATTACATTGGTCATAGGGCACATAGTTGGATCTCCATTGGTAGTTTGGGAGAGTAAAATATCAGCCATTGTTCCACGGATGCCGATATCTAAAACCATTATTATAAGATCCTGATCTATTAATTCCTCCTTTGTTGTGGTACATAAACCTGCTGGTTGCACCTGCCTCCAGTATGTTTTTTCCTTTTCGGATAAGGCTGTATTGTTATCACACATTCTTTCATGGTCATTTTTACATTCACTCACCTTAATCCTCCATTTTTAAACCTGTTTCGTGCGGTAATCCTCTGTTACCTTAACTTATTTTTTGTGTTTTTTTTTTATTTAACCCCTGTTTCCACTTTTAAAATATTTTTTTGACAAATCTGGGATAATTCATCATAATCCTATACATTTTTAAAAGGTTCCAATTTCACATGTATATTCTCTATCTTCTCATTAATCTGATTTTTTTTTTTTTCCATTTCACAGATGAAAAAACTGTTTAAGGGTCCATTCACACTTTCGCAAAATTGGTCTGCATACGTTCAATGGGACCGGAATTCATTTGCAGATCCGCACTTCCAAATCTGCACTTTGTTCCGCAAAAAAATAGAACATGTCCTATTCATTTTCTATGAGAGTGCCAGAGATGTGCGGTGCGCAAAATGTGGAACATACATTGCCGATGTCCGTGTTTTGCGGATCCACAAAACACATGCGGACGTGTGAATGGACCCTTAATTGGGGGCGTTAAATTTGCACCCACCAGAATGATGAACAAATTTGAGACATTTTTAGATGTACACAAGTATGTAAGCAAACTAAATTTTGTGAAATATGCCATTATAAACCCGAAAATAGCTAATAATGGAACAAAGGGAGAGATAGCAGTTCACTCTGGGTTGCGGGAAAAATCTAGGTTGTGTCCACTATTTAAGGAGAATAAGTGTGTAGAGGCTTTTGGAAGAGGGGTATTAAAAGAATAATACCACTAAACCTACACATTATAAATAGAGATGGCTTTCGGGTTCGCCCGGCGGTCGTTTTGTGGTGAAATTTGCTAGTTCGGAATTCACTGAACATGTGACTATATGGTGTTGTCTGCCGGCGCCATATTATTTTGCATTGTGACGAACTTTGACACATGACACATCCATCAGGTGGGACAGGAAAGCCAATTGAGAAGTTTCAGCACATGGAGACAACCCCATCCCTATCAAAGAACCCGATCTAGGAACCATTTTACTTTCAGTCTTTTGCCAGTGTAGGGAGAGGTTGCTGTGTGGAGCAGGGACAGGCTGTTAGTGACAACAAATGCTAGCTAATAGGGCCACAAAAGTCCTTTTAAGGACTGGTATAAGTGTTCTATTGATATGTGTGTTATACTGAGGGGTTTGAAATACTTAAAATATACTTTCTAACATTTGTATTGTGCAGCAGTTGTGTGTGGTTCTGCTGCGATACCCCAGCTATATAGAGGGACAAACGCTATTGTAACAACTAATTGCAACTGGTGTGATATACCTGTTACCCCCTAAAAAAAACTGATTGAGGGGTGTGATATACCTTCTTCCACAAAATACTGATTGAGGGCTGCGATATACATGTTAAATAAACAGGGTGGTGTGATTTAACTGTTGTGGCAAAAAAATTAAATTGAGGGGTGTGATATACCTGCTTCCTCAAAATACTGATTAAGGGTAGTGATGGGCAGCATAGACAATATTCAAATTTGCGATATTTCGTGAATTTTTGGCCGAATATTCGCCATAAGTTGGCAAATTCGAGAATTCGTGATCTCCAGTCATTTTTTACTTGATTGCAAAAATCGGAACTGTAATATATTCGGGATAAAAATTGCTAATTTGAATATTCGCTATCAACACGAAGGGGTAGGCAACTTTCCTATTGGTTGCTAGGGATGTTGCTAAGTGCCAATATTTGCGATAAATTTGCGTCAAATTCGCGATTACAATATTCGCAATCAACACTAATCGCGAATACAAAAAATATACCGCTATATTCTAAATATTTGCGAATTCTCAAAGTGGCGATATTCGCGATTAAAATTCGCAATTCGAATATTCACGCTCAGCACTAATTATGGGGTTCGATATACCTGCTTCCACCAAATATTGATTAAGGGGTGCGATATACCTACTTCCACAAAATACTGATTAAGGGGTTTGATATATCTGCTTCCACCAAATATTGATTGAGGGCTGCAATATACCTGCTTCCACATAATACTGATTAAGGGGTTCGATATACCTGTTTCCACCAAATATTGATTGAGGCCTGCGATATACCTGTTTCCAAAAAATACTGATTAAGGTATTTGATATACTTGCTTCCACAAAATACTGATTGAAGGCTACGATATACCTGCTTCCACAAAATACTTATTAAGTGGTTTGATATTCCTGCTTCCACAAAATAATGATTGAGGGCTGCGATATACCTGCTTACAAAAAATACAGATTAAGGGGTTCAATATACCTGTTTTTACCAAATATTGATTGAGGGCTGTGATATACCTACTTCCACAAAATACTGATCAAGAGGTTCGATATACCTGCTTCCACAAAATACTGATTGAGGGCTGCGATATGCCTGCTTCCACAAAATACTGATTAAGGGGTTTGATATTCCTGCTTCCACAAAATACTGATTGAGGGCTGCAATATACCTGCTTCCACAAAATACTGATTAAGGGGTTTGATATGTCTGCTTCCACGAAATACTAATTGAGGGCTGCGATATACCTGCTTCCACAAAATACTGATTAAGGCGTTTCATATACCTGTTTCAACCAAATATTCATTGAGGCCTGCAATATACCTGCTTCCACAAAATACTGATTAAGGAGTTAGATATACCTGTTTCCACAAAATACTGATTGAAGGCTGCAATATACCTGCTTCCACAAAATACTGATTGAGGGCTGCTATATACCTGCTTCCAAAAAATACTGATTAAGGGGTTTGATATACCTACTTCCACCAAATATTGATTGAGGCCTGCGATATACATGTTTCCAAAAAATACAGATTAAGGGATTTGATATACTTGCTTCCACAAAATACTGATTGAAGGCTGCGATATGCCTGCTTTCACAAAATACTGACTAAGTGATTTCATATTCCTGCTTCTACAAAATAATGATTGAGGGCTGCAATATACCTGCTTCAAAAAAATACTGATTAAGGGGTTCAATATACCGGTTTCTACCAAATATTGATTGAGTGCTGTGATATACCTACTTCCACAAAATACTGATCAAGAGGTTCGATATACCTGCTTCCACAAAATACTGATTGAGGGCTGAGATATACATGCTTCCACAAAATACTGATTAAGGGGTTTGATATTCCTGCTTCCACAAAATACTGATTGAGGGCTGCAATATACCTGCTTCCACAAAATACTGATTAAGGGGTTTGATATGCCTGCTTCTACAAAATACTGATTGAGGGCTGCGATAAACCTGCTTCCACAAAATACTGATTAAGGGGTTAGATATACCTGTTTCCACAAAATACTGATTGAGGGCTGCTATATACCTGCTTCCACAAAACACTGATTAAGGGGTTTGATATACCTGCTTCCACCAAATATTGATCAAGGGGTGCGCTAAACCTGCTTCCACAAAATACTAATTAAGGGGTTTGATATAGCTGCTTCCACCAAATATTGATTGAGGGCTGTGATATACAGTACAGACCAAAAGTTTGGACACACCTTCTCATTCAAAGAGTTTTCTTTATTTTCATGACTATGAAAATTGTAGATTAACACTGAAGGCATCAAAACTATGAATTAACACATGTGGAATTATATACATAACAAAAAAGTATGAAACAACTGAAAATATGTCATATTCTAGGTTTTTCAAAGTAGCCACCTTTTGCTTTGATTACTGCTTTGCACACTCTTGGCATTCTCTTGATAAGCTTCAAGGGGTAGTCACCTGAAATGGTTTTCACTTCACAGGTGTTCCCTGTCAGGTTTAATAAGTGGGATTTCTGGTTGGGACCATCAGTTGTGTTGTGGAGAAGTCAGGTGGATACACAGCTGATAGTCCTACTGAATAGACTGTTAGAATTTGTATTATGGCAAGAAAAAAGCAGCCAAGTAAAGAAAAACAAGTGGCCATCTTACTTTAAGAAATGAAGGCCAGTCAGTCTGAAAAATTGGGAAAACTTTAAAAGTGAGGGAGCCGGTGGTCGTGTCCCCTCACTATTATAGGGTGTTCAGGTGTTATACAGTCGAGGAACGAGGATATGCGATCATCTACCATTGAGATTTTTGCATAGGCTGAGCAGTTAGGGAGAGAGCCAGGTCTGTTGCAGGGCCATCCCTTTGGTTCCTTAGTTTTGGATCCAGTCAGTCGGATCTTCATTTTGTGTCTTCTAGTTTTCTGTACACCTTCCGTGACATTATAAACCGCCAAAACCGTCTTAAGCATGAATCCAGTTTCAACCTTGATTGACCGCATGCAGGGTCTTTCACTGGAGGTAGAAGATCTCCGGAAAACTGTCTCTCAGTTTGAGGTGACCGTTTCTGCTTGCGTTTATGGAATTTGTTCTGAGCCTAAAATCTCGCTTCCGGATACGTTCTCCGGGGGTAATGAGAATTTTTTGTTCGTTTTAGAGAGGCTTGCAAACTCAATTTTCGCCTACTTCCCCATTCCTCTGGTGATGAGGAGCGGAGGGTGGGGATCATCATCTCGCTGCTCAGGGATAACTGTCAGTCTTGGGCCTTTTCGCTGCCGGTGGGGGCACGGCCCCTCCGTTCAGTGGATGAATTCTTTTTAGCCCTGGGTCAGATATATGATGATCCGGATCGTATTGTTCTGAGTCTAGACTACGTCTTTTATGTCAGGGTAAACAATCGGCAGAGATATACTGTTCAGAATTTCGGAGATGGGAAGCTGATACTGGTTAGAATGATGCTGCACTCCAAAGTCAATTTTGCCATGGTCTTTCAGAGGGATTGAAAGATGCATTTGCCTTTCATGAGAGACCTACCTCCTTGGACTCTGCCATGTCTCGGTCGTTCGTATTGACAGGCGTCTTAGAGAGAGAGGAGAGATCACTCCTTCCTGTCATACTCAGCCCAAGGGCAGTGCGGCGGTCTCATTCAGTGCACAGGGGTCTCAGTCGCTCTCAATCCCTTCTGAGCTGGGGCCCATGCAGCTGGGTTTGCTTGCCTCTGACATTAGAGGATTCAGCTCTCATAGGAAGGTTTGTTTCTGTTGTGGAGGTATAAATCATTTGGCAAATGTTTGTCCCTCTAGGAGATTCAGGCAGTTTTTTTAGAGTAATAAAGAAACAAAAAGAAAAAAATCCTCTAAAAACGTTCCATCTGTTACTATTGGCAAGGTTGATGCAGAAATTGAAGGTTTTCCGTTTGCTTGTAGTTCCCGTTTTGTCCTACCTGCCAGGGTGGCGCTAGAGAGCAAGAACATTTTTTGTGAGATTTTTGTAGATAGTGGAGCAGCTGTCAATCTCATTGATAGTCAATTTGCTATAACTCATGGTTTCCAGGTATGCACTTTGGGAAAGGATATACCTGTTTTTGCTATTGATTCTGTTCCACTTTCTCAGAAATCGTTAAAGGGCATAGTTCACAATATCCGTTTGATTGTGAGTGATACTCATGTTGAGGATGTGTCATGTTTCGTCCTAAGTGGGTTGCCTACTCCTCTAGTGTTGGGGCTACCCTGGCTCACTAAACATAACCCCACCATTGATTGGCAAGCGAGGCAAATAAATGGTTGGAGTGACTTTTGCAGAGAGAATTGCCTCACGACATCTGTTTTTGAGGTTTCTACTAAGACTGTTTTCTCTTTGAATTTTTGGATGTGTTTTCTGAGAGTGGTGTTCAGGACTTGCCCCCTCACATGGAGGACGATTGCCCTATTAATCTCACCCCAGGCGCCAAGCTGCCTAAATCTCGTTTATACAATCTCTCCCAACCTGAAAGGGTCGCTACGCGTGCTTATATCTCTGAGAGTCTGAGAAAGGGACACATACGACCCTCGAAGTCACCTGTTGCCGCTGGTTTTTTCTTTGTTAAGAAAAAAGATGGTTCTTTAAGACCATGTCTGGATTTCAGGGAGCTGAACAGTATCACAATTTGTGACCCTTATCCGCTTCCTCTGATCCCGGACCTGTTTAACCAGATTGTTGGGGCTAAACTTTTTCCGAGTTGGATCTAAGAGGGGCATACAACCTGGTCAGGGTCAGAGAAGGAGACGAATGGAAGACGGCCTTCAATAACCCTGAGGGCCATTTTGAGAATTTGGTTATGCCTTTTGGTTTGATGAATGCTCCAGCCGTCTTTCAGCATTTTGTGAACAGCATTTTCTATCATTTAATGGGGAAATTTGTATTAGTGTATCTAGATGACATTTTGATTTTTTCTCCTGATTTCAAAACTCATAAGGAACACTTACGTCAGGTCTTGCTCATCCTGCGGGAGAATAAATTGTACGCTAAACTGGAAAAATGTGTGTTTGCGGTTCCAGAAATTCAATTTCTGGGGTTTCTTCTCTCCGTTTCTGGTTTTCACATGGACCCCGAGAAGGTCCGCGCTGTGCTTGAGTGGGAGCTTCCTGAGAATCAGAAGGCGCTGATGCGTTTTTTGGGTTTTGGCAATTATTACAGGAAGTTTATTTTGAATTATTCCTCTGTTGTTAAACCACTCACTGATATGACTAGAAAGGGGGTAGATTTTTCCTCCTGGTCGGTAGAGGTGCGTAAGGCCTTTTCTAATATCAAGGAGAGTTTTGCTTCCGCTCCCATCTTGGTACAACCTGATATTTCTCTACCCTTCATAGTTGAGGTTGATGCTTCTGAGGTGGGTGTGGGTGCGGTCTTGTCTCAGGGTCCCTCTCCTGCCAAATGGCGACCGTGTGCCTTTTTCTCGAAGAAACTCTCCTCCGCAGAGAGAAATTACGATGTGGGAGAAGGGAGTTGTTGGCCATCAAGTTAGCTTTTGAGGAATGGCGCCATTGGCTGGAGGCAGCCAGACACCCTATTACCGTGTTTACTGACCATAAGAATCTGGCCTACTTGGAGTCAGCCAAGCGTCTGAACCCGAGACAGGCCAGATGGTCTTTGTTCTTTTCAAGGTTTAATTTTGTTGTCACATTCCGCCCTGGGGTTAAGAATGTGAAGGTGGATGCCCTGTCACGTTGTTTTCCGGGAGGTGGGAATTTTGAAGACCCGGGTCCCAATTTGGCTGAAGGTGTGGTGGTCTCTGCTCTTTATCCTGAATTGGAGGCAGAGGTTCAGGTAGCCCAGTCAGAGGCTCCTGATCTTTGTCCTCCTGGGAGGTTGTTTGTGCCTCTAGCTTTAAGACACAAGATTTTTAAGGAGCACCACGATACTGTCCTTGCTGGGCACCCGGGTGCAAGAGCCACAGTGGATCTCATCGCTCAGAGATTCTGGTGGCCGGCACTTCATAAGTTGGTTGAGGGTTTTTTGGCAGCCTGCGAGACCTGCGCTCGTGCCAAGGTCCCTCATTCACAGCCATCAGGTCCTCTCCTTCCGTTACCCATTCCTTCCCGTCCTTGGACACATCTGTCCATGGACTTCATTACGGACCTGCCTCGTTCCTCGGGGAAGACTGTGATTCTGGTGGTGGTGGACCGTTTTAGCAAAATGGTGCATTTCATTCCTTTCCTGGCTTGCCCAATGTTAAGACGCTGGCGCAGGCATTTAGTGATCACATCGTCAAATTGCATGGTATTCCTTCAGACATAGTTTGTTTCCAGATTCTGGAAGGCTTTCTGTTCTTGCTTGGGGGTTCGGTTGTCATTCTCTTCTGCTTTCCACCCGCAGTCGAATGGCCAGACAGAGCGCGTCAATCAAAATCTGGAGACATATCTGCGCTGTTTTGTGGCGGAGAATCAGGAGGATTGGTGTTCTTTTTTGTCCCTTGCTGAGTTTGCGTTAAATAACCGTCGTCAGGAGTCCTCTGATAAGTCACCATTTTTTGGTGCATATGGGTTTCATCCGCAGTTTGGGACATTCTCTGGAGAGGGGTCTTCTGGTTTACCTGATGAGGAGAGATTCTCCTCGTCTTTGTCATCTATTTGGCAAAAGATTCAGGATAATCTAAAGAGCATGAGTGAGAGATATAAGCGTGTGGCGGATAAGAGACGTGTGCCTGGTCCGGACCTGAATGTTGGTGATCTGGTGTGGTTGTCTTCTAAGAATATCAAATTGAAGGTTTCCTCCTGGAATTTGGGTCCTAAGTTTATTGGGCCTTACAAAATCTTGTCCGTCATCAATCCTGTTGCCTACCGTCTTGATCTTCCTCAGACTTGGAAGATCCATAATGTTTTTCAAAAGTCCTTATTAAAACCTTATGTCCAACTCATTGTACCCTCGTCTTTGACTCCTCCTCCGATTGTGGTTGATGGTAATCTTGAATTTCAGGTCTTTAGGATTGTGGATTCTCATGTTGTCCGCGGTTCTCTCTAGTACCTCGTTCATTGGGAGGGTTATGGTCCTGAGGAAAGGATGTGGGTCCCAGTGACGGACATTAAGGCCACTCGTCTCATCAGGGCTTTCCATAGGTCCCATCCTGAGAAGGTGGGCTCTGAGTGTCCGGAGTCCACTTGTAGAAGGAGGGGTACTGTCACCACCAGACATCTGAGAAGCTCTGTCAGACGTTCTTCAGAACCCCCTCCTTGAGGTTCCTTTTGTTTTGCTTTTGTTTTCTCATCTCGTTAGCCTCTCTCAGCTGTCATGTAGTTGCACTGATTGCATCCCTTTAAATACCTTCCCATACTGCATCACTTTGCGGTTTATACAACTTCCTGGAGTGTGTGCATGCTGGATGCTACTACTGAGTCTTCTACAGATAAGTTTTGTTCATTCATTTGTGTTTTCCTGTTTTCTGGATCCCAGGTGACCCTGACTCCCTCTGTATCAAGTGTAGGGAGCTGGTGGTCGTGTCCCCTCACTATTATAGGGTGTTCAGGTGTCATACAGTCGAGGAACATATAGGATATGCAATCATCATCACCATAGAGATTTTTGCATAGGCTGAGCAGTAAGGGAGAGAGCCAGGTCTGTTACAGGGCTTACCCTCTGGTTCCTTAGTTTTGGATCCAGTCAGTCGGATCTTCATTTTGTGTCTTCTAGTTTCTGTACACCTTCCGTGACAGCTAGCTTTGGTGTGCTTGGTCCCTTGCTGCGGTGGACAATAGCAGGTGTACTGTCTAGAGGACAGCCGCTCCGCTTTTGCACCCTGCTCCCTTATCTGCTGTGCTGGTGGCTCTGTGCGACCACCACCTCTTCCTACAAACTACATAGGTCGCTCGCATGACCTTGATTCCATGTGGGGTCGAGGACCTCATCGTCCTCCACATCATCTTCCACCCAGTCTTCCCCCCTGTTATCCTTGTCGGTCTGCACACTTTCAAAAGCCACAGCAGTTGGCATCTGTGTTTCGTCATCATCCGAGACGTGCTGCGATGGTCCTCCCATGTACTCATCTTGAAAGATAAGTGGTTGGGCATCGGTGCACTAAATCTCTTCCACTTCTGGGGTAGGGATAGATGGATGGCCCTGGGAAACCCTGCTAACAGAGTCATCAAAAAGCAGAAGAGACTGCTGCATGACTTGGGGCTTAGACTGCTTGGCTGATTTGCAATGGGGTGAGGTGAAAGACTGATGGACATCGGCTGCAGGTGCCAACTCTGATCTTTCAGCAGGAGACTGGGTAGGAGACAATGTGAAGGAACTAGAGCCACTGTCAGCAACCTAATCTACTATCGCCTGTACTTGTTCAGGCCTCACCATTCGTAGAGCTGCATTAGGCCCGACCAAATACCGCTGCAGGTTCTGTCGCCTACTCGCACCTGAGGAAGGGGTTTCACTTGTGCATGTAGCTGGCACAGATCAACCACGTCCTCTCCCTGCAGTAGGAGCTCCACCGGCAGCACCACGACCTGGGCCACGTGCCTTATTTGACGCTCTCCCCATATTTCTCGAATTTAGGATCTTGCCCTAAATGGGTGTTTAATTAATAGTAGAATAGAACGACAGTATGTACAGGGTGTATCTCACCCGCCCTGAACCAGACTAGGCCTCAATTAAATTTGTTTGCCCAAAATGGCTGTATTTCAAATAGCTGAATAGAACCCCTGTATATAAAGGGTGTAACTCACACGCCCTGACCCACTCTAGGCCGCAATTAAAGATTTGTGCACAAAACGGCTGCATTTCAAATATCTGAATATAACCCAAAAGTATAAGGGTGTATCTCACAATTACATCTGCAGCAAAGGCTGCCAAATATTATTTTTTTGCCCAAATGGGTGTTTGGTTAATAACTGAATATGACAGCAGTATATAACCCTGGAATTTCAAACATCTTGATGCTGCAAGGGCGCAACAATTGTGTATTTTGGCCAAAAAAGGGTGTTTTATTGATTGAAGAATATAACCCCTGTATATACTAGGTGTATCTCACACGCCGTGACCTACACTAGGCTGCAATTAAAGATTTGTGCCCAAAATGGCTGTATTTCAAATATCTGAATATAACCCAAATATGTAAAGGGTGTATCTCACAATGACATCTGCAGAAAAGGCTGCCAAATAAATAAAAAAAATCCCAAACGGGTGTTTGTTTAATAACTGAATATGACAGCAGTATATAACCCTGTTATTTCAAACGTCTTGATGCTGAAAGGGCGCAAGAATTGTGTATTTTGCCCAAAAAAGGGTGTTTTATTAATAGAAGAATATAACCACTGTATATACAGGGTGTATCTCACATGACCTGACCCACACTGGGCTGCAATTAAAGATGTGTGCCCAAAATGCCTTTATATCAAATAACTGAATAGAACACCTGTATATAAAGGGTGTATCTCACACGGCCTGAGCCACACTAGGCCGCAATTAAAGATTTGTGCCAAAAATGGGTATTTGATTAATAACTGAATATGACAGCAGTATATAACCCTGGAATTTCACATGTGCTGATGGTGCAAGGCCAGGAAAATTGTGTATTTTGCCCATTAAATGGGTGTTTTATTAATAGAACTATATAACCTCAGTATATAAAAGGTGTATCTCACACGCTCTGACCAACACTAGGCTGCAATTAAAGATTTGTGCCAAAATGCGTATTTAATTCATAACTGAATATGACAGCAGTATATAACCCTGGAAGTTCAAATGCTGCAAGGCCATAAAAATAGTTTTTAAAAACCCAGAAAATTATGGCTGTATTTCTAGCTTAAATTGCACACTGACTAATCCTGCAAATGCACCAGATGTTGTATATTGCCAAAAAAGGGTGATTTTTTACAACCAGATTATTAGTGCTGTTTTTCAAGCTTGGATTTCAATGTCACAAAAGCTCAGATGCAGTGCTGCACCAGCACTACATCTGAGCTTTTGTGACAATTTTTATATCCTGCCCTGAGCCCAGTGACCGAAAAAAAATAACTTTTATAAGTCAGTTAGGTGGGCGGCGGTGGCGGCCATTTTGAGCAAGCTCAGTGCACCACTGAGCTTGCTCAAAATGGCCGCCACCGCTGCCCACCTAACTGACTTATAAAAGTTATTTTTTTTCGGTCACTGGGCTCAGGGCAGGATATAAAAATTGTGCCCTGCACCCACACAACTAAATGTATGTAGATTGCTGAGTTAGATTCACGTTTTGAACAAAGATTCAGTCCTATTCTCTCCCTGAAATCACCACCGCATCCTCTCCCTTCACTAGTAACAGCAGAGTGACGTGCAGCTCTACGTGACTCCAGCTTATATAGAGGCTGGGTCACATGCTACACTGGACAATCACAGCCATGCCATTAGTAGGCATGGCTGTGATGGCTTCTAAGGGCACACAGTTAAACGCTTGTTGATTGGCTGCTCTGCAGCCTTTCAAAAAGCGCCAAGAAAGCGCCGAACACTGAACCCGAACTTTTACTGAAATGTTCGGGTTCAGGGTCCAAAAATCCTAAAGTTTGGTATGAACCCAAACTTTACAGTTCGTGCTCGCTCAAGCCTAATTATGACATAAATCTGAAGGAACAAACAATTTCCCTGGAGGACAAGAGTCCGGAGCTTCCTCTTGGGCCTCCAACACCTTAGCCTCAAGATCAGGATATAGGGCAGATATGACTACCCCTTCAGACAAAATAGGATGAGAATCTTTAGGATTACCCCCCAGAAAAAGCTGTTCGACAAGGCTACCGCCTTGACGTTCTTAACCCCAGGGCGGTAGGTGACAATGAAGTTAAATCTGGTGAAAAACAGCGACCATCTGGCCTGCCTTGGATTCAGTCATTTAGCCGACTCAAGGTAAGCCAGATTTTTGTGATCAGTAATTACCGTAATAGGATGAATTTCTCCTTCCAACCATTGGTGCCATTTGTCAAAAGCCAACTTAATGCCAGCAATTCCCTATTACCCACGTCATAATTTCTTTCAGCAGTCGGCAATGAAGGACCTTGCGAAAAAAATGCTCCCACCCCTACCTCGGATGCATCAATCTCTACAATTATTGGCTGAGACACGTCCGATTGCACCAGAATAGGGGCTGAAGCAAAACATTCCTTCACAGCATAAAGGGCTTGTAATGCCACCAAAGACCAAACAGATAAATCAACCCCCTTCCTAGTCATGTCTGTTAAAGTTTTAACCACAGTTAAATAGTACTAGATGAATTTACGGTAGTAGTTGGTAAATCCCAAAAACAGCTTAAGCGCTTTCAGATTTTCAGGTCGATCCCAGTCCAAAACTGCACAGACTTTTTCGGGATCCATCCGAAAACCTGAGGGTGAGAGCAGGTACTGTAACCCAAGAATTGCACTTCCTGAACAGAAAAAAAAAACACATTTTTCCATTTACGCATACAATTTATTCTCTCTTGGGATCTGCAACACCTGTCTCACATGATCCTTATGAGTCTTTATGTCTGGATAATAAATTAGTAGTCATCCAGATATACAACAACAAATCTCCCCTCCAGATGATGAAATATGTCATTGATAAAGTGTTCAAAAAACGCTGGAGTGTTGTTTAACCAAATGGGCATGACCAGGTTTTCAAAATGACCCTCAGGGGTATTAAATGCAGTCTTCCACTCATCTCCCTCCCTGACCCTTACCAGATTATACCCCCCTCAGATCCAAGAACACCTTTGCATCGACAATCTGACTAAACAAATCCATAATCTAAGGAAGGGGTAAGGATCACAGATGGAAATACGGTTAAGCTCAAGAAAGTCCAGAAATGGTCCAAGGGTACAACTTTTTTTTCACAAAGAACAACCCAGCAGCCACTGGGGATTTGGATGGTCTGCTATGACCCTTCCCCAAGCTCTTGGTGATATACTCTCGCATAGCCTTTCTTTCGGGCTCCGAAAGTTTATACAACCAAAATGTGGGCATTTTAGTTCCAGGAATAAGATTGATGGGACAATCATGCAGGGGTAACTCCTGGTTACCACTCTCGGAAAACACATCAGAAAATTTGGAAATGAACAAGGGTACAGTTTTAGTGGTGACCACAGAGAAAGACGCATTAAGGCCTCTTTCACACTACAGTTTTTTTTTTCTGTTTTTCGGGCTGTTTTTTGCGTTCCATATACGGTCCGTATATGTAACCATTCATTTCAATGGTTCCGCAAAAGAAAAATGAATGTACTCCGTATGCATTCCGTTTCCGTATTTCCGTTTCTTCCGTACCATTAAAAGAAAGAACATGTCCTATTATTGCCTGCAAATCACGTTCCGTGGCTTCATACAAGTCAATTGGTCCGCAAAAGAAATGGAACGTAAAAACAGAACGGAAACGGAAACACAACGGAAAAAAAATGGAACAACGGATCCGTGAAAAAAGGACCGCAAAACACTGAAATAGCCATATGGTAGTGTGAAAGAGGCCTAAGACAGTTGTCAGTCGATGGTAGGGTTATGTTTGCTTAACCATGGTAAGCCCCAAACCATCGGAGCATGTAGACACTCCAACACATTACACGAGACAGATTCCTGATGGAAATCAACTACTCTTAAATGGATGTCATTTACCATCTGTGACAGGCATTTTTGGGTAAGAGGTGCAGAATCAATTGCAAAGACAGAAATGCTTTTCTCTAGTGCACTTGTAGTCAATCCATAAATACGAACAAACTGTCCATCAATCAGGTTAACCCCAGCCCCACTGTCGATAAATACCTCGATTTCCACAGTTTTGGACTCTAGAGCCACCTCGGCAGACAGGGGAAATTGGGTACTATCAGTAAATAACAAAAGTAAGTTTTCTTGCTCCCCACCCACACCACCAATAGTAAATTGGGGATTAAGCGTTTTTTTGTTTGTTTACACCTTGACGCTGAATGTACGGACAAATATTCACAAAAAAATGTCCCTTCTTTCCACAACAAAAACAGACTCTCTTCATATGACCAGAGCTCTTACCAGCAGTCCCAGAGTAGCTCCCCGAACTGCATAGGCTCCTCACAAGGCGTAACCACAGGTGTCTTTTTTTTCATAAGTGTCAAAGGAAGCTGCCAGATTTGACAGTACCTCCTGAGGATGAGGACCCTTAGATCTTCCCCTCAGGCTTCTATGTAGATGTACAGCAAGAGACATAGCTGCTTCCAATGGCTCAGGTTTTTCATGAAAGGCCAACGCGTCTTGCAGTCTCTCAGATAGACCCTTACAGAACTGGCTACGGAGAGTAGGATCATTCCACTCCGTATCTATAGCCCGTCTACTAAATTCAGAGCAATAGATCTCCGCAGATCGTTCTCCCTGCCGTAAACCACATAACTTGATCTCAGCCTGAGAGATCCGATCCGGGTCATCATAAATAAGACCCAAGGCTCTAAAACATTTATCTACCGACTGGAGGGATGGTGATCTGGTCGGCAGAGACAAAGCCCAAGACTATGAATCATCCTTAAGCAAAGAAATTATCATACCCACAAGTATGATACGTAGCTTAAAGTACAATTTACGGACGCAGCTTAAAGTACAATTTACACAAATCCCTAAACCGAATGAAAGTGTCACTACCCCCAGAAAATCTGTCCGGAAGGGCAACCTTAGGTTCAGGGCAGGCCTGATACCCATCATCGAAACCAGCTGCATGTGGTCTCTGAATCTGTAAAACTGTCACGCGGAGGTTGGCTACCTCCAAAGACAGTCCCTGCAGCTGTTCGACCAGTACAGACATAAGATCCATAGCTGCACTGACCTGAACGAAATGGCAGTTTTTGTGACGGTTGATAATGTCACGATCAGTGTCGGGGGGGGGGGGGGGACTCCATTCTGAACACAGGAGGGAAGGGGAACAGTAACTGGGCCTGGAAACTAGGGAAGGAACAAGTCACCTCCTAGACAAACCTGATCTGACTACCTATCAATATGAATAGACCTTGAAGGTAGGAATTTTCATAAGCAGGATACCTAGATCCTGATTTCCCTATAAGGCCCTGGAATAAGTATAGGACCAGAGACAACACATTCCTCCCGAGATGGACGAATGGAAGTCTCTATCTCAGGCCCAGATACAACAACAGGAAATATAACAAATGCAAACAAAGGCAACACTTAACTTCATTAGAGATAGAAGAACAGGGACATCAGAGAGGATCTCACACCAGCTCAGCCAAACCCAAATTAAGCTATCAACCGCATAGTCAGAAGGGTGGGGTGAAACTATAAAGGGTAGAAATGATGACCACTGAGCAACAGCTGAGAAAAGGGAAGTGGTCATTAAACCTATCAACACTGAATCAAGAGAAATTAAGGCGGCTGTTAGATTCCTCCATGCTCAGCCAATCTCCTTGATTTCCTGACATCAGTCACCTGAGGGGCCATGATAGTGGTGGATGATGAGGTCACTGAACCAACCTGGGAAGGTGGAAAGCCGAGAGAGGACAGCAGTACAGAGGGGTAGGGATCTCCAGCACCGCAACAGGCTGGAAGAGGCCCGCAACTGTTCTACGGAGCACCCCCTTGTGGAAATCTACCTTGCCAAGGGGTAGATGTTCCATAGTATAGTGCTTTTTTTTAGAAAAGTGCGGACGACAAAAGAATAGTAGTTTACAAGCTGTGCCATATGAAAATGAAATGGGACGTGAACAATAACAACCTCACCACCACCAGCATGATCCACCACATGGCATCCAAGCACCGTAATACGTGAGACGAACACCTTGGTCCACAGTCTGTGTCTGTGGGTCACACCAAAGACAAAAAGGAGAAGGAGAGGATTAATAGTAAGCAGATCTTGGTGGGCGATTCCATCATAAGAGGTGTAAGTTTGAGGATAATGGTGTTGTGAGATGCCTCCCTGGTGCTACCTCTAGCAGGGATAGACGACGAAATCTTAATATTGTTAGGCAAGCAAAGCAGGAAAGGGAAGTGGATGTTATTGTCCATCTTGGGACAAGCGATCTGGCTTGCAATGAGGTTTCAAAGGTGAAAGAAGCTTTTCACACACTTAGAAAGGATATACGGGAGGTTGCATAAACTGTTTCATTCTCTGCAGTTTTGCCTGTGCATAACCTTCAGCATGACAGGAAATTGCGCATTAAGGAATTCAATGTATGGCTTGGTGAATGGTGTCTGAACCAAGGGTTTGGCTTTGTGTCTCATGTTAGCTCTTGTTGGAATGGAAAAGAACTGTACAAGATAGATGGTTTGCATCTTTCTCTCAAGAGAACGAATGTCCTCAGTGAACAGTACCAAGTATTTGCTAAGGAGCATTTAAACTAGGAAAGGGGGGCAAAAGAGTGATAATCCAGCAGTCCAACTGCCCCCCTGAACAATGCCAGAAGATGTCAGTAGCACAAAGATTAAGAAATGACAAGCTCAGATTCTTGTCTACAAATGCTCGCAGTTTAGGGAATAAGATCAATGAACTTGAGGCTATAATGGCATCTGAGAATATAGATGTAGTGGCTTTTACTGAGACGTGGTTCAAGGGGAGTTATGACTGGGATATAACAATACCAGGGTTCTCTCTATACAGGAAAGACAGAGAAGGCAAGAAGGGGGGAGGGGTGGCCCTGTATGTGAAAGATAGCATAAAATCAAATTTGATACAAGTTAGCTAGAACAATTTAGAGTCAGTTTGGGTTACCTTGCAGTTTGATAATCATAAGGTAACTCGTGTAGGTGTGATCTATAGACCACCTAGCCAAGTCAAAGAATTAGATGATCTACTAGTTGAGGAAATAGCTAAAATGACATTGAAGGGGGAAGTTATCATTATGGGAGACTTCAATCTTCCTGATGTAAACTGGAAAACCAAAATAGCTAGTTCTGTCAGGAGTACAGATATTCTAAATTCCCCACTGGGATTATCTCTACAGCAAGTAGTCGAGGAGCCAACCCGGAAGGAGGCCATTTTAGATTTAATATTCACAAATGGGAATTTGGTATATGATATTACTGTAGGGGAAAGCTTGGGATCTAATGATCACCAGTCAGTGTGGTTTACTATAAGTACAGTGACTGAGTCACACCACACAAAAACAAAAGTTTTAGATTTTAGAAAAACTGACTTTTCTAAAATTAGATTAGTGGTATGAGAGTCCCTATCAGATTGGAACAGTTTCATTGCAGTCCAGGAGAAATGGAACTACTTATAAGTGGCACTAATCAAGGCAACAGAAAATTGTATTAGGCTTGTCAGTAAAAGCAAAAAAAGTAAGAGACCACTGTGGTACTCAGCAGAAGTGGCCAAAAACATTAAAAACAAAAAGATAGCATTTAGGAATTATAAAAAAAAAAAACTAAATGAGCACGACAGGCAAATTTATAATATTAGGCAAAGAGTGGCCAAACAAGTTATAAGAGCTTCTAAAGCACAGGCAGAAGAGAAATTAGCTCAGTCAGGGAAAAAAGGCCATAAGGCATTCTTCAGATACATAAATGAAAAAAGGAAACTAAAACAAGGAATTACCAAATTAAAAACAAAAGAAGGAAGGTGTATGGAAGAAGATAAAGAACTAGCTGACTGTCTCAATGAATACTTCTGTTCAGTTTTTACAACGGAAAATGAAGGAAAAGGACCTCAGTTAGGAAAGAAGATTAATTAATCTTTTGATGCATGTGTCTTTACAGAGGAAGAGGTGCTAAGTCAGCTGTCTAAAATTAATACAAATAAGTCACAGGGGCCTGGTAAGATACACCCAAAGCTATTAAAAGAGCTCAGCGGTGAACTAGCAAAACCATTAACAGATTTATTTAACCAATCACTGGCAACAGGAGTCATCCCAGAAGATTGGAAATTAGCAAATGTTGTGCCCATTCACAAGAAAGGTAGTAGGGAGGAATCGATCAACTATAGGCTAGTAAGACTGACATCAATAGTGGGGAAATTAATGGAACCCATACTTAAGGAGAGGATTGTGGAACATCTAAAATCCCATGGATTGAAAGATGAAAAACAGAATGGGTTTACTTCAGGGAGATCATGTCAAACTAATCTTCTAGATTTTTTTGATTGGGTGACTAAAATAATAGATGGAGGAGGTGCAGTAGACATCGCTTATCTAGACTTTAGTAAGGCTTTTGATACTGTCCCACATAGAAGGCTTATCAATAAATTGCAGTCTTTGGGCTTGGACTCCCATATTGTTAAATGGATTAGGCAGTGGCTGAGGGACAGGCAACAGAGGGTTTTAGTCAATGGAGTATATTCAGACCAAGGTCTTGTTACCAGTGGGGTACCTCAGGGATCTGTTCTGGGACCCATATTGTTTAATATCTTTATCAGCGAAATTGCAGAAGGCCTCGATGGTAAGGTGTGTCTTTTTGCTGATGACACAAAGATTTGCAACAGGGTTGATGTTCCTGGAGGGATACACCAAATGGAAAAGGATTTAGGAAAACTAGAGGAATGTTCAAAAATCTGGCAACTAAAATGTAATGTTGATAAGTGCAAGATAATGCACCTGGTGCGTAAAAACCCAAGAGCAGAATATAAAATCAGTGATACAGTCCTAACCTCAGTATCTGAGGAAAGGGATTTAGGGGTCATTATTTCAGAAGACTTAAAGGTAGGCAGACAATTTCATAGAGCAGCAGGAAATGCTAGCAGAATGCTTGGGTGTATAGGGAGAGGCATTACCAGTAGAAAGAGGGAGGTGCTCATGCCGCTCTACAAAGTACTAGTGAGACCTCATTTGGAGTATTGTGCTCAGTACTGGAGACCATATCTCCAGAAGGATGTTAATACTTTGGAGAGAGTTCAGAGAAGAGCTACTAAACTGGTACATGGATTGCAGGATAAAACTTACCGTATTTTTCGCTGTATAAGACGCACCGGCCTATAAGATGCACCTAGGTTTTTGAGGAGGAAAATAAGAAAAAAAATATTTTGAACCAAAAGGTGTGCTTTTGGTGGGTTTTGAACTAATTGTGGTCTGTGGGTGACGCACTGTTATGGAGGATCTGTGGATGACACACTGTTATGGGGGATCTGTGGGTGACGCACTGTTATGGGGGATCTGTGGGTGACGCACTGTTATGGGGGATCTGTGGGTGACGCACTGTTATGGGGGATCTGTGGGTGACGCACTGTTATGGGGGATCTGTGGGTGACGCACTGTTATGGGGGATCTGTGGGTGACGCACTGTTATGGGGGATCTGTGGGTGACGCACTGTTATGGGGGATCTGTGGGTGACGCACTGTTATGGGGGATCTGTGGGTGACACTTATGGGGGATCCTCTCTGGATGGCACTGTTATGAGGATCTGTGTATGACAGTTATGGGGGGGGATCTGTGGATGACACATATATAGCATCTTATGCTATGTGTCATCCACAGATCCCCTCCATAAGTGTGGGGGTCGCATCTGCTTTTATAATGGGGGTGGGGGTCGCATCTGCATTTATAATGACAGCGGGGCCCGTGCAGTGACTGTATTCTACTACACGGGCCCCGCTTACTGTATAATCATATCCCTAATAGTTAATTGTTGTGTGCATGTAATCGCATAATGAGCGATAATGAGCGCTGTGTATTACTGTACTTACAATTAGAAGCGCTCGCCGTTCGGAGCAGAGAGCAGAGAGGAGGGAGGAGGCAGGCCGGGAGGACGGGAGCTGGCAACGTGAGTCATACGTCATGCGCCCACGCCACCTGCTTCATTCATAAAGTGGGCAGCGCAGGCGCGTGACGTATGACTCACGTTGCCAGCGCCCGTCCTCCCGGCCTGCCTCCTCCCTCCTCTCTGCTCCAAACGGCGAGCGCTTCTAATTGTAAGTACGGTGATACACAGCGCTCATTATCGCTCATTATGCGATTACATGCATACAACAATTAACTATTAGGGATATGATTATACAGTAAGCGGGGCCCGTGTAGTAGAATACAGTCACTGCACGGGCCCCGCTGTCATTATAAATGCAGATGCCGCCCCCAGCCCCTCCTCCCTCACAGCTGATACACCCGGCGGGTGTATCATTGAAAACTGGGCAAAATCAGCTACATTCGCCGTATAAGACGCACTGCTATTTTCCCCCCACTTTTACGCCCACTCTTATACGGCGGAAAATAGGGTACCAGGAAAGATTATAGGACCTTGACATGTATAGATAGCTTGGAAGAAAGACGAGACAGAGGGGATATGATAGAAACTTTTAAATACATAAAGGGAATCAAGGTAAAAGAGGAGAGAATATTTAAAAGAAGAAAAACAGCTACAAGAGCACATAGTTTTAAATTAGAGGGGAAAAGGTTAAAAAATAATATCAGGAAGTATTTCTTTACTGAGAGAGTAGTGGATGCATGGAATAGCCTTACTGCAGAAGTGGTAGCTGCAAATACAGTGAAGGAGTTTAAGCATGCATGGGATAGGCATAAGGCCATCCTTCATATAACATAGGGCCAGGGGCTATCCATAGTATTCAGTATATTGGGCAGACTAGATGGGCCAAATGGTTCTTATCTGCCGACACATTCTATGTTTCTACCACTGCTTCCTCTTCCCCTATGTAACATGCTGGCTAATACCCTGTCGAAGGTGCAGGCCCGGATGCCTCCCGCCCTGCACCTGGACCTTCGCAAGCACCATCAGCGACCACATCCACTTCTGTGTCCCAGAGCAGCCTCCAAATGTCCTTATCCAGTCCTTTGGACGCAAGCGCAAATACCCAGCCACCTACCCACAGGCCATAGTACTAAATGCACTAAATGCACAGCTTTCCAAATTACTTGGAAATGTTGCCATTTAGGCTTGTGGACCCTGAGGCCTTCCACAGCCTGATGTTGGCGGCCGTCCCGCGTTACGCAGTCTCCAGCTGCCACTATTTTTCAAGGTGTGCCATGCCCGCCTTACACCAGCATGTGTCTCATAACATCACACGTGCCCTGGCCAACACAATTACTGGGAAGGTCCACTTAACCATGGACACATGGACAAGTGCATTCGGCCAGGGATGCTACATTTCCCTGACGGCACACTGGGTGAATGTTGTGGAGGCTGGGAGCGAGTCATACCCTGGGATGGCACAGGTGCTACTGACGTCAAGAACTGCGGGCCCTACGTTGATCATGGTTTCCGCCAGCACCTACTTTAGTGGCTCAAAACCCCACTTCTCCTCCTCCGCCTCCTCCTCCACTTCTATCTCCGATTTATCCATGTGTAGCACCAATCAATCATCAGTCGGTAGCTGGGAACAGTGTAGCACTGCAGAGGGGAAGCGGCAATGGGCCGTACTGAAGCTGATATGCTTAGGGGACAAACAGCACACCGCCGCAGAGCTGTCGCAGTGGATAAGAGACCCGACTGAGCTGTGGCTCTTGCCACTCAACCTACAACCAGGCATGGTTGTGTCTGATAATGGCTGTAACTTGGTGGCGGCTTTGGAGCTCAGCAAGCTCAGACACATTTCATGCCTAGCGCATGTGTTTAACCTTGTGGTTCAGTGGTTTCTCAAAACCTACCCCAATTTTCCTGAGCTACTGATGAAGGTGCGCCGTGTGTGTGCACATTTCCGCAAGTCATCGACAGCTCCAGCCAGTCTGTCAATACTGCAACAGCGCTTGCAATTGCCAGCTCAATAGCTGTTGTGCAACGTGAGCACACAGTGGAACTCCACGTTCCACATGTTGGCTAGGCTTTGTGAGCAGCAGAGGGCAGTAGTGGAATACCAGCTGCAACATAATCGTCGCCTTTTCAGTCAGCTTCCGCTATTCACAAGTGAGGAGTGGGCATGGATGTCTGACCTCTGTGAGGTTTTAAGAAACTTTGAGGAATCAACACAAATGGCGAGCGGCAATAACACTATTATCAGCGTAACCATCCCACTTCTGTGTCTACTCTAACGCTCGCTGCTCACAATTAAGGATGACACTTTGCATGTGGAAGAGGTGGAAATGGGGAGAAAAAATTACACAGGGTGATAACCAGACCATATATATAATATATAATGTCCAGCAGTATTGATCCCTTTAAAACATAACTTTTACTCTTCGAATTATAAAAAAATACCACCGTAGTGGTTCACCAGTGAATAAGTGAAAAGACGAACAACAATAATAATAGATACAAAAGATGTGTCTGGGAGCTAATAGTCAATCCACTTCTAGAGGGATGAGTGAACACAGGGCAGCTGAGGGGAGCAGTGGGCAAACCTGTACTCTCCCTATGCTCACCCTAGCTATAACCTCAGCCCAGGGACGCCCCCTTGTGGTGGAGACTCCCTGTCCTCGTTCCTGGGCTGACTGCCCTGCGTTTACCCTTCTCTCAAATAGGGCAGTCAGCCCAGGAACGAGGACAGGGAGTCTCCACCACAAGGGGGCGTCCCTGGGCTGAGGTTATAGCTAGGGTAAGCATAGGGAGAGTACAGGTTTGCCCACTGCTCCCCTCAGCTGCCCTGTGTTCACTCATCCCTCTAGAAGTGGATTGACTATTAGCTCCCAGACACATCTTTTGTATCTATTATTATTGTTGTTCGTCTTTTCACTTATTCACTGGTGAACCACTACGGTGGTATTTTTTTATAATTCGAAGAGTAAAAGTTATGTTTTAAAGGGATCAATACTGCTGGACATTATACTTTGAATTCCAGATCCTTTTCATTGATTTACATTGATTAAGCTGGACATTTATATTTTGATAACCAGACCACCCTCAGTTCGTCTTCTGATCACGAATTGGACAATGAAGAGGAAGAGGAGCAGGAGACGGTTGCCTCCAATACCCATGGAAGTTTAATTCCATCTGTTCAGTGCAGGTTGGCAGAAGAGGAAGAAGAGGATGAGGAGATTGAGAGTGATCCTCCTGATGACGACAGAGAAGTCTTCCCTGTTGGTACTCTGGCACACGTGGCTGACTTCATGTTAAGCTGCCTTTCCCGCGACCCGCACGTTATATGCATTTTAGACAACACGGAATATTGGTTGTTCACCCTTATTGACCCCCGCTACAAAGAGAACTTCTCATCTCTCATTCCTCTGGTGGAGAGGACGAGCAAAAATACCAGAAGATCCTTGTTGAAAAATTGCTCCACAAATTTCCATCTGACAATGCTGGGGGCAGAGTCCATAGTTCCCTGGCCAACGAGGAGGGAAGATGAAGGGAACACACAGCAGTTCCAACAGAGGCAAGGCAACACTCTCCAAAGCCTGGGACAGTTTTGTGACACCCTGCCAGAACCCTCACCCTGATGTGTGGCACAGTGTCACAAGGAAAAATTTGGAAGATAGTGAAGGAGTACATAGCAGACTGTGTAAGCGTCCTCAATAATCCCTCAGTGCCTTACAATTACTGGGTGTCCAAGCATGACACGTGGCACAAACTGGCGCTCTACATCTTGGAACGTGTTTTGTCTGAGCGGGTATTTTGTGCTGCTGGTGGCATTATAACAGATAAGTGTATCCGCCTGTCAACTGAAAATGCTTACAGGTTGACTCTTATAAAAATAAACAAGGCCTCGATTGACCGAGTTGAGCGAACACCTGGATGTTCGGGTTCGAGAAGTTCGGCCAAACTTCCCGAAAATGTTCAGGTTCGGGATCCGAACTCGACCCGAACTTCGCCCCGAACCCGAACCCCATTGAAGTCAATGGGGACCCGAACTTTTCGGCACTAAAAAGGCTGTAAAATAGCCCAGGAAAGGGCTAGAGGGCTGCAAAAGACAGCAAAATGTAAGTAAATCCCCTTCAAACAAATATGGATAGGGAATTGAATAAAAATAAAATAAAAAAAATTAAAATTAACTAATATCAATTGGAGAGAGGTCCCATAGCAGAGAATTAGGCTTCATGTCACCCACCACTGGAACAGGCCACTTTCAGATATTTAGGTCCCAGCACCCAGACAGAGGAGAGAGGTCCCATTGCAGAGAATCAGGCTTCATGTCACCCACCACTGGAACAGGCCACTGTCAGATATTTCTAGTCCCCGACACCCAGACAGAGGAGAGAGGTCCCATAGCAGAGAATCAGGCTTCATGTCATAGCAGAGAATAATGCTTCATGTCACCCAACACTGGAACAGGCCACTGTCAGATATTTAGGCCCCGACACCCAGACAGAAGAGAGAGGTCCCAGAGCAGAGAAACAGGCTTCATGTCACCCACCACTGGAACAGGCCACTGTCAGATGTTTTTAGGCCCCGGCACCCAGACAGAGGAGCAAGGTCCCATAGCAGAGAATCAGGCTTCATGTCATAGCAGAAAATCAGGCTTCAAGTCACCCACCACTGGAACAGGGCACTGTCAGATATTTTTAGGCCCTGGCACCCAGACAGAGGAAAGAGGTCCCATAGCAGAGAATCAGGCTTCATGTCATAGCAGAGAATCAGGCTTCATGTCATCCACCACTGGAACAGGCCACTGTCAGATATTTTTAGACCCCGGCACCCAGACAGAGGAGAGAGGTCCCATAGCAGAGAATCAGGCTTCATGTCATAGCAGAGAATCAGGCCTCATGTCACCCACCACTGGAACAGGCTACTGTCAGATATTCTTAGGCCCCGGCACCCAGACAGAGGAGAGAGGTCCCATAGCAGAGAATCAGACTTCATGTCATAGCAGAGAATCAGGCTTCATGTCCCCCACCACTGGAACAGGCCACTGTCAGATATTTAGGCCCCGGCACCCAAACAGAGGAGAGAGGTCCCAGAGCAGAGAATCAGGCTTCATGTCATAGCAGAGAATCAGGCTTCATGTCACCCACCATTGGAACAGGCCAGTTTACGATATTTAGGCCCCTGGCACTGAGACGGAGGAGAGGTTCAATAAACTTTGGGTTGCCCCGCAATATAATGGTAAAATAAAAAAAAGAGGATTGAATGAAGAAGTGCCCTGGAGTACAAGAATATATGGTTAAGGGGAGGTAGTTATAAATGTCTAATCTGCACAAGGGATGGAAAGATCCTGTGGGATCCATGCCTGGTTGATTTTTATGAACGTCAGCTGCATTTGTCTGTAATGATGCCCCCTGCTGTGCTGAATACACATTCAGACAAAACGCTGGCCGCCGGACAGGCCAGCGCCTCCAAGGCATAAAAGGCTAGCTCTGGCCATGTGGACAATTTGGAGTCCCAGAAGTTGAATGGGGCCAAACCATCAGTCAGTACGTGGAGGGGTGTGTACACGTATTCTTCCACCATATTAGTGAAATATTGCCTCCTGCTAACACGTTCTGTATCAGGTGGTGGTGCAGTTAGCCGTGCGCTTGTACTCACGCATCTTCCTATCACGCTCCAGTGCAGGAAGTAAGATGGGCACATTGTCTTTGTACCGGGGATCCAGCAGGGTGGCAGCCCAGTAGTCCGCACACATTAAAATGTGAGCAACTCTGCTGTCGTTGCGCAGGCACTGCAGCATGTAGTCGCTCATGTGTGCCAGGCTGCCCAGAGGTAAGGACAAGCTGTCCTCTGTGGGAAGCGTATCGTCCTCCGTTTCCCCCCAGCCATGCACCAGTGATGGGCCTGAGCTGCGTTGGGTGCCACCCCGCTGTGAACATGCTTCATCCTCATCCTCCTCCACCTCCTCCTAATCCTCCTCGTCCTCCAGTAGTGGGCCCTGGCTGGCCACATTTGTACCTGGCCTCTGCTGTTGCAAAAAACCTCCCTCTGAGTCACTTCTAAGAGACTGGTCTTAAAGTGCTAAAAATGACCCCTCTTCCTCCTCTTCCTCCTGGGCCACCTCCTCTTCCATCATCGCCCTAAGTGTTTTCTCAAGGAGACATAGAAGTGGTATTGTAACGCTGATAACGGCATCATCGCCACTGGCCATGTTGGTAGAGTACTCGAAAAAGCGCAACAGGGCACACAGGACAGGTGGAGGCCCAGTCATTGGTGGTGAAGTGGTGCTGTTCCGCAGTGCGACTGACCCATGCGTGCTGCAGCTGAGACTCCACTATGGCCTGCTGCTGCTCGCACAGTCTGTCTAGCATGTGCAAGGTCGAGTTCCACCTGGTGGGCACGTCGCATATGAGGTGGTGAGCGTTAAGGCCGAAGTTACGCTGTAGCGCAGACAGGTGAGCAGCGGCAGGATGTGAACGCCGGAAGCGCGCACAGACGGCCTGCACTTTATGCAGCCGCTCTGACATGTCGGGGTAGTTGTGAATGAACTTCTGCACCACCAAATTCAGCACATGCGCCAGGCAAGGGATGTGCATCAAACCGTCTAGTCCCAGAGCTGCAACGAGATTTCGCCCATTATCACACACAACCAGGCCGGGCTTGAGGCTCACCGGCAGCAACCACTCGTCGGTCTGTTGTTCAATACCCCGCCACAACTTCTGCGCGGTGTGGGGCCTGTCCCCCAAACATATGAGTTTCAGAGTGGCCTGCTGACGTTTACCCCGAGCTGTGCTGAAGTTGGTGGTTAAGGTGTGTGGATGACTGGAAGAGCAGGTGGAAGAAGAAGAGGAGGAGGAAGCCGAGTTGGAGGAGGAGGCTACAGGAGGCAAAGAATGTTGCCCTGCGATCCTTGGCGGCGGAAGGACATGCGCCAAAGAGCTCTCCGCCTGGGGCCCAGCCGCCACTACATTTACCCAGTGTGCAGTTAGGGAGATATAGCGTCCCTGGCCATGCTTACTGGTCCACGTATCTGTGGTTAGGTGGACCTTGCCACAGATGCCGTTGCGCAGTGCACACTTGATTTTATCGGATACTTGGTTGTGCAGGGAAGGCACGGCTCTCTTGGAGAAGCAGTGGCAGCTGGGGAACAACATACCGTGGGACAGCAAGCTACATGAGCTGTTTGAAGCTGTCTGTGTCCACCAGCCTGAATGACAGCATTTCATAGGCCAGTAGTTTAGAAATGCTGGCATTCAGGGCCAGGGATCGAGGTTGGCTAGGTGGGAATTTATGCTTTCTCTCAAATGTTTGTGAGATGGAGAGCTGAACGCTGCCGTGTGACATGGTGGAGATGCTTGGTGACGGAGGTGGTGGTGTTGATGGTACATCCCCTGTTTGCTGGGCAGCAGGTGCCAACGTTCCTCCAGAGGCAGAGGAAGAGGCCGAGGCAGCAGCAGAAGAGGTAGCAGGGGGAGCCTGAGTGAGTTCCTTGTTTTTAAGGTGTTTACTCCACTGCAGTTCATGCTTTTCATGCAGATGCCTGGTCATGCAGGTTGTGCTAAGGTTCAGAACATTAATGCCTCGCTTCAGGCTCTGATGGCACAGCGTGCAAACCACTCGGGTCTTGCCGTCAGCACATTGTTTGAAGAACTGCCACGCCAGGGAATTCCTTGAAGCTGCCTTTGGGGTGCTCTGTCCCAGGTGGCGGTGGCCAGTAGCAGGCGAACTCTCTTGGCGGCGGGTGTTCTGCTTTTGCCCCATTCTCCCTCTTTTGCTACGCTGTTGGCTCGGTCTCACCACTGCCTCTTCCTCTGAACTCTGAAAGTCAGTGGCGCGACCTTTATTCCATGTGGGGTCTAGGACCTCATCGTACCTTGCATCGTCTTCCACCCAGTCTTCCTCCCTGACCTCCTGTTCAGTCTGCACACTGCATAAAGACACAGCAGTTGGCACCTGTGTTTCGTCATCATCATAGACGTGCTGAAGTGGTATTCCCATGTCCTCATCATCAAGAAACATAAGTGGTTGTGCGTCAGTGCATTCTATGTCTTCGACCGCTGGGGAAGGGCTAGGTGGATGCCCTTGGGAAACCCTGCCAGCAGAGTCTTCAAACAGCATAAGAGACTGCTGCATAACTTGAGGCTCAGACAGTTTCCCTGATATGCATGGGGGTGATGTGACAGACTGATGGGCTTGGTTTTCAGGCGCCATCTGTGCGCTTTCTGCAGAAGACTGGGTGGGAGATAATGTTGTGAACGTGCTGGAGCCACCCAATTGACTAATGCCTGTACCTGCTTAGGCCTTACCATCCTTAGAACGGCATTGGGCCCCACCAAATATCGCTGTAAATTATGGCGGGTACTTGGACCTGAGGTAGTTGGTTCACTAGGACGTGTGGCTGTGGCAGAACGGCCACGTCCTCTCCCAGCACCAGAGGGTCCACTAACACCACCACGACCATGTTCGCGTCCGCGTCTCTTACTAGATGTTTTCCTCATTTCCTCCTCACCGTTCACCACAATAAGAAAAAATGATTGGCCCAATGTATTGAATTCAAATTCAGGCCTTTTTTTACAGGCACCTAACACTATCTGGCTATCTATTTATGTACCGTATTACACTAATACAGGCACAGCAGTAACCACAGATTTAGGGGAATATCATATGTAGGCCTAGTATTTAGGCCCTGGATGAAAGGTATCCTTTTACGGACAGAATTACACTTGGAGATTCACAGTAGCGTGTGAAAAAATATATAGGATTATGCTTTGAGCACTTGTATTTTAACACTTATTGTAATATACCCTTTAACGGAAAGAAATACACTTGGAGATGCACGGTAGCATGTGAAGTTATTGAGGATGACCCTATCAGCACTTGTATTTACACCTTGAGTGTAATATACCCTTTTACGGACAGAAATACACTGAGATGCACAATAGTGCGTGCAAATTTAAAGGATTATGCTTTGAGCAATTGTAATTTAACACTTTGTGTAATATACCATTTTACAGAAAAAAATACACTTGGAGATGCACGCTGAGTGTTATATACCCTTTTACGGACAGATTTAAACTTGGCCTGCAACTGCAGAAACCATTTAGGGTATTGCTATTTTGGCAATAGAATTTCACCCCAGAAAAAAATATATCCTTTGCCAGACAGCAGACAGTATTACACTTGGCTAGCCACAGCTGGAACACCAGATTAAGGGGATTGCTATTTTTGCAAGTGAATTTCACCCCTCAATAAAATATAGAAAATTCTATCCTGAGTTTCTAGGGGTGACAATAAGCACAGCCAAGCCCCTGATGTAGGATATAGCAAAAAAAAAAAAAAAAATACTATTTATAGTTAAATGGACTTGGTGGCAGCTTGTGCTGGAGCACCACAATACACAAAATGGCCGCCGATCACCCCAGAAAAAAGTGACAGAAAAACGCTCTGGGCAGCGTAAAAACAGTGAGCAATTAACTAGCAGAAGTTGAATGATTCACAGCTGTAGATCGATCACTTCATTAAGTGTTTTTGCTTAGTAAATCCCTGCCTAATCTCGCCCTAACAGCAGCTGCATCCTCTCCCTACACTAATCAGAGCAGAGTGACGTGCGGCGCTACGTGACTCCAGCTAAAATAGAGGCTGGGTCACATGCTGCACTGGCCAATCACAGCCATGCCAATAGTAGGCATGGCTGTGATGGCCTCTTGGAACAAGTACTATGACACTTGTTGATTAGCTGCTTTGCAGGCTTTCAAAATGCGCCATAGAAATCGCCGAACAACGAACCCGAACCCGAATTTTTATGTAAATGTTTGGGTTCGGGTCCGTGTCACGAACACCCCAAAATTCGGTTTGCTTATCCCTACTGATGAACATAAAGGCACTTTTAATGTGTTGTTTGTAATGTACTGAATACACTGTATTCCCATGCACCCATTTAAATGGATTGTTTGTAATGTACTAAATACACTGTATTCCCATGCACCAATTTAAATGTGTTGTCTGTAATGTACTGAATACACTGTATTCCCATGCACCCGTTCCACCACAAACAAAGGTATATGGTTGAATCTTCCTTTTCTCATCCTCCTTACTCTTACCCTGGCGCACTTTGGTTTGAAAGTAAAAAGCAGGATTATACCTCCAAAAATGTATCATCCTGTTGAAACATTTGTCAATTTGGTTCAACGGGATTTGTCTACACTATTGGGGAGATTTAAACAGGGTGATTTCTATATACACCATAATGTGACTAAAGAAGAAAGAGATGCCCTCTCCGAATAAGTGGCAGAAAAATCCCTCATCTTCAAACCTGCAGAAAAGGGGGTGCCCTGGTGATACTTGATAAATTATATTATGTCTCAGAAATAATGGGCCAACTGCAGAATAGGGACACATATCGAGTATTACAATCAGACACTATAGGACATATTAAATGCATGCTGTCGGCTATGGTTGAATGGTATAAAGAGAATGAAACGATAGACGCCAAACTAGGCGATTTTTTTTAGTCAATCAATATCCTATCATACCGGTGCTTTACACCTTACCTAAGGTGCACAAGTCTACGACTCATCCTCCGGGTCGTCCTATAGTGGTAGCTATCGATTCCATCCTCTCTCCCCCTGCGATACCCAAAAAGGTATTAACTCCACTCACAAGATCAGCGCCATCTTATTTGAGAGACACCCACCATTTTTTGACTGAGGTTAAATCAGTGCGATTTGATACAGATTGTATTTTAGCAACATTTGATGTTTGTAGTCTCTACACTTCAATTACACATACAAAAGGATTGGAGGCTGCGAGAAGATGGCTAGAGAAGAGTTTATACAAAGAGAGGAGAAAAACTTTTTTTATCTCACTTCTAACTATTGTGTTGGAGCAGAATTATTTTCTGTTCCAAGGCATCTTTTACCAACAGCAATGCGGGACGGTGATAAGTACGAACGTCGCACCGCCAAATTGTTATAAGGAGTACATTTATTCCAACCCACTGTATGTACAATATTGTATTTTTGGGCGTCGATTTATTGATGACGTGTTTTGCATGTGGCGGTGCAATGTTCGAACCCTATTGCGGTTCACGGAGTCCATTAATGCAGTGTGGCCAGAGTTGCAGTTCACTCTGCATTATGACAAGAATCAGATCTCCTTCCTTGACACGTGGGTGATTAAAAGATAACAAGATTGTGACCGACCTATACATTAAAGACACTGACCAAAATAGCACATTGTTTTCTACTAGTAATCATCCTGCCATATTCTTAATATCAACAGGTGAGACGTATTGTGGGTGATCCCGAGCAGTGTGAAGTTAGACTGAATGAAATGTCAGCTAAGTTTAAGGAAAGAGGATATCCGCCGCATTTACTTCAAGAACAGAGAGATAGAAATCCACATACAATTAAGAGAACCAAAAAGAAGCCATTCATACCTCTTGTGGTAAAATATCACCAATGGATACATAAAATCAGAACGGTAGTGAATAAACATTGGCTTATCATTAGTGAGTCATACCCTACAATTGAAGAGTTTCAAAATCGACCTATAGTATGCTACAAGAAAACAGAAAATATTTGTGACAAAATTGTCAAAGCTGACATAGGGAGTGATAGAAGGGAACTAAAACAAAAAGCCCTTGAAACTCCCAGACAGGGAACTTTTCCCTGCCTCGGGTGTGTACATTGTTCCAGTGTTATTAAAGGTTCCTATATCACTCGCTCACGATCGGGGGGACATACGGTATCCCTATACGTTTTTTTTTCACCTGTGACAGTAATTACGTCATATACATCCTGAAGTGTCCATACGGTCTCTTGTATGTAGGAGAAACGTCCACCCGCATGAAAGATAGGTTCAGCAAACACAAATCCACGATCAGGAAGGAGAATCTGCTGTTACCGGTACCACATCACTTTCATCAAGAGAGACATATTATATCGCAGTTGTGGTTTCAGATTATTGAGGATATAACACAACCAAGGAGAGTAGGAGACAGGAATCTATTACTAAGAAAAAGAGAGGCATATTGGATCCATCGTCTCCAAACTTTGGAGCCGATGGGTCTAAACCGTGATTACGAACAGTTTTTTATAAAAATAAAAAAATTCTCTCTTTTTTTGTATTTACAATTTATGCATTTGATATGGGTATGATTTTAATATATACAGTACAGACCAAAAGTTTGGACACACCTTCTCATTCAAAGAGTTTTCTTTATTTTCATCACTATGAAAATTGTAGATTCACACTGAAGGCATCAAAACTATGAATTAACACATGTGGAATTATATACATAACAAAAAAGTGTGAAACAACTGAAAATATGTCATATTCTAGGTTCTTCAAAGTAGCCACCTTTTGCTTTGATTACTTCTTTGCACACTCTTGGCATTCTCTTGATGAGCTTCAAGAGGTAGTCACCTGAAATGGTTTTCACTTTACAGGTGTGCCCTGTCAGGTTTAATAAGTGGGATATCTTGCCTTATAAATGGGGTTGGGACCATAAGTTGCGTTGTGGAGAAGTCAGGTGGATACACAGCTGATAGTCCTACTGAATAGACGGTTAGAATTTGTATTATGTCAAGAAAAAAGCAGCTACCGTATTTTTCACCCTATAAGACGCACCTAGGTTTTTGAGGAGGAAAATAAGAAAAAAAATATTTTGAACCAAAAGGTGTGCTTTTGGTGGGTTTTGAACTAATTGTGGTCTCTGGGTGGCACTGTTATGGGGGATCTGTGGATGGCACTGTTATGGGGGATCTGTGGGTGACGCACTGTTATGGTGAACTGTGGGTGACACTTATGGGGGATCTGTGGGTGACACTTATGGGGGATATGTGGGTGACACTTATGGGGGATCTGTGGGTGACACTTATGGGGGATCTGTGGGTGACACTTATGGGGGATCTGTGGGTGACACTTATGGGGGATCTGTGGGTGACACTTATGGGGGATCTGTGGATTACAGTTATGGGGAGGATCTGTGGATGACACATATATAGCATCTTATGATATGTGTCATCCACAGATCCCCTCCATAAGTGTCCCTGTAGTGAATGACCCTCAATACAGGGGCTAGGGGCCGGCATCTGCTTTTATAATGACAGCGGGCCCGTGCAGTGACTGTATTCTACTACACAGGCCCCGCTCACTGTATAATTGTATCTCTAATAGTTAATGGTTACCATATGTATATAATCGCATAAGGAGCGCTGTGTATTACTGGTACTTACAACTACAAGCGTTCGCCGAGAGGAGAGAGGAGGCAGGAGGCACGCCGAGAGGACAGGCGCTGGCAGCGTGAGTCATACGTCATGCGTCCACACCGCCTGCCTCCTCCCTCCTCTCGGCGAGCGCTTGTAGTTGTAAGTACCGGTAATACACAGCGCTCCTTATGCGATTATATATATACGGTAACCATTAACTATTAGAGATACGATTATACAGTGAGCGGGGCCCGTGTAGTAGAATAGTCACTGCACGGGCCCCGCTGTCATTATAAAAGCAGATGCCGGCCCCCAGCCCCTCCTCCCTCACAGCTGATACACCCGCCGCGCGGCATCGCGGCGGGTGTATCATTGAAAACAAGGCAAAATCAGCAGCATCCGCCGTATAAGACGCACTGCTATTTTCCCCCCACTTTTGGGGGGAAAAAAGTGCGTCTTATACAGCGAAAAATACGGTAAGTAAAGAAAAACGAGTTGCCATCATTACTTTAAGAAATGAAGGTCAGTCAGTCCGAAAAATTGGGAAAACTTTGAAAGTGTCCCCAAGTGCAGTCACAAAAACCATCAAGCGCTACAAAGAAACTGTCTCACATGCAGACCGCCCCAGGAAAGGAAGACCAAGAGTCACCTCTGCTGTGGAGGATAAGTTCATCCGAGTCATCAGCCTCAGAAATCGCAGGTTAACAGCAGCTCAGATTAGAGACCAGGTCAATGCCACACAGCGTTCTAGCAGCAGACACATCTCTAGAACAACTGTTAAGATGAGACTGTGTGAATCAGGCCTTCATGGTAGAATATCTGCTAGGAAACCACTGCTAAGGACAGGCAACAAGCAGAAGAGACTTGTTTGGGCTAAAGAACACAACGAATGGACATTAGACCAGTGGAAATCTGTGCTTTGGTCAGATGTGTCCAAATTTGAGATCTTTGGTTCCAACCACTGTGTCTTTGTGCAACACAGAAAAGGTGAACGGATGGACTCTACATGCCTGGTTCCCACCGTGAAGCATGGAGGAGGAGGTGTGATGGTGTGGGGGTGCTTTGCTGGTGACACTGTTGGGGATTTATTCAAAATTGAAGGCATACTGAACCAGCATGGCTACCACAGCATCTTGCAGCGGCATGCTATTCCATCCGGTTTGCGTTTAGTTGGACCATCATTTATTTTTCAACAGGACAATGACCCCAAACACACTTCCAGGCTGTGTAAGGGCTATTTGACCATGAAGGAGAGTGATGGGGTGCTGCGCACAATCACCAGACCTGAACCCAATCGAGATGGTTTGGGGTGAGCTGGACTGCAGAGTGAAGACCATTTCAGGTGACTACCTCTTAAAGCTCATCAAGAGAATGCCAAGAGTGTGCATATATATATATATATATATATATATATATACACACACATGTTTTTCTACAGGTGAAATAATGCGAAATTACGCCATATATTACGAAACTTACCTGCAGTGCCAACCTACTGGACAAAATAATTTTTTAGAGGGTCAGCTCACCAGCAGGCCCTTGCATATAATGTTTTACAGGGTCAGCTAAACAGCAGGCCCTTGCGTAAAATTTTTTAGAGGGTCAGCTCACCAGCAGGCCCTCGCATATACAGGGTCTGCTCACCAGCAGGCCTTCACATACAATCCATTACAGGGTCAGCTCACCAGCAGGCCCGAACCTAAAATCTTTTACGGGGCCAGTTAACCAGCAGGCCCGCACCTCAATTCTTTTACAGGGTCAGCTCACCTGAAGGCCCTCACATATAATGTTTAAGAGGGTCAGATCACCTGCAGGCCCTCACCTACAACCTTTTAGAGGGTCAGCTCACCAGCAGGCTCGCACCTAAAATCTTTTACAGGGTCAGCTCACCAGCAGGCCCTCGCATATAATTATTTACAGGGTCAGCTCACCAGCAGGCCTTCACCTACAATCTTTTACAGGGTCAGCTCACCAGCAGGCCCTCGCATATAATTATTTACAGGGTCAGCTCACCAGCAGGCCTTCACCTACAATCTTTTACAGGATCAGATCACCTGCAGGACCTAATTATACCTACTAGGTAATTTGCGCGTATGCTGCTTTGCTTGTATGTGGTAGCAGTAGCTGTTTCTCAGGCTTCATCTCCGGAATCGAACCCTGATTCCCCGTTACCCGTAGTCACCATGGTTTGCACTGACAATAACATTGAAAGTTGATAGGCTAGACATCCAAATGGATTGTCGCCGTCACGGGGATGTGCGATCAGCCACAGGTTATCTAGAGTCACCAAAGTGGCAGCAGGCCCTCACCCATAATGTTTTAGATGGTCAGATCAGCAGGCCCTTGCTCCAAATGTTTTTTAGGGTCACCAGCAGGCCATCAATCATAATTTTCCAAGTCTGTGTATGATGCCCTCCTGTATGTGCAACAAAGGGTGTATTGTAGTGCCGATTCCTTGTAATTTTTGGCAACCCTTTCACTTAATGCATTAAGGCTTTATGAGTGTAGGAGTCCCACTACCTGAACAATTGTACCACAATGTGAATGAGGCTCTCCTTTATCTTATATACAGGTTGTATCGGAGTGCCTCTTCCTTGTAATTTTTAGCAGCACTTGCACTTTATATACAAGTTAATAAACAGGGAAAAAAAAGTTTCCTAAAAATTTTTCATCTAAAATATATTTTATCTTTGGTTTTGTGCGCAAGGTGACTTTTTGTTTGAATATGATCGTTTGTTTTGTCACAAGTGTGAATAAAACACTGAACTGTTTGATCCAAAGAACTTGTTGCCTCTACACTGCATCCGCTAATCCTGTCTACCACAGCCAGTCCTCACAATTAATGGAGGATTCGGGCAAGTGCAGTGAGGCTGGTGTAAAGGCCGAAATATTTTAGTTTTTCCAGGCACGGTTGTATGTCTTACATCAAACCAGCGAGATTACTATCCGTGTCTCTCGACAAAATGGAAGCTATCGTGAAACCCCTTTGTGGAGACTAGCTTGCAACAGCGGGAGGCTAATAAGCAGCAGCAGGAAAGCAACCAGCTGCTATTGCAACATGTGATGGCTTTACAAGCGGCAGGAGCATCCCAGAGGGTCCATGATGCCCGAAAAGCAGGCCATGCGGCTATCCCTAAGATGACCCCCTTAGACAAAGTTGAAACCTATCTGGCGGTGTTCGAGAAGGTGGCCGTGAGGGAAAGAATCCACCAAGATCAGTAGGCTGAGGTCGCCGCTTCGTTACTGGCATTCGGACCCCAGCAGGTGTTTTTCGACTTACCAGATTATCAAGCGGCCGATTACACGACCGTAAAGGGTGAGATATTGGCAAGACTGTGGGTGAATGTGTTGGTCTGGGCCCAGATGGTGCATCAATGGGAGTTAAACCCGGTTGAACCCGCGAGACCTCAGTATTATGATCTGTTACACCGGTTGCCAAAATGGCTGCAGCCTGACATGTTCCAGTTCCACTGCTATGCTGGACCATCTGTTGGCTGATGTATTTTGGAGGGCTTTTCCGTACCCTCTCCAGCATTGGATCGGCCAGGTGAGATGATCGACCTGGTGGAGCGCTATGAGGCTATCAGAACTCTACAGTGGGGTTCTTTTGGGAGCGGGGCAATCAAACCCCGGAAATATCAACCCCAGACCCGGCGACTGGTGCCAGAAAAACCCACCCGGGATATACCCCCTTCAGACCTAGCTCCAATAGTCTGCTGGCGGTGTCAGGAGACTAGCCACATAAGGGCCGACTGTCCCCATCGGGGCAAAACTTATGGATACTAACTATGGCTACCGCCACTCCTTGTATGCCAGGAAGCTGTGTGCAACAGGTACCCCAGACACTATAGTCAATAGCCACCTGTGCCAGATAGAAGTGGGAGACACTCTGGCAGTAGCTCTGCTGGACTCAGGGAATCTGGTGTCCCTGGTAAGAGTTTCCCTGGTGCAGCCCGCCGAGTATACTGGCCGAAAAGTCGGGGTCATGTGCATCCATGGAGACTTACAGGACTATCCCACTGCCCTGGTATCTCTGTCCACGGTAGCCGGCAGGTGGACCCATGAGGTGGCCGTCGCCACCAATTTACATTATGAACTCATAATAAGGAGAGACTTCCCGGGTTTCCCGGCAATGTGGCCTGCTATTAGAGAGACGGATACCCATGAGACAGGGGTAACCCTAGCAGAGTGGCCCAGCTCAGGGGGGAGACTAGAACCCAGGGAACCTGAGACCGAACCAAAGTGGTTACATACCTCAACCAAACTCATAGCTAAGGAGTTAATGGAGATGTTTTCCCGAGTGGGACTACCTAAAAAGGTTCTGACCAACCAAGGGACCCCTTTTATGTCCAAGGTGATAAGGGAACTCTGTAAGTTGCTGCACATAAAACAACTATGGACGTCTGTTTACCATCCGTAAACAGACGGTCTGGTAGAACGGTTTAACCAAACGTTAAAAAATATGTTGGTGCTGTTATCAGCAAGGACTCTTTGAGGCAGAATTGCCGCATTGTGTGAATTACCACCAACACTGCAAGGTGTTTGAATATAACTTTTTGAATATAACGTTTGAATATAACTGTTGGTTTTGTCACTTGCCTAAAGTGTGAATAAAACACTGAACTTGTGGTTGCCTCTATACTGAGTCCGCTAATCCTGTCTACCAGAGAGAGTCCTCACAACATATAACTGCACTGCTGAATGGCAAATATACAGTATTTTTATTTTGCCTCTAATGCATGCCACAAAAGGCTTTAGAACATATAACTGCACCGCTGTACAACAAATATATTTTTATTTTGCCACTATTGCACAACAAAAAGGGCTTTATAACATATAACTGCACCGCTGAATGGCAAATATATTTTTATTTTGCCACTAATACATGCCACAAAAGCCTTTAGAACATATAACTGCCCCACTGATTAAAAATATATTTGCCATTTTGCCACTAATACACGCCATAAAAGGCTTTAGAACATATAACTGCACCGCTGAACAACAAATATATTTTTATTTTGCCACTATTACATGACAAAAAGGACTTTTTAACATATAACTGCACCGCTGAACCGCCAATATATTTTTCTTTTGCCGCTAATACACGCCACAAAAGCCTTTAGAGCATATAACTGCACCACTAAACGGCAAAAAAAAAATATCTTTTGCCACTATTACATGCCACAAAAGGCTTTATAGCATATAACTGCACCGCTGAACGGCAAATATATTTTTCTTTTGCCACTAATACATGCCACAAAAGACTTTAGAACATATAACTTCACTGCTGAACTGCAAATATATTTTTTATTTTCCACTAATACACGCCACAAAAGGCTTTAGAACATATACTGTAACTGCACCGCTGAACGGCAAATATATTTTTATTTTGCCACTAATACATGACAAAAAGGGCTTTAGAACTTACAACTGCATCACACAAGGGCAAATAAGACATAGAAATATTTCTGTGTAATAAACCCTATTAAATGGCTGTATTAAACAGCACTTGCACCCCAATAACAAGAACGATTTGCTGGAATTACAGAGCTGTATAATAGCAATTTGGGTGCCCAGTCAGTGCAGCAAGGTGTAATAGGATTGTTCCTATTACCCAGGCTGTATCATCCCCTACTGAACCCTGTTCAACATAAAGGCTGTGGAATGATTCCCCCCTATCCTTTCCCTACACCTTGAATAATCTTCCCCTGCACTTGTAAAAAATAATTTTTAGCACAATAAGGTTTTTTATAGACCCGGTCCCTAGCGCCTTCTGACATCTCTACCTGCACTAAGTACACTGGTAAATGGCAGAATCCAAGATGTATCTAGAATATGTATAATAGTCCACCCGCGCTCCCAAACACTCTCAGGACTCGGTATCCGTCGGATGATCGCAGCTAGGATCCCTGCCACAGTCTGCTGCTGTGACTGTTGAATTTACAATATCATCAAGGTCTGATTTCAGGGTAAGAAATCAGAGTAGGGACCTGCGCAGATCTAGATACCTGTATGGGTTAGAGGTGATTGATATATGTATCAGGGAAGCGTTATTGTGAATAATGTTCCAAGTTATTACCTGCTTCAAACAGCGATCTATCCAGAGATGTTCTTGTTGTTAGATCGGGGTAAATTCAGGCTCAACCTCTAGTGTGGGTGGCGCTCCGGCCGGTAGCTGATCACTCATACGAGGGAACCCCAGTTGAAGTCCGGGAACTTCGGCGTGTGACGTCACCGCACTGTGTATGGAAGCCTTCAGGGCACAAAATCAATCCGACGCGTTTCTGAGCCAGTCGGGCTCCTTCGTCAGGGATGGTGAAGTATGTCTCTCCTGAAAATAAATAGGCTACTGTTCCCATGACAACTACTGGTTTGTTTAGGTCAATAATATTTAACCCCGTCTATACTGTTATCTATTTTAATTTAATCAAATGCAAACAGTTCGATCTCTTGGTTGAGGCCATATGGGGCCAGGCTGTTTAATTTAAAAATCCATTTACTTTCTTTTCTGGACATGTCCTTTATATGGTTGCCACCTCTCTTGTTGATGGATACTTTTTCAATCCCTCCAAAGGTAGATCCAATGAATTGACTCGCATGGTGCTGTGTATAATGGCGGGATAGCGGGTGTCCCTCAAATTTTTTATGTATATTTCTCACATGCTCTCCAATTCTTATTCTGAGTTGTCTCTTTGTCCTTCCCACATATATTTTCTGGCAGGGGCATCTTATGTAATATATTACTCCTGCCGTATTGCAAGTCATATAGTGGTTAAGTTTGAAGGTGGAATCTTTTGTCTTTATTTCTAGTATTGGACCTTTAATGGATTTGTTAGTTAGTTTGCAGTTTGTGCACAGTTTGCATGGAAAAAATCCCTTCTTCAAGCTGCATTTATTTGTCGGTGGTTTTTTTGTTGTGGCGAAGGGTGCCACCATGTTGGAAAGGTTGGGGGCCTTCTTAAATATGAATTTTGGGAGCGCTGTCATCATTTCTCCAATTTGTTTATCTTGTTTTAATATTTCCCAATGCCTTTTTATGATCTTTTTGAAGGTAGACGCACCTTCGCTATAATTACTGATAATAGGGATATCAATTATGTGTGGGTTATTATCATTTGTCATTTTCTCTACCTGTTTATTCTGCAGTAACGCGCATTGGTCCAAATTATTGATTTGGTCTGTAATTGGTGTCAATTTTCTTATATCATACCCCTTATCTAGAAATTTCTCATTAAGTTTCTGTACTTCATCTTTGTAGTCTTTGACGTCAGTACAATTTCTGCTAGCACGTATATATTGACTGCGTGGAATGTTGTTGAGCCAAATTGGTAGATGGCAACTATTCAAGGGTATGAAGCTGTTCGTATCGGTGGGTTTGTGATAGGTTTTTGTTAAAATTGAGCCCTCTGAGATGGAGATGGTTAGGTCCAGAAAGTTAATCTGGGTTCTGCTCCAGGTTGGACTAAAATTCAGATAAAAGTCATTTTTATTTAAGTTCATTAAAAATTGTTCCAGTAAAAGTTCATCTCCCTTCCATATAAAAATCACGTCGTCTATAAAACATTTCCATAGGACCAGACTCACACCGATCCCGCCCAAGGTCTGGTAGGTTAACTCCTCCCATTGACCCATGTACAGGTTTGCGAAACTCGGTGCGAATCTGTTTGCATTTGATTAAATTAAAATAGATAACAGTATAGACGGGGTTAAATATTCTTGACCTAAACAAACCAGTAGTTGTCATGGGAACAGTAGCCTATTTATTTTCAGGAGAGACATACTTCACCATCCCTGACGAAGGAGCCCGACTGGCTCAGAAACGCGTCGGATTGATTTTGTGCCCTGAAGGCTTCCATACACAGTGCGGTGACGTCACACGCCGAAGTTCCCGGACTTCAACTGGGGTTCCCTCGTGTGAGTGATCAGCTACCGGCCGGAGCGCCACCCACACTAGAGGTTGAGCCTGAATTTACCCCGATCTAACAACAAGAAGAACATCTCTGGATAGATCGCTGTTTGAAGCAGGTAATAACTTGGAACATTATTCACAATAACGCTTCCCTGATACATATATCAATCACCTCTAACCCATACAGGTATCTAGATCTGCGCAGGTCCCTACTCTGATTTCTTACCCTGAAATCAGACCTTGATGAGAATCCAAGATGGCTGAGGCTATTTATAGGGCTGTGACATCACAGGGCTGGCTGTTGATAGGCTGCATGCATGGCATTGCTCCATGTCCTCACAAGTGCAGCAGACATTTTATGAAAAAATGTGATTCGTCAGCTTCGATTTGCTCATCTCTAGTTCACACCATTGACATGGAGGGGACTTCAAAGTCTGACACTATGTCTTGGAGCTAGGGGCTAGTAGCATCCCTTCTAGTCTTCCTCCTTGCAGCCCCAAAAAAAACTTGCCAATCATGCAAGTATTTCACTGCTATTATGTCTAATTTAATTCTCGATGGTCGTCAAATGGGGCAAACTTATATGCCTTTGGTTAAATTTTATTTTTCTGGGATCTGTTTTGGACGGCATTGGTGTGGGACTTCTTGTCAAGCATGCAAGGATTCTGCTGCTGCTATGTGAATTTTGACTCTCATCGTTCAGCAAATGTGGTGCACTTCTGCTCCTTCCTTTAAATTTTATTCTTCTGGGCTCTGTCCTAGGCAGTGTCAGTGTGGGACTTCTCGCCAAGCACGCAAGGGTTCCGCTGCTGCTATGTGAAATCTAACTGTCATGTACCCCTGTGGTCTATGCAGAAGTTGTCAGGGAGTTAAACACCCTCCTACTAGTCAATAAAAGAGACTGGGTGGAAGTCTATTACTTTATTGACCGGATGTAGGATTAGGGGAACAAATAAGAATATACTTGACATTATACTATAGCATAATAACAAGTGCACAATATATATGTAGTCATCAATTATGAATAACATACAGCAGGCTTAGGCTATTTTCACACTCGCGTTTTGGCTTTCCGTTTGTGAGATCCATCTTGGGCTCTCACAAGCGGTCCAAAACGGATCAGTTTTGCCCTAATGCATTCTGAATGGAAAATGATCTGCTCAGAATGCATCAGTTTGCCTCCGTTCAGTCTCCATTCCGCTCTGGAGGCTGACACCAAAACGCTGCCTGCTTGATGAACCTGTGCCAAACGTTTTCTCTGACACTATCTGGCACAATAGAAAACAGCGAGTGTGAAAGTAGCCTAATATGTGCTAAGCCAAGTTAGGCTTAGATAGCAAGGAAAGATAACAGTTTGTAATACAATATAAACAGTATATGGCAATTCTAACAAAGCATAGAACCATAATGGCTGACCATTAGCCAAGGATAAGCTGCATAATTGCACAAAGTGATATATTACAACTCTATGTAACAGGGTCACAACTGTCCTAACAGTGTTCCTTTGGCTACAGATAGCCAGAAATACAAAATACCTTGAAGCTTACTGGCTACACTCCAATAAAGGGATACTGTATACTAGAAAGCACAGACATGGACTGCCCTCCTTCTTCCCAGAGTTCTTTTCATTAAAGGATACTGCTGCTATGTCAAAATTGCACTTGCACACCTTCTCCTAAATTTTATCCTTCTTTTTTCCCCAAACATTGTTGGTGTGTGTTCTGCCTCCAGCAGAGGGAGATTCATTTCAGTTCATGTCTATTTCATTTCAAATTCATTCTGCTACAATTTCTATATTCCTGTAGTTATTAGTTAGTGATGCTAGGCATTGTGGGTAGTGCAAGGCATTCTGGGAAGGAGAAGCCCAGTCTTCAGTTTACATACAGACTACAGGACATCAGCAGAGCTGTTCCATGCAGTTCTCCTTCTTAAACTCAACCATCTTTGTGCAAGTATATCTGGTGAGTGAGATCTGCCTTGTTTCAGGGACAGTATATTATGCAGAGCTGTTTAGCTAGGTATAAGTATCACTCAGTAAGTTAAACGATCCCAGTTTAGATTTTACATTGTCATGCCCTACTACCCCTCATAAAACACCAGTGCCAGTCCACAAAACTAACGTTGCCTCCTCAGGTCCTCCTTACAGGCCATTTAAGTCTTCTCAAGAAAAGAACAAACTCAAATATCTTACCATAGAATTCCCTCTGCACAAGAAACCACATTCTCTACTAAAATGCAAAGCCTTCAGGGAGAAGTCTTTAGAAGACGGCAAAGATTTCCTGAAAGACAACATCTGCTTCAGGTTCTACTATAATATTGCACTTCGCCAGGAACTGTAAGGTCAGTGTGACATGCACAGAATGCGGTAGCACACAGCACAACACGGCTTTACACCCTGGACCACCCTCTCAGGTATCACCCCAAGCAGAGGAGCATGATGGGAAACAGATAGACACTGACATAGACACGGTAGTAGTCACTTCTCACTGTACTGAGATCTGTAAAGGACTCGCAGGAGGGAAGTCCTGCTCAAAGATCTGCATTGTCAGAGTTTACCCAGCCGGTCACCGGGGTAAGGCGATCAAGGTATATGCAATCTTGGATGGTCAAAGCAATCAGTCTTTAGCTAAATCCACCTTCTTCAACATCTTCAACCTTGTAGGGCCCAGTTTTCCCTACTCCTTAAGCACATGTGCAGGTACCTGTCACGGCTGAGGATGGGGAAAACCCTCAGCCGTGCAATGCCAGAAGATGTTAACGAGAGAATTAGGGAGCCAGGACGAGAGAATTAGGGAGCAGGTCACCTCCTAACGCATCCTTAATCCGACCCTAACTCCTAGCTGCATGAGCCGACCTTGAAGGTAGGAGGGCCCATGCTCAGGAACCTCGGATGCCTACTCACCCTCCGCCGGTCCCTGAACTAGGAGTAGGGTAAGACGACCTGTTCCTTCTGGACACGGAGAAACAGGAGTCTCACTGGACAAGCTTCAGGGAAAAGGGGAACACAAACAGTCCTATGGATATGGCAGGTGAACTGCACTAGTTCCAGCCACCTGCCACAGCCTTGCTGACTGGATCCCTGTGCTGGCAAGCTGAAGTCCACACAATACAAAATGAACTCAGCACACATACATCCACACACAGGAACCCAGATCCATAGCTGCACCGAATAACAAAGGAAAACATCAAGTAAACATCACACAGAAACTTATGACCACAAGGGTGGCCCCCACTGGCAGATGGAATACACAGGAGGATGCTTCAGCTAACCATGGCTGAAGTACCCCTCAGACAAGTGCTATACACTAAGGCTTTATAGGCCCAAGTAGTCACACCCACACAGACACACCCAGTGTTCACACACACAGAAGGGAATTAACCCTTCAAACACAAGGCAAGGGAAGACGGCCACTTGAAGGGGAATACACACATAAACAAACACACGTCATCTGTTGCCGCGGGCAACAGCATGTGTGGAAATCATGTCCTGGGGATCAACCATAGGGCTGAGACACTGCCACCACATGCAGTCAACACCACACGTTGCCACGGACAACCAAGTGAAGGAAAGTGTCACACAACATACCATAAGCCGTGACAGTACCATTTTATATGGCATGGAGGAAATCAACTGGGTACAAGGTGGAGTCCATAGATGGTCAGACCTGATTGTCACTGCCAACCATACTAGAGTGCAACCACATTCCTGACAACCAGTCTGAGATACCTACACCAGAGGTAGCAGCATACTACCTCACCTGAAGCGTATAGCTCACCTGACACCAGAAAGCCCCGATAGTATTACTTCTTGGAAGAGACATACTACGAGTTCACAAGGCTAGAGGACAGATTAACTGTTCCCAGAACGCTCCATACACCAAGAGACTTGACCTAGGATGGGTCATCATAGGAGACGTCTGTCTAGGAGGAGCACACAAGTAAGCTCAGTCAATAGAATGCTCACTAACACACTTATGGACGTCATTCCCTATTCCAGCCATGTCACAGCAGTTTCCTAATGAAAGAATTGCCACACAGAGTTCCTGAGCCTTGTACTTTCGTGGATCCCTTCTATAAAGACCACGCCTGCAATGGTGAGCAAGATCACTTAAGGTGCTCAGTTTTCCACAGGACAAGAGAAGACAACAGGGTCTCAATGTCCATAGAAGACATGCTGTTCTTGGAGATCATGGATCAAGGAATAGTAAAGACAAGTCGAAAAGCTGGGTCACACCTTTACCGTTTAAACCCCAGAGACAACCCTTACCTAACAACAAAGAACTTGTCTACAGTTGATTTGTCTCCCTCAAACACAAACTTCAGAGGACACCAGAGACGAGAGAGCATTTCTTTACTTTTATGGAAAGAATATTCCAGAACAACCATGCAGAAATAGCACCTGTGCTCTAAGACTCTGAGGAGTGTTGGTACTTACCCATATTTGGCGTGTATCATCCTAAAAAGCCAGGGCAGATACGAGTAGTATTCAATTTGAGCGCCAGGTGTGAAGGCGTCTAGCTAAATGATGTCTTACTGTCTGGTCCAGACCTCAACAGCAGATTTCTGGTGGTACTTCTACGCTTCCGCAGAGATTCCATAGCATTTATGGCCGACATACAACAGATGTTCCACTGCTTCCTGGTCAAGGAAGAACACAGAAATTTTGTGAGGTTCTTCTGGTACCGCAACAATGACCCCAATGAAGAGTACCGAATGAGAGTGCACATCTTCAGAAACAGTCCTTCCCCTGCAGTCGCTATCTACGGTCTCAGACATTCAGCCGAGAGGGTGAAGAAAAGTATGGGTCAGATGTCAGATCCTTTGTAGAGAAAAATTTCTATGTAGATGACTGCTTGAAATCCACACGCCACAAACGAGACCGCAATCAGTCTCCTGAAAAGGGCTCAAGAAATGCTTGCTCAAGAAATACTTCTGACCACCAACTCAAATCTCATTGCTTCAACAGGTTCTCCACCTGGAAGTTGATCTTTTGTGCTATAGCCTGTGTAGTCCATATAGCTCAGACATTACCTGTGAGCGAGAAGTCCTGCAAAGGTTGGCATCACTGCAAACACCGGTACTAATCTAAAAAGGTCCAAGAACATAATAATTTGCTATTCTTGTATTCACAATCCTGTTGACCAATAAACAAGTTAGACTACAGAAAACAGTCTTCTTATTTGGAAGACAGGAATGGTTTATAGGGAATCTCAGACTACACACTGTGTGAACGTGTATTAAGGCAGAACAGTGTGGGTATTCTCACTGCTCACACAAATAAGGTCTTCCATGTCTTTGTCTAAATTTAATTTTCCTGGGCTCTGGCTAGGGTGGTGTGGTGGGATGCATATGGGCTGGCATTCTGACTCCGTTAAGGCATAATTTTTGGATGATTGACTACCCAACAAGCCACTACTTTTTCTTTATCCCATAACACAGTGTGTGTTCAAACACCATCTTTCCCCAATAAGGGACAATGTTTGGAAGCTTTGAAATATAAATAATTATAACAAGTGTGCCAGCAGGGTGTGTTTCTTTACCTCCCTCAAACATTCATTTACCCATAGCTATGTATGTCAGTGTCACTCAGACATGATTTGCTATTGCTGTCATTGCGTTCAAGAGCTTAGGGAGGGAGGAGAGGGAAGCGGAAAAACAAAATTCATTAAAAATGAATGAAAAGAGCTAACATGTTTTCCTAGGAGACTAGAGGGTGTTATATACCAATTTGCGGGGCAATTGGAGCCACTTTGGTTTGTGTAGAATAAAATCAGGTCTGAACTGAACTTTTAAAAAAATTTGACAAACCAGAACCGAATATCAAAATGTTCACTTATCTCTAATGTAGACCAATTGTAAATAAAAAGCACAAAATCTTTATTGATCAATTACTATAAAACACAATACAAATTTTCACATAAAAAGATGTATATCAATTTCACCAGTATAACCTATTGGAAGTGGATCCCTATGAGTCAAGGGCCGACTTTCCAACAAGCCTTGGAATTTGACAATATAGGCAAGCCAGATATCCATCTGTAGACAGCTGTTTTAGAGTGCTTGCCACTTGTCAGTATGGATTAGGATTCTGGCAGGTTCAGTTCGATGTCTTGGAAGCAGCTTAGGCAGGGTGCTGTATCTCCTTAAAGAGACCAGTCCTGTATGGAGACTTACTGTAAGTACTTCCAATAGTAGGTGCTGGGAAGATGTCTCTCTTTCTCTCTTTAAGATTTAGAACCCTGTTGATGGAAATCTGGAACAGCAGGGACACCTGGTGGACAAAAAAAAAGTAACATCACCAGTCTCAGGGTGAGAAAAATCATGTAACTAACAGGAATTCAATAATGCATGACACTCTCATACAGCCTTATAAATGAATAAACAAGCGGAACACCACTAAGGATAATTAGGCTAAAGAGGAAAAGCACATAAAAAATACAAAAAGGTAAGAACAAGATACCAGAAGAAAAGGAAGCCATTGTAATGTTCCACTCCCAATTCGTTTCATCCGGGGATTGTCCAGACAATAGCTGTTCAATCATACAATCTAGTGAGTGCTCTGTAACGGATCTCATGGCACCCTGACCGGGTACCTCCGTCGATAGATGCTCCTAGTACTTTCTGAGGACTCCAAGCACTCCACTTGACACCGTACGCACTGCAGACCCCACGAACCGCCGCAGCTTGGTTGCTCTCACCATTCTCCACCCACGCTAGACCCAAGACCGGGCTTCAGCTTCCAGTGGGTGAACCTCTCCTACATCCAGAGAGCAGGAGCCATGAACAAGCTCTTACAAGAGCTTATACACAGGGGAGTATTGTGATATAGCAATCCCCAAGAGTGTAGTTATCGCATTCCCCAAACATGAGCCAAAACTTCATGAAGGTATAAAGCAGCCTATTTATTTTAACACACAAGCATTTTATACATATCTTCCAACAAGGTTACCACCCACAGGGTTTTGTAAAAACAGCCAATAACCACGTACAATACACTCAGACACTCCCACACAAAATCCTCCCCTCTGCCCGTGATAGAATTACCTCACACTGGGTTGATGCAATCATCACAGGCAGGCGAATACACAATATCTTCTGTCCTGGAGACAACCGAGAAGTAATTAAATTATCTCTCAGGACAAAGGACATCGCCAATACACACAGAGAGACAATGGAACAGACCTCCTTACTCAACGTATACAATGTCCCACCCTTTTCAATACACATAGACATTTAACATCCCAAAATGGCACGAATTAGACCAGGGGTTCTAGTTAGTCCAAGTCCTTTGTGAACAAAGGAGGCCTGACTGATGAGAGGGCCCATAATCCTGGGGCAAGAGGCTGTTAGCCAGGCCCCTCCAAAACCCAGTGGCAAGGTTGGTTTCCCCACATGCTCACTCACCAGGTTGAGTTGTGCTTTGCATAGTCAAAACTGTATGTCATGATTCTCGGTTCTCACAGCCTATTAGGTAATCCTCTGAGGCTCAAACACTGCAATGCTGGCATTCGAGTTGGTTCTCGTGGTTTATTAAATGCCTTAAACATATACATCAGGATAAATTACATCAATATATAGTACCACAGAGCGGGTACTGGCACTGCCATTACAACAACCTGCTACAGTCTTAAATGCCTAACCAATGTGTGACACCACTATGCCTACTGTTTCCAGGTCTGTTCATTAGGTGATATGTAACTGTTATGTATTTTATTTAATGCACTGTGCCAGGTTTACCAGTAGGTGGCAGTGTGTCTGGCAGCAAGCAAAAGTTTGAATCAAACTAAACATTCGATTCTCCCCCCTCCTTGGGTGAGTGAGCTTGCCCAAATCCTCTAAGGAGAGGTGTGTTTTTTCCTGTTGAAGAGTCTAGTCTAGTCCAGAGTAGTCTAGTCTAGCCAGAGGCTAGAGAAGCAATGCAGTGCAGTCCTGGCCTGGAACCTGGACAGGAAGCAAAGCAGAGAACCAGCAGTCTAAGTTAAGTAATACCATAAAAAATGTTTCCGTTTAGTCTATTCATCAGGATGCCTTCCATTTTGTGAGCATTCTGTTTTGTGACTGGACACAAAAACGCAGCAAACTGCAGTTTGTGTCCAGTCATAAAAACAGAAAAAAAAATACTGATGATCGAGCACCAACGTTTTCAGATGTTCGGCCCGAACACATTGCTATATTCGTGTGCTCGGCCGAGCACCCGAGTATAATGGAAGTCACAGGGAGACAACCAGGCACCCCCTGCTCTGAAGAGAAGAGGGTGCCTGGTCCTTGGAAAAGGTCAGAAAGTGATAGAAACACCACCGAAATGGATCGGGAACACCATGGGGACGATGTCTGGATGCATCTTGGAATCCCAGGTCGCTGCTGGGAACCATGTTGTCCGAGTTGTATGCCACTTTTAAAGACTGACAAAAATACGCACAAAACCCCCAAACAAATCTATTTTACGGGAAAAATTGTTAGGAAACATTCTTTCCTGTATATTCAATTGTATATAAAGTGCAAGTGCTGCAAAAAATTACAAGCAAGAGGCACTCCGAAACAGCCTGTATATGACATAAAGGAGGGCCCCATTCACATTGTGGTACAATTGTTCAGGTATTGGGACTCCTACATTCATAAAGCCTATTGTCAGGATTCGAACCCGTGACCAGCCACATCCCAGGCAGTAGCCCTGCTTACTAGGCTACCATCCTCTCTGGACATTCCTCCCTGAAACCTATTATGTAACCTCAGTCTTGCCAAGCCTTGCTCATCACCCTTGATTCCCCACACCTGGTACTTCCCTATATAAGTCCAGCCCCTTGCACTCTAGCTTGCTGATTATTGAGCTCCTGAGCCTTGATCAAGCGTCTCCTCATCTGTTGCTCTTGCTACTGCTGGAAGTCCACTGCTGACCAGGAATTGCCTACCGACTACTCTTCTGCCTTATCCCTACCTACTGAACTGCTACCACCGTTGCCATCCGGATTGTCTGACCATGCTTACTACCTGCCTGCGGTCCTTGCCACTGGGCTCCACTCCTACCTCCAGCCAGCGGTCCTCTGACACAGGTGAGCCTGTAGGACTGTTACACCTATGCACTACGTAAAAAGGGCTGTCAAAAATTACAAGGAACCAGCACTCCAAAACACCCTTTGTTACAAATAAAGGAGGGCATCATACACACCCTTAAAAAATTATGATTATGGCCTGCTGGTGACCCTCAAAAACATTAGTCATAGATGTGGGCGGGATGACGTGAGGGAGCGCGTCTCGATCCTCCCCAGTGCTGGTCTCTTCCCTCCAGGCTAATGCTGACCAGCTGAAGCCAAACAGCTGATGCCAAAACTCGTGCTCTGAGACGCTGAATCTTACCTGGTCTGGCCGCTGATCGCTTCTCCTGTTGCTGCCGTGTGCTGCTGCTGCTTCTCTCGTCCTGCTCTGGGTGTTCTGTCCCTCGGCCGTGCTTCCTTGCCTCCTCGCCTGCCCCGCTCCTCTGCCTGCTGTCTGCCGCTCGGCGCTTCTTGTCTGCCGTCCTTGCTGTGGCTGCTCTGCTTGGGCCCTTGACTGGCTCTGATTGATGGGCTCTGCTGGTGCTGCCCTGCCTGCCGTCTTCCTCTCCCTGTGGCCGAACTGCCTTGCTCGCCTGGTTTCACCCTGCTGCTTTCTGCGGATGCTGGACTGTCACTCTGCCGGATATCTTGCTGCCGTTATACCTTATATCGCCGTCGCCCCTCTCCTCCGTTAGCCACAGTGTGCACTGGGACTAAGGCTCTGGACATCACACTCTGGTCACGTGAGAAATAAGTATTCCATTTTATTCAGTCTACACTTGCAGTACTGCTGATTTCTATGCTATTGGTGAAGAGAGGGGTTAGTAGTGTACATGGCAGCAAAGAGGGTGTAGTTTATTGTCGAAACTTTGCGTTACGCAAAAAAAAATAAAGAAAAGGCAGCCGGCGTGAAAAGAATCAAAAGAAATATAAAGGAGAGTACAAAGTAAAAGAAAAGACAGAGGCGAGGATATAGGGGAGGCAGGGGGGGGGGGGAAGGAAAAAAAAAAAAAAAACAACCAGGGGAAAAAGCTGTGGCAAATTAAAGGAGGAAGGAAGGAGAGGAAAAAAGAGAAAAAGGGCAACAGAAAAAAAAAAAAGGGGAAATCTTGGGAGAATGGCCCCAAAACGACGCTCAGTTGATTCCTCTGCAATTAAGCCTGGGGCAAAGACCCCAGAGAACAAAATTGACAAGTTTTTGAAGTCGCCCTTTCTAAATGATAAAAATCCTGCTAAAACCAAACTCCCTGCTAAGACGAAAAAATCCGCTAAAACCTCCCAAAACGATGAACTCTCCCAGGATGGTCTAGAGGACGCGGATCAGGAGGTAGACGAGGAAAGCCTCTCTGTACAAATGCGAACCGAATACGACCCAGCTGTCTTGGACATAATCCTAAGTGCTGTGGAAAATAATGGTACTTTAGTGCAAGGAATGTCCACTCAATTGGGGTCAGTGCAGAGCGATATCTCATTAATAAGAGAGGATCTAGTAAAGATTCGGGATCGAGTCCATAGCATGGAAAAATCCGTTGACTCTCTGCAAACTGACATGGGCATATTAAAATCTAAAACTTTGCTTCTTGCTTCAGAAAATCAAGCACTTCAAAACAAGATAGAGGACTTAGAAAATAGATCAAGGCGCAACAACGTTCGTATAATCGGTTTCCCAGAAGGAGTTGAAGGCCGTCATCTAGAGGAACAACTTAAAGATGTGCTTATGAATAGCTTTGGCAGCGATAACTTTTCCTCTATGTTTCAAATAGAAAGAGCCCACCGAATTCCGGGAGGGAAACCCATCCCAGGGAGACCCCCGCGTGCAGTCTTAATTAAATTATTACTGTCCGCGGATAGAGATAGTATCTTGAGGAGAGCAAGAGAATGTACACCTATTGAATATCAGGGTACAAAACTGCTCTTCCTTCCTGATTTTGCGCGGCAGACTCAGGAAAGAAGAAGAAATTTTATAGAGATAAAGAAACGCTTGGCGGCTAAGGAGGTTAAATACTCCTTACAATACCCAGCGAAATTAAGAGTAATTCATAACGGGTCTTCCCTTTTTTTTGAGTCACCACAACTGGCATCAGACTGGATGGATCAAATGGGCATCTGAAATTGTGCTTCACTATGATTGGAGGGATAGGAGGGGGGGCCAGGCTGGGGGAGAACGGCCGGAGGTTAGAGGTTCGCTGACTAGCTCGGGCGGATCAAGAGTGGGGGGGGGGGGGGGGACCCACCTTGCAGGAATGGTCGTTTTTTTTTTTTTTGTTTTTCTTTTGTGAGAGATGTCCACTAGAATTGTAGCTTGGAACGTCAGAGGACTTGGGGAAAGAGTTAAAAGGCAAGCGATTATGGACGCATTAAAAAGATATCTTCCAGCAATTATCTGTATAGTAGAAACTCATCTAACTAGGGAAACCTTGTCCCGCCTGACAACGGGATGGCAGTCCCAATCGTATCATTCTACCTTTAGTGGCTCCTCCAGGGGTATTTCGGTTCTTATTCATAACTCCATAGACTTCACCCTTATAAAATCTTATATAGATGCCCAGGGCAGATTTCTTTTCTTGCATGGCAAGCTTAATGGTGATAGTTATATCCTAGCCTTTTTCTATATACCTCCGCCATTTTCAATGTACCCACTGCTTCAGTTAATGCTCTTTACTGAAAAGAGACCAGAATGCCGCTTAATCCTGATAGGGGATTTTAATGCGGTCATTGATCCTAATAAAGACAGATTTTCACTTGATGTGGAAAAGGGGAGGTATCCTTGTAACTCCCCGCTGCCTCAATTCTGCTCTGAGGTGGGAGTGGTGGATATATGGGAACATCTTGGTGGAGGAAAGAGAGTATACTCCTGTGTCAGTAGGGGGGGCAGAGCAATGTCTAGGATCGATCTAGCATTTACTAATGAGAGCAATCTGAGTAATATCTGTAAGATGCGATACGGAGTAAGAACAGTTTCGGACCATTCACCCCTACTGGTTGAGGTTCGCAGCGGGAAGAATAAGGATACTAGGGGGCTAGGATTTAAGCTAAATCCATATTGGCTCACTATTCTGGACAATCTGCAGACGATTAAACTACTGATATCCTCCTTTTGGGAGGTTAACCTTCCCTCTGCTAATATCAACATAGTATGGGATGCCTTGAAAGCATATTTGAGGGGGGTCTTTATAAGTGAGATTGCCGCAGTAAAGAGAACATTTAGGAAGAAAGAGGAGGAACTGGGTAAGATCGCTGCACTCACAGCTGAGCGATACGCTAGCCATCCCACTGAGCACAATAGGCAAGAGATGCAGAAGGCTAGTTGCTCCTTGGAGAAATAAGTAACAGAGAAAGCAAATCACAGGGTATTCTTCAAGGGGCTCAATTATTTCATCGAGTCTGGACGTCCGGGCAAGCTTCTAGCTAGAATAATTTTGCAACAAGATAAGAAAAAACAATCTATCATCTCAATTCGTAATGTAGAGGGACGAAACCATAACAGACCCAGAGGGAATTGGGAATATTTTTCTACAATATTTTGCTCAGATATATAGATCTTCCCCTGGACTGTCGTCTGAACTGGTGATGTGGTTCCTGGAGAAAATTCCACTTTCTACGTTAAATGAAACTCAAAGAATATCTGGAGGAGGAGCTCTCTCTTGCTGAGTTGCAGGAGGCCCTTGGGTCCGTCTCGGGGAACTCATCGCCAGGAACAGACGGCCTTCCATATGAGGTCTATCGCAAGCATAGTGAGGTGATCCTCCCCCAGCTGCTGGAGGTTTTTTCCCAAGCAGCACAGGGAGGGAGATTACCACACTCTATGATGGAGGCCCTTATTGTTCTAATTCTAAAGGATAAAGATCTGGCCGAATTGAGCTCCTATAGACCAATCTCCCTATTAAACACAGACGCTAAGTTACTATCAAAAGTCCTTGCTAGGAGGCTCTCGCGGGTTATTCCTACGATTATTCATCCGGATCAAAACGGCTTTATGCCAAACAGGGGCACCCCTCACAATTTTCATAGGCTATTTATGAATATTCAATCCCCGGGGCGCGGCGCCCGCTCCATCCTGTCGTTGGATGCTACTAAAGCCTTCGACAGGGTGGAGTGGATTTTTCTTTGGGAGGTAATGAAAAAAATGGGCTTCGGCCCAAAATTTATGGCAATGGTCCAGCTACTCTATAACTCCCCAGTCACCAGGATTAGGATCAATGATTTGATGACAGAGCTTTATTCTGGGAAGAGGCACCCGCCAAGGCTGTCCCCTTTCTCCCCTTTTATTTAATATTTATATCGAACCCTTAGCGGCCATGATACGACATGATCCGGAGGTGGCCGGTTTTGGCATAATGGGAAAGCATGACCGTGTGTCCCTCTACGCAGATGACATTCTGGTTTTTATTCATCAAACAAATACCACCCTCCCTCGCATAATGGATCTGGTCGGTCACTTTTCCGACATATCCGGACTTGAGATCAATTGGGAGAAGACCGTACTTCTCCCGATAGACGAGCTGCGAGGCGAATTAAATAATCAGATAACGATCTCTGATTCATTAAAGTACCTGGGGATAATAATTTCCGCCAAACCTCAGGAATATCTAAAGCTTAACCTGTTCCCCTTGCTGATGAAGTTGAGAGCAAAAATTAAGATATGGCAGAAAATTCTGCAAGCAAGAGCGGATAGAATTTCATTAATAATAATGGTAGTGCTGCCCCAGGTTCTTTATGTCCTGCGCAACTCGCCTGTATGGATTACAGACAAGCATTTCAGATTGATAGAGCGGATGCTTAATGACTTACTATGGGGGAGGAAGCGTGTGAGACTGAAGGCACTTTATTTCTCCATGCCTTATAGGCGGGGAGGTCTTAATCTCCCATATTTTAGGGGTTATTTTGTGGCCTCCCAACTCTGCCTTTTTAGTGACTGGGAAAATAGTCCTTTCTGCAGTAAAGTGGTGAAGGAGGCAGGTTTTTCTGATTTCTTCACTGTACTGGAATCCGATTACCTATTAAATATACTGAGCGGGTACACACTTTTCTGCAGAATGGCTATAAAGACCTGGTCGGTTATAAGGGCTTGGTGCGCAGTTAAGGCATCGCTTATCTGCACCCCATTATGGCACAATCCGAAACTTCTTAACCACTTCAGCCCCGCTAGCTGAAACCCCCTTCATGACCAGAGCACTTTTTACACTTCGGCACTACACTACTTTCACCGTTTATCGCTCGGTCATGCAACTTACCACCCAAATGAATTTTACCTCCTTTTCTTCTCACTAATAGAGCTTTCATTGGGTGGTATTTTATTGCTGCTGACATTTTTACTTTTTTTGTTATTAATCGAAATGTAACGATTTTTTTGCAAAAAAATGAAATTTTTCACTTTCAGCTGTAAAATTTTGCAAAAAAAAACGACATCCATACATAAATTTTTCACTAAATTTATAGTTCTACATGTCTTTGATAAAAAAAAAATGTTTGGGCAAAAAAAAAAAAATGGTTTGGGTAAAAGTTATAGCGTTTACAAACTATGGTACAAAAATGTGAATTTCCGCTTTTTGAAGCAGCTCTGACTTTCTGAGCACCTGTCATGATTCCTGAGGTTCTACAATGCCCAAACAGTAGAAAAACCCCACAAATGACCCCATTTCAGAAAGTAGACACCCTAAGGTATTCGCTGATGGGCATAGTGAGTTCATAGAACTTTTTATTTTTTGTCACAAGTTAGCGGAAAATGATGATGATGATTTTTTATTTTTTTCTTACAAAGTCTCATATTCCACTAACTTGCGACAAAAAAAAAAAAATTCTAGGAACTCGCCATGCCCCTCACGGAATACCTTGGGGTGTCTTCTTTCCAAAATGGGGTCACTTGTGGCGTAGTTATACTGCCCTGGCAATTTAGGGGCCCAAATGTGTAAGAAGTACTTTGCAATCAAAATGTGTAAAAAATGGCCTGTGAAATCCGAAAGGTGCTCTTTGGAATGTGTGCCCCTTTGCCCACCTTGGCTGCAAAAAAGTGTCACACATCTGGTATCGCCGTACTCAGGAGAAGTTGGGGAATGTGTTTTGGGGTGTCATTTTACATATACCCATGCTGGGTGAGAGAAATATCTTGGCAAAAGACAACTTTTCCAATTTTTTTTTATACAAAGTTGGCATTTGACCAAGATATTTTTCTCACCCAGCATGGGTATATGTAAAATGACACCCAAAAACACATTGCCCAACTTCTCCTGAGTACGGCGATACCAGATGTGTAACACTTTTTTGCAGCCTAGATGCGCAAAGGTACCCAAATTCCTTTTAGTAGGGCATTTTTAGACATTTGGATCCCAGACTTCTTCTCACACTTTCGGGCCCCTAAAAAGCCAGGGCAGTATAAATACCCCACATGTGACCCCACTTTGGAAAGAAGACACCCCAAGGTATCCAATGAGGGGCCTGGCAAGTTCATAGAAATTTTTATTTTTTTTGCATAAGTTAGCGGAAATTGATTTTTTATTTTTTTTTTGTTTTTTTCTCACAAAGTCTCACTTTCCGCTAACTTAGGACAAAAATTTCAATCTTTCATGGACTCAATATGCCCCTCACGGAATACCTTGGGGTGTCTTCTTTCCGAAATGGGGTCACATGTGGGGTATTTATACTGCCCTGGCTTTTTAGGGGCCCTAAAGCGTGAGAAGAAGTCTGGAATATAAATGTCAAAAAATGTTTACGCATTTGGATTCCGTGAGGGGTATGGTGAGTTCATGTGAGATTTTATTTTTTGACACAAGTTAGTGGAATATGAGACTTTGTAAGAAAAAACAAAAACAAAAAATTTCCGCTAACTTGGGCAAAAAAAAGTCTGAATGGAGCCTTACAGGGGGGGGGGGGTGATCAATGACAGGGGGGTAATCAATGACAGGGGGGTGATCAATGACAGGGGGGTGATCACCCATATAGACTCCCTGATCACCCCCCTGTCATTGATCACCCCCCTGGTAAGGCTCCATTCAGACGTCCGTATGATTTTTACGGATCCACTGATACATGGATCGGATCCGCAAAACACATGCGGACGTCTGAATGGAGCCTTACAGGGGGGTGATCAATAACAGGGGGTGATCAGGGAGTGTATATGGGTGATCACCCCCCTGTCATTGATCACCCCCTGTAAGGCTCCATTCAGACGTCCGCATGATTTTTACGGATCCATGGATACATGGATCGGATCCGCAAAACACATGCGGACGTCTGAATGGAGCCTTACAGGGGGGTGATCAATGACAGGGGGGTGATCAATGACAGGGGGTGATCAGGGAGTGTATATGCGTGATCACCCGCCTGTCATTGATCACCCCCCTGTAAGGCTCCATTCAGACGTCCGCATGTGTTTTGCGGATCCGATCCATGTATCCGTAAAAATCATGCGGACGTCTGAATGGAGCCTTACAGGGGGGTGATCAATGACAGGGGGGTGATCAGGGAGTTTATATGGGGTGAACATGGGTGATCAGGGGTTCATAAAGGGTTAATAAGTGACGGGGGGGTGTAGTGTAGTGTTTGGTGCGACTTTACTGACCTACCTGTGTCCTCTGGTGGTCGATCCTAACAAAAGGGACCACCAGAGGACCAGGTAGCAGGTATATTAGACGCTGTTATCAAAACAGCGTCTAACATACCTGTTAGGGGTTAAAAAAATCAGATCTCCAGCCTGCCAGCGAGCGATTGCCGCTGGCATGCTGGAGATCCACTCGCTTACCTTCCGTTCCTGTGAGCGCGCGCGTTCACAGGAAATCTCGGCTCTCGCGGGAGGACGCGTATATGCGTCCACCCAGAAGAGCAGGGCCGCCGGCAGGACGCAATCCTGCGTACGGCGGTCCTGGAGTGGTTAATCTAAACGATTTAAGTTGCAGTCAGTACTGGAGGACTAAAAATGTGCAGTACTTACATCAAGTAGTCAGCGGTGGACAAATTCTGCCCCTTATGGAACTAAGGGCAAAATTAGGTGAGGTGGCCTGGTTCGCATATTTTCAATTGAGGTCAGCACTCTTTAGCACTTTGAATAGTCACCTTTTTTTTTTTATAGACACTCCTTTATTTTTACAGGATTTAATTTGTAAGAAAACTGCCACGAGAATTAAACTATCTTACTGTTATAGACACTTAATGGATAATTTTTTTCGGGATGTTCTTTCTCCAGGACAGAGAGCCTGGTCTTCTCTTCTTTCAGAGGAGGGTCCCCCAAACTGGGAGAATATAGGGGAAAGCTTAAAATTGGTTTCACACAATTCTAATCACATTGTTGTTCAATTTAATATTCTGCACAAAATTTATGCGACACCTATATGGCTATACAGAAGAGGACTCCGGACCTCCTCTAACTGTCCCCGCTGCGGCGATCTAGGGGCAGATCATCTACATCTGTTCTGGGACTGCCCAATGGTGAGGAGGTACTGGAGCCTGGTCCAAAAAAATCTGACGCGTAAACTTAAAATTGTTGTTCCTCTGTCTCCTAGGATATGGGTCCTGGGAGATTTATCTGAGGTCAATCATCAACCCATAAAAAGTCACTTGTTGATCAAGGTGATGTTCTTGGCGAGGCTTCTGATTTCTAGATCCTGGTTTTGCTCCTCTGCCCCAGATTGTAAGAACTGGCTGGGTTTGGTGGAGAAAGTGAAAAGCTATGAGAGGATCCTGTAAAAACAAAGAGGATCCTACTCAAAGTGGAATAGTCTACGGAAAGATTAGGACACGGCTAATTAGGATCCCCTTTTTTTTTCTCCCTGCAGGGTGGGGGGGGGGTGGCGGGTTGGTGGGAAGAGACGGGGAAAATGCTATCTGTCCGGCTTTTCAGCATTTATTCTATAGATGTAGAATGTGAAGGTTCAAATGTCGACACTATTATCTATGTTCGCATGAAATTATTGTCAACCACGTTCACAGATTAGAATTGGCGGACTTATGGATCTTATAATGTTAATTATGTAATATGTATTTAAGTTTTTGTATCACAATAAATAAAATTTAATAAAAAGAAAAAAAGTTAAGTAAAACCATAAAAAAAGTTTCCGTTTAGTCTATTCATCAGGATGCCTTCCATTTTGTGAGCATTCTGTTTTGTGACTGGACACAAAAACGCAGCAAACTGCAGTTTGTGTCCAGTCATAAAAACAGAAAAAAAAATACTGATGATCGAGCACCAACGTTTTCAGATGTTCGGCCCGAACACATTGCTATATTCGTGTGCTCGGCCGAGCACCCGAGTATAATGGAAGTCACAGGGAGACAACCAGGCACCCCCTGCTCTGAAAAGAAGAGGGTGCCTGGTCCTTGGAAAAGGTCAGAAAGTGATAGAAACACCACCGAAATGGATCGGGAACACCATGGGGACGATGTCTGGATGCATCTTGGACTCCCAGGTCGCTGCTGGGAACCATGTTGTCCGAGTTGTATGCCACTTTTAAAGACTGACAAAAATACGCACAAAACCCCCAAACAAATCTATTTTACGGGAAAAATTGTTAGGAAACATTCTTTCCTGTATATTCAATTGTATATAAAGTGCAAGTGCTGCAAAAAATTACAAGCAAGAGGCACTCCGAAACAGCCTGTATATGACATAAAGGAGGGCCCCATTCACATTGTGGTACAATTGTTCAGGTATTGGGACTCCTACATTCATAAAGCCTATGCACTACGTAAAAAGGGCTGTCAAAAATTACAAGGAATCAGCACTCCAAAACACCCTTTGTTACAAATAAAGGAGGGCATCATACACACCCTTAAAAAATTATGATTATGGCCTGCTGGTGACCCTCAAAAATATTTGGAGCAAGGGCCTGCTGATCTGACCATCTAAAACCTTAGGGGCGAGGACCTGCTGCCGCATTGGTGACTCTAGATAACCTCTGGGTGATTGTACGTTCCCGTGACGGCTAAGATCCATTCGAATGTCTGCCCTATCAACTTTTTATGTTCTTTTCTGTGCCTACCATGGTGATCACGGGTAACGGGGAATCAGGGTTCGATGCCAGAAAGGGAGCTTGAGAAAGGGATGCCACATCCAAGGGAGGTCAATGGCTGAAATCTGATTGGGTGGAGAAGGTGGTATAAATTATTAAAGCAGAAAAATCGAAGGAAGGCAGCAGGCTCGCGGCAATTACACACTCCAGACTCGGGGAGGTAGTGACGATAAATAACAAGAGGCCCTGCTGCCGCTTTGTTGACTCTAGATAACTTCTGCCTGATCACACGTCCCCGTGATGTCCACGATCCATTTGGATACCTTAACTATCAACTTTCGATGTTCTTTTATGCGCCTAACATGGTGACCACTGGTAACAGGGAATCATTGTTTGATTTTGGATAGCCTGATGAACGGCTACGGGTACTACTTCAAAGCAAGGCAGCATGAGTTGCGGGCCTGCAGGTGAGCTGACACTGTAAAAGATTATATGCTAGTGCCTGTGGGTGAGCTGACCCCGTAAAACATATGCGAGGGCCTGCAGCTGAGCTGACCCTCTAAAAAGTTCTATGCGTGGACCTGCATGTGAGCTGACCCAGTAAAAGATTTTAGGTGCGGCCCTGCTGGTGAGCTGAGGTGGAACCGACAAACCCAACTTGATTTTGATGGCTGCATTAATCTGCAGGTGACCGTGATACAGCTCCACATTTTGTTTCCATCTGCATCTTTTTAAGCAATCTGTGGCCTTAGTCTTTTATCCAGACTCTGTCATTGTGCCACTATGTGGCCTCCTCATGCTGCGATCTCCACACAATGTCACCTTGCCACTCATTTTTATCACCCCTGATGCTGCTTAAAAGGCCTTAAACTGATCACCAGGCCCACAATTTAATTAAGGTTTTGGATTCAATAAACCCAACTTGCTTTTGTGGGCTGCATCAGTGGCGTAGCTAGAATTGACTTGGCCCCACAGTAAATTTTTGAACGAGACTCCATCCCACAGTAATTTTTTAGCGACCCCTTCCTTTCATGCCGCCCCCATTCCTGTGGCTAGTAAATATCGCTCTCTCAGACCAGAGCCGGCAGCTGTTCCATTCGTTTTATACACTGTCTATACTGTCACTGTATATAATTTTATTGTGTAATACTGTTGAGGGGGCCCTGACCAAATCCTTTAGTCCTCCTCCTCCTGGAGGAGCCCCTTCTGGGTCAAGGCCCCAAAGCTGCAGCTTCCCCTGCTTCCCCTATAGCAACGGCCCTGGTCTGAATTAATCTGCAGGCTACTGTGATACAGCTCCACAGATGATTTCCATCAGCATCTTTCTAAATAATCTGTGGCCTCAGTCTTTTATTCAGACTCTGTCATTGTGCCACTATGTGGCCTCCTCATGCTGCCATCTCCACACCATGTCACCTTGCCACTCATTTTTATCACCATGTGTAACACCCAAGAGTTGTGTTACTACATGCCTCTATCTCACTCCTAAGAGCCTTTGTATTGTCATCTGATGTGATTTTGCTTATGTTCTCCACAAATGTGCATTTAAAACCATGTTAAATACCATTGTTCAAGTCATTTTCCTGGTATACCAGCAGGTGGCAGCATCATTGGTAGAGATAGTTTTAATGTTATGGCAGTTCAGAGTGGAACGATCCTGTTCTCTTCCACCCCCTGCTGAAGAGAAGTGGAGGATTTCGTCTTCCTGCAACAAGGGAGGGAAAAACAGTCAGAACCAGAGTTAGTTACCCCCTGGATAGGGGAGACAGCAAGGACCAAGTGTCGGTCTGAGACTTAGTCATATTCCCAGTCTGAGCTCCTTCAGCCTCAGCTGGAGGAAGAAGCAGAGAACCACAGACAACCTCCAGAGTTCCAGGAAGAAAGCATCCCCTGAGAAATCATCTGCGAGATAAGTCCAGAGACCTAGGAGAAGCTATTCCTCCTCAGCTAGTTTGTCCCCACAAAGCAGAAGTTATAGAAAGCGCAGAAGATTAGTTCCTGCCACAATTACAGAGCTGCCAAGCAGACGAATTATCCTTCAAGCTCCAGATTTAAAGTGCAGAAATATTTATTCCTGACAATCTTTGCTAAAACCTGTTGGGACCAGAGACCAAAGCTGTATCCTGCTTGGATACAAGTTATCTACAGTAAAGAAACGTTTGAACTTCATCTAAAGGTCTGGACATAATTTATGCTGCAAAATTCCTCTATTACTCCTACAATCACTACACTCAAATTTATTGCAAGTGAGCCAGGAGGCCAGCCGTACCCAGGTAGGAGACACCATTGACACAATTATCACCACCCTATAGAGACATTATAAGTAGAGTTGAGCGAACACCTGGATGTTCGGGTTCGAGAAGTTCGGCCGAACATCCCGGAAATGTTCGGGTTCGGGATCCGAACTTCGTCCCGAACCCGAACCCCATTGAAGTCAATGGGGACCCGAACTTTTCGGCACTAAAAAGGCTGTAAAACAGCCCAGGAAAGAGCTAGAGGGCTGCAAAAGGCAGCAACATGTAGGTAAATCCCCTGCAAACAAATGTGGATAGGGAAATGAATTAAAATAAAAATTAAATAAATAAAAATTAACCAAAATCAATTGGAGAGAGGTTCCATAGCAGAGAATCTGGCTTCCCGTCACCCACCACTGGAACAGTCCATTCTCAGATATTTAGGCCCCGGCACCCAGGCAGAGGAGAGAGGTCCCGTAACAGAGAATCTGTCTTCATGTCAGCAGAGAATTAGTCTGCATGTCATAGCAGAGAATGAGGCTTCACGTCAGCCACCACTGCAACAGTCCATTGGCATATATTTAGGCCCAGCACACACACAGGCAGAGGAGAGAGGTCCCGTAACAGACAATCTGGCTTCATGTCAGCAGAGAATCAGTCTGCATGTCATAGCAGAGAATCAGGCTTCACGTCAGCCACCACTGCAACAGTCCATTGGCATATATTTAGGCCCAGCACACACACAGGCAGAGGAGAGAGGTCCCGTAACAGAGAATCTGGCTTCATGTCAGCAGAGAATCAGTCTGCATGTCATAGCAGAGAATGAGGCTTCACGTCACCCACCACTGCAACAGTCCATTGGCATATATTTAGGCCTAGCACACAGGCAGAGCAGAGAGGTCCCGTAACAGACAATCTGGCTTCATGTCAGCAGAGAATCAGTCTGCATGTCATAGCAGAGAATGAGGCTTCACGTCAGCCACCACTGCAACAGTCCATTGGCATATATTTAGGCCTAGCACACAGGCAGAGCAGAGAGGTCCCGTAACAGACAATCTGGCTTCATGTCAGCAGAGAATCAGTCTGCATGTCATAGCAGAGAATCAGGCTTCACGTCAGCCACCACTGCAACAGTCCATTGTCATAAATTTAGGCCCAGCACCCAGGCAGAGGAGAGAGGTCCCGTAACAGACAATCTGGCTTCATGTCAGCAGAGAATTAGTCTGCATGTCATAGCAGAGAATCAGGCTTCATGTCAGCCACCACTGCAACAGTCCATTGGCATATATTTAGGCCCAGCACCCAGGCAGAGGAGGGAGGTCCCGTAACAGAGAATCTGTCTTCATGTCAGCAGAGAATCAGTCTGCATGTCATAGCAGAGAATGAGGCTTCACGTCAGCCACCACTGCAACAGTCCATTGGCATATATTTAGGCCTAGCACACAGGCAGAGCAGAGAGGTCCCGTAACAGACAATCTGGCTTCATGTCAGCAGAGAATCAGTCTGCATGTCATAGCAGAGAATCAGGCTTCACGTCAGCCACCACTGCAACAGTCCATTGGCATATATTTAGGCCTAGCACACAGGCAGAGGAGAGGTTCATTCAACTTTGGGTAGCCTCGCAATATAATGGTAAAATGAAAATAAAAATAGGATTGAATGAGGAAGTGCCCTGGAGTCCAATAATATATGGTTATGGGGAGGTAGTTAATGTCTAATCTGGACAAGGGACGGACAGGTCCTGTGGGATCCATGCCTGGTTCATTTTTATGAACGTCAGCTTGTCCACATTGGCTGTAGACAGGCGGCTGCGTTTGTCTGTAATGACGCCCCCTGCCGTGCTGAATACACGTTCAGACAAAACGCTGGCTGCCGGGCAGGCCAGCACCTCCAAGGCATAAAAGGCTAGCTCTGGCCACGTGGACAATTTAGAGACCCAGAAGTTGAATGGGGCCGAACCATCAGTCAGTACGTGGAGGGGTGTGCACACGTACTGTTCCACCATGTTAGTGAAATGTTGCCTCCTGCTAACACGTTGCGTATCAGGTGGTGGTGCAGTTAGCTGTGGCGTGTTGACAAAAGTTTTCCACATCTCTGCCATGCTAACCCTGCCCTCAGAGGAGCTGGCCGTGACACAGCTGCCTTGGCGACCTCTTGCTCCTCCTCTGCCTTGGCCTTGGGCTTCCACTTGTTCCCCTGTGACATTTGGGAATGCTCTCAGTAGCGCGTCTACCAACGTGCGCTTGTACTCGTGCATCTTCCTATCACGCTCCAGTGCAGGAAGTAAGGTGGGCACATTGTCTTTGTAGCGTGGATCCAGCAGGGTGGCAACCCAGTAGTCCGCACAGGTTAAAATGTGGGCAACTCTGCTGTCGTTGCGCAGGCACTGCAGCATGTAGTCGCTCATGTGTGCCAGGCTGCCCAGGGGTAAGGACAAGCTGTCCTCTGTGGGAGGCGTATCGTCATCGTCCTGCCTTTCCCCCCAGCCACGCACCAGTGATGGACCCGAGCTGCGTTGGGTGCCACCCCGCTGTGACCATGCTTCATCCTCATCCTCCTCCACCTCCTCCTCATCCTCGTCCTCCTCGTCCTCCAGTAGTGGGCCCTGGCTGGCCACATTTGTACCTGGCCTCTGCTGTTGCCAAAAACCTCCCTCTGAGTCACTTCGAAGAGACTGGCCTGAAAGTGCTAAAAATGACCCCTCTTCCTCCTCCTCCTCCTCCTCCTGGGCCACCTCCTCTTCCATCATCGCCCTAAGTGTTTTCTCAAGGAGACATAGAAGTGGTATTGTAACGCTGATAACGGTGTCATCACCACTGGCCATGTTGGTGGAGTACTCGAAACAGCGCAACAGGGCACACAGGTCTCGCATGGAGGCCCAGTCATTGGTGGTGAAGTGGTGCTGTTCTGTAGTGCGACTGACCCGTGCGTGCTGCAGCTGAAACTCCACTATGGCCTGCTGCTGCTCGCACAGTCTGTCCAGCATGTGCAAGGTGGAGTTCCACCTGGTGGGCACGTCGCATATGAGGCGGTGAGCGGGAAGGCCGAAGTTACGCTGTAGCGCAGACAGGCGAGCAGCAGCAGGATGTGAACGCCGGAAGCGCGAACAGACGGCCCGCACTTTATGCAGCAGCTCTGACATGTCGGGGTAGTTGTGAATGAACTTCTGCACCACCAAATTCAGCACATGCGCCAAGCAAGGGATGTGCGTCAAATTGGCTAGTCCCAGAGCTGCAACGAGATTTCGCCCATTATCACACACCACCAGGCCGGGCTTGAGGCTCACCGGCAGCAACCACTCGTCGGTCTGTTGTTCTATACCCCGCCACAACTCCTGTGCGGTGTGGGGCCTGTCTCCCAAACATATGAGTTTCAGAATGGCCTGCTGACGTTTACCCCGGGCTGTGCTGAAGTTGGTGGTGAAGGTGTGTGGCTGACTGGATGAGCAGGTGGAAGAAGAGGAGGAGGAAGCCGAGAAGGAGGAGGTGGCAACAGGAGGCAAAGAATGTTGCCCTGCGATCCTTGGCGGCGGAAGGACGTGCGCCAAACAGCTCTCCGCCTGGGGCCCAGCTGCCACTACATTTACCCAGTGTGCAGTTAGGGAGATATAGCGTCCCTGGCCGTGCTTACTGGTCCACGTATCTGTGGTTAGGTGGACCTTGCCACAGATGGCGTTGCGCAGTGCACACTTGATTTTATCGGATACTTGGTTGTGCAGGGAAGGCACGGCTCTCTTGGAGAAGTAGTGCCGGCTGGGAACAACATACTGTGGGACAGCAAGCGACATGAGCTGTTTGAAGCTGTCTGTGTCCACCAGCCTAAATGACAGCATTTCATAGGCCAGTAGTTTAGAAATGCTGGCATTCAGGGCCAGGGATCGAGGGTGGCTAGGTGGGAATTTACGCTTTCTATCAAATGTTTGTGAGATGGAGAGCTGAACGCTGGCGTGTGACATGGTTGAGACGCTTGGTGACGGAGGTGGTGGTGGTGGTGTTGGTGGTACATCCCCTGTTTGCTGGGCGGCAGGTGCCAACGTTCCTCCAGAGGCGGAGGAAGAGGCCGAGGCGGCAGCAGCAGAATAGGCCGAGGCGGCAGCAGCAGAAGAGGTAGCAGGGGGAGCCTGAGTGACTTCCTTGGTTTTAAGGTGTTTACTCCACTGCAGTTCATGCTTTGCATGCAGGTGCCTGGTCATGCAGGTTGTGCTCAGGTTCAGAACGTTAATGCCTCGCTTCAGGCTCTGATGGCACAGCGTGCAAACCACTCGGGTCTTGTCGTCAGCACATTGTTTGAAGAAGTGCCATGCCAGGGAACTCCTTGAAGCTGCCTTTGGGGTGCTCGGTCCCAGATGGCGGCGGTCAGTAGCAGGCGGAGTCTCTTGGCGGCGGGTGTTCTGCTTTTGCCCACTGCTCCCTCTTTTGCTACGCTGTTGGCTCGGTCTCACCACTGCCTCTTCCTCCGAACTGTGAAAGTCAGTGGCACGACCTTCATTCCATGTGGGGTCTAGGACCTCATCGTCCCCTGCATCGTCTTCCACCCAGTCTTGATCCCTGACCTCCTGTTCAGTCTGCACACTGCAGAAAGACGCAGCAGTTGGCACCTGTGTTTCGTCATCATCAGAGACATGCTGAGGTGGTATTCCCATGTCCTCATCATCAGGAAACATAAGTGGTTGTGCGTCAGTGCATTCTATGTCTTTCACCGCTGGGGAAGGGCTAGGTGGATGCCCTTGGGAAACCCTGCCAGCGGAGTCTTCAAACAGCATAAGAGACTGCTGCATAACTTGAGGCTGAGACAGTTTCCCTGGTATGCATGGGGGTGATGTGACAGACTGATGGGGTTGGTTTTCAGGCGCCATCTGTGCGCTTTCTGCAGAAGACTGGGTGGGAGATAATGTGAACGTGCTGGATCCACTGTCGGCCACCCAATTGACTAATGCCTGTACCTGCTCAGGCCTTACCATCCTTAGAACGGCATTGGGCCCCACCATATATCGCTGTAAATTCTGGCGGCTACTGGGACCTGAGGTAGTTGGTACACTAGGACGTGTGGATGTGGCAGAACGGCCACGTCCTCTCCCAGCACCAGAGGGTCCACTAACACCACCACGACCATGTCCACGTCCGCGTCCCTTACTAGATGTTTTTCTCATTGTTATGGTTCACCACAACAACAAATATATTATTTGGCCCAATGTATTGTATTCAAATTCAGCGGGATATAAATTTGAGGCCTAGTATTTAGGCGCTGGGTGACCGGTATGGATTTAGTGACAGAATTAGACTTGGAAATGCACAGAAGCGTGTGTGTGAAGTTATTCTGAATGACCCTATGTGCACCTTCAATATGATCTACCCTTTTAGGGATAGATTTCAAATAGCTCTGATATAGCAGAAACGACTAAATTATGAAATTGCTAAATTGGGAATTGTATTTCAACCCAGAACAAAAAATGTGCTTTGACGGACACTAAATAACTTTCCCAGCCACAACAGGACAGCGGTAACGAGAGATTTAGCGGGATATAAATTTGAGGCCTAGTATTTAGGCGCTGGGTGACAGGTATGGGTTTAGTGACAGAATTAGATTTGGAAATGCACAGTAGCGGGTGTGTGAAGTTATTCTGAATGACCCTATGTGCACCTTGAATATTATATACCCTTTTAGGGATAGATTTCAAATAGCTCTGATATAGCAGAAACCACTAAATTATGAAATTGCTAAATTGGGAATTGTATTTCAACCCAGAACAAGAAATGTGCTTGAACGGACACTAAATAACTCGCCCAGCTACAGCACTAGGGACAGATTTAGCTGGATATAAATTTGAGGCCTAGTATTTAGGCGCTGGGTGACAGGTATGGGTTTAGTGCCAGAATTAGACTTGGAAATACACAGTAGCGGGTGTGTGTGAAGTTATTCTGAATGACCCAATGTGCACCTTGAATATTATATACCCTTTTAGGGATAGATTTCAAATAGCTCTGATATAGCAGAAACCACTAAATTATGAAATTGCTAAATTGGGAATTGTATTTCAACCCAGAACAAGAAATGTGCTTGAACGGACACTAAATAACTCGCCCAGCTACAGCACTAGGGACAGATTTAGCTGGATATAAATTTGAGGCCTAGTATTTAGGCGCTGGGTGACAGGTATGGGTTTAGTGCCAGAATTAGACTTGGAAATACACAGTAGCGGGTGTGTGTGAAGTTATTCTGAATGACCCAATGTGCACCTTGAATATTATATACCCTTTTAGGGATAGATTTCAAATAGCTCTGATATAGCAGAAACCACTAAATTATGAAATTGCTAAATTGGGAATTGTATTTCAACCCAGAACAAGAAATGTGCTTGAACGGACACTAAATAACTCGCCCAGCTACAGCACTAAGGACAGATTTAGCGGGATATAAATTTGAGGCCTAGTATTTAGGCGCTGGGTGACCGGTATGGATTTAGTGACAGAATTGGACTGGGATATGGCCAAAAAATAAACAGACTATTGCTGGTTAAATGCACTTGGTGTGACAGCTTCACCCTGATGTAGGCTTTAGCCAAAAAACAACCACACCATTGAGGGTTAAATGCACTTGGTGACAGGCGCAGCTTGCCCCTGATTTAGTATATGGCCAAAAAATGAACAGACTATTGCTGGTGAAATGCACTTGGTGTGACAGCTTCACCCTGATGTAGGCTTTAGCCAAAAAACAACCACACCATTGAGGGTTAAATGCACTTGGTGACAGGCGCAGCTTGCCCCTGATTTTGTATATGGCCAAAAAATGAACAGACTATTGCTGGTTAAATGCACTTGGTGTGACAGCTTCACCCTGATGTAGGCTTTAGCCAAAAAACAACCACACCATTGAGGGTTAAATGCACTTGGTCGCAGCTTGTGCTGGCGCACCACAAGACACAAAATGGCCGCCGATCACCCCAGAAAAATGTGACTGACAAACGGTCTGGGCAGCCTAAAAACAGTGAGCAATTGAGGATCAGCAGCTCAATGATCCACAGCTGCAGATCGATCAGTTAATCAAGTCCTTTGGAGGAGTTAATCTGCCTAATCTCGCCCTACTGTCGCAGCCGCAACCTCTCCCTACGCTAATCAGAGCAGAGTGACGGGCGGCGCTATGTGACTCCAGCTTAAATAGAGGCTGGGTCACATGGTGCTCTGGCCAATCACAGCCATGCCAATAGTAGGCATGGCTGTGATGGCCTCTTGGGGCAAGTAGTATGACGCTTGTTGATTGGCTGCTTTGCAGCCTTTCAAAAAGCGCCAAGAAAGCGTCACAAAAGCGCGAAGAAAGCGACGAACACCGAACCCGAACCCGGACTTTTACGAAAATGTCCGGGTTCGGGTCCGTGTCACGGACACCCCAAAATTCGGTACGAACCCGAACTATACAGTTCGAGTTCGCTCATCCCTAATTATAAGTAGAGTTGAGCGAACACCTGGATGTTCGGGTATGAGAAGTTCGGCCGAACTTCCCGAAAATATTCGGGTTCGGGATCCGAACCCGATCCGAACTTCGTCCCGGACCCGAACCCCATTGAAGTCAATGGGGACCCGAACTTTTTGGCACTAAAACAGCTGTAAAACAGCCCAGGAAAGGGCTAGAGGGCTGCAAAAGGCAGCAACATGTAGGTAAATCCCCTGCAAACAAATGTGGATAGGGAAATGAATTAAAATAAAAATTAAGTAAATAAAAATTAACCAAAATCAATTGGAGAGAGGTCCCATAGCAGAGAATCTGGCTTCCCGTCACCAACCACTGGAACAGTCCATTCTCAGATATTTAGGCCCCGGCACTCAGACAGAGGAGAGAGGTCCCGTAACAGACAATCTGGCTTCATGTCAGCAGAGAATCAGTCTTCATGTCATAGCAGAGAATCAGGCTTCACGTCACCCACCACTGCAACAGTCCATTTTCATAAATTTAGGCCCAGCACCCAGGCAGAGGAGAGGTTCATTCAACTTTGGGTAGCCTCGCAATATAATGGTAAAATGAAAATAAAAATAGGACTGAATGAGGAAGTGCCCTGGAGTACAATAATATATGGTTAAGGGGAGGTAGTTAATGTCTAATCTGGACAAGGGACGGACAGGTCCTGTGGGATCCAAGCCTGGTTCATTTTTATGAACGTCAGCTTGTCCACATTGGCCTTAGACAGGCGGCTGCGTTTGTAATGACGCCCCCTGCCGTGCTGAATACACGTTCAGACAAAACGCTGGCTGCCGGGCAGGCCAGCACCTCCAAGGCATAAAAGGCTAGCTCTGGCCACGTGGACAATTTAGAGACCCAGAAGTTGAATGGGGCCGAACCATCAGTCAGTACGTGGAGGGGTGTGCACACGTACTGTTCCACCATGTTAGTGAAATGTTGCCTCCTGCTAACACGTTGCGTATCAGGTGGTGGTGCAGTTAGCTGTGGCGTGTTGACAAAAGTTTTCCACATCTCTGCCATGCTAACCCTGCCCTCAGAGGAGCTGGCCGTGACACAGCTGCCTTGGCGACCTCTTGCTCCTCCTCTGCCTTGGCCTTGGGCTTCCACTTGTTCCCCTGTGACATTTGGGAATGCTCTAAGTAGCGCGTCTACCAACGTGCGCTTGTACTCGCGCATCTTCCTATCACGCTCCAGTACAGGAAGTAAGGTGGGCACATTGTCTTTGTAGCGTGGATCCAGCAGGGTGGCAACCAGGGCCGGCATCATAACCCGGCATCCCCGGGCAAGTGCCGGGGCCCAATGCTCCTGGGGGGGCCCACTGAGCTGCTATGAGCACTTCCATCAATACAGATGGAAGCTCTCACTGCTGTCACTTCACTTACGCAGTACCCCTTTGGTGGGGCCCTCTGAGCTGCAGAGACTCAGGACACGCCCCCTCTACACAGGACACACCCCCTCTACACAGGACACATGGTGCCTGAGGCGAGAGACCGGAGGGCTGGAGCTGGAGCAGAGAAGTGTGTAGACAGTCTGTGAGTGAGTCTGCACTGTGACTGTCTCTTGTCTGTGGGACAGAAGGAAAGGGGGGGGGGGGGGACTCTTCGATCGGCTGCTGGATGCTGCTTCATTCTATTTAGTTGTATTACTGTTTCATTAAGCAGTTTGCCTCCATGATAACTGCCCCCCCCCCCCCCATATCCTGTCCTATCTCATCCTCATGGGGCCCCTGCTGTCTCCTTTCCTCCCTCATGTATCCAGAGCTCCTGTTTCACCCTCCTATCTCCTATTGCTGCCCTGCACAGACCTCCTGACACTACTTCTTGTATGAATCCCCCTCAGAGCCCCTTCCCCCTACTTGCTGTGTCCACCCCTCCTGTCCACCCAGGGCCCCTGTCTCACTCCTCTGCCTCTCATTATGGTGGCATCTGAACAGCATTCACCATAAGGACCTTCTAACGTCACAGGGTCATGTGACTGTGCCCCTTTATACCCTGCATTGTGCCCTCTTACCACACCCTGTGCAGTGCCCATAGTCATTCCCTGTACTGTGCCCTCTTATACCCTTTATCCGGTCACTGTATGGTGGTTTTATCATTGTATGGCGGTGTTATCACTATATGGCGGTGGTATCCAATAACTGCATGGCCATAACTGTATCCCCTTCCCTGCCCACACCACTTTTTTTAGACCTGGCACCACGACCGTGTGCTGGCCATGTCAGTGCTGCAGACTGCAAATTGCGATCCACAATGCACGGGCACCGACTGTGGAGCAGCCGCATGCGGATCGTGGGTCCACGATCCGTCTGTTCTGCAAAACGATAGAGCAAGTTCTATTTTTTTTGCGGAACGGAAGCACGGAACGGAGTGCTTCCGTTCAGTGCTAACGTTCTGTTCCACACCGCATCTCTGGATTTGCGGACCCATTCAAGTTAATGGGTCCGCATCCGTGATGAGGAGTGCACACGGCCGGTGCCCTGTGTGCAAGAGGCCTAAGGCTAGCTGCACACAGCTGCGATTTTGAAAACAGAAAATCTGCTCAGTTTTTCACATAGATTTCTGTGCTTTCCTGCACCAAAAACTGCATGTGTTACTTGTGGCCTTTGGTGCGGATTTTCCGCATATCTCCTCCTTGCATTGAAAAGGGTGAAATCCGCACAAAAGAGCCACAAAAAGAATTGATATGCCTCTGATTTCAAATCTAAACAGCAGGTCAATTTCCGTATGGGGAAAAAAAATCCAATCTCATTTATTTTGCTGGTACTTTATTATGCCTCATTCAAAGAGTCAGTGTTTGGTCAGTGATTTCCATCAGTGATTTTCAGCCCAAACCAGGTGTAGCTATAAACACAGAACAGGGGCAGATCTTTCCTTTAGGGCTCATGCACACGGCTGTTGCCCGGATTGCGGCCCGCATACAGGGGGTCCGCAATACACAGGCATTGGCTGTGTGCACCCTGCACCATGGATCGCGGACCCATTCTCTTCAATGGGTCCGCAATCACTGAGATGCAGAACAGAGGCACGGTTTGGAACCCCACGGATGGTGTTTCTGGCCGTGCCTCCGCACCGCAAAAAAGTACAACTTTTTTGCGGTGCGGACTGTTGGATGCAGATCGTGGACCCCATTCAAGTGAATGGGTCCACGATCTGCATGCGGCTACCCCACGGTCGTGCCTGTGCATTGAGGACCGCAGCACGGGCCCGGCCGGCACACGGCCGTAGGTATGAGCCTTATCTTATGTCTGTGGAGGCTCCAATCCTGGTTTTGGCTCGCATGATGGAAATCACTGACCAAAACACTGACTTGTGAATGAGGCTTTTACTCTGCATTGTTTCCGCAAGAGAATCCGTGTGGGGAAAAATGTGTGATCCGCAACATGTACAGGTACCCTAAATCTGCCCACTATCTTCTCAACGTTTATAAGCATTTGCTGAACACATTTTAATGTTAAACGAGTTTTATTTTGTTTTGTTTTTACTGGCATTTTGGTGGTGTTTTTATTTTTTTCATGTATTCCTGCTGCACTTTGTACTATGTGCTTTCTAAGTCCTGTGGAGATGCTTATGGGGGGAAAAAAGCGCCACACCTAGAGCCTTCTAAATTTTGTAAGGGGTGGGATGGGGTAACTATCTGTATGAGACCTAATAGGGTATACGTATATGGTGTGTATTATGCGCTGCTTTTTGTTCGGAAAATCGGCAGTGTAATACTGTACCAGCTGAGGAGATGGTATTTTTATATTAACTCATATTAAAATCTCATGTGCATAAGGACCTTCTAACGTCACAGGGTCATGTGACTGTGCCCCCCACCCCGTACTGTGCCCCTTTATACCCTGCATTGTGCCCTCTTACCACACCCTGTGCAGTGCCCATAGTCATTCCCTGTACTGTGCCCTCTTATACCCTTTTATCCGGTCACTGTATGGTGGTTTTACCATTGTATGGCGGTGTTATCACTATATGGCGGTGGTATCCAATAACTGCATGGCCATAACTGTATCCCCTTCCATGTCCACACCACTTTTTTAGACCTGGCATGAGCGGGAAAAGATACAGATTGCGGTGCTAAGTACCTTTGCGCCACAATCTGTGTCAGAAATACGCCTAATATAGACGTATTTCTATATGATAAATGACCACCTAATTGTATTATTATTCGGGGGTAGGGCTAATAGCGTTATATTATGTAGACTCTAGTGTGTTTTACTGTGCCCTGTATTTCCCAGTAGAAAATGATCCTTGGGAAACACAGTCCTCCTCCCTGACCACCAGGACCAGGTAGCGCTCTGTCAGTACATGGCGGCCCCCCTCCGCCACGCTGCTCCGCTGTGTACTGGGGCTTATTCTGACACTAGGGCTGGGTTCACATCCCATTTGTGCCATCCATTTAATGTATACCAAAAATGTCTGCGTTACAGATGCCTCAGACTGATGCCGTACAGCGGCGTCCGGTCACCATACAATCCTCAGACTGATGCCGTACAGCGGCGTCCGGTCACCATACAATCCTCAGACTGATGCCGTACAGTGGCGTCCGGTCACCATACAATCCTCAGACTGATGCCGTACAGTGGCGTCCGGTCACCATACAATCCTCAGACTGATGCCGTACAGTGGCGTCCGGTCACCATACAATCCTCAGACTGATGCCGTACAGTGGCGTCCGGTCACCATACAGTTCCATTGTAAAAAAACATATATGTTAACGTATGCATTTTTTACTTGACTCTGCAGGATACAAAAACGTGGAGTGCTGCACATTTGTATACATCAAACCGATAGGAAAAACGTGATGTGAACACACATTGGGGGGGAGGGGGGGGGCGCACTAAAATTTGCTGTGGGGCCCAGTCAGTTCTAGCTACATCACTGCACATCTCCTTCTCTGCTCCAGGCCTGGCTCACTGCTGCAGCGGCCGCCGGAGAGAAGGAGCGCAGGGAGCTGCGGTTAGTGAATGACAGGACCACCAGCTCCCCTGCAATGATAGGTATGTGAGGGGGCCACTGGGGGGGTCATTCATCACACTGTGAGGGCCCCTTACACAGTATAATGACTCCCAGTGCCCCCCATTTAGTATAATGATCCCCATTGACCCTCCATTTAGCATAATGACCACCAGAGCCCCCATTAAATATAATAACCCCTCGTGCCCCCTCCATACAGTATAACCCCCAGTGTGGGGGCGACTGGGGGTCATTATTCTGAATGGAGGGTCACTGTGGGGTCATTATACTGTGAGGGCCCTTTACATAATATAATGACCCCCAGTGTCCCCCATTTAGTATAATGATCACCAATGACCCTCCATTCAGTATAATGACCCCCAGAGCCCCCTCCATACAGTATTCCCCCAGTGTGGGGGCTACTGGGGGTCATTATTCTGAATGGGGGCGACTGGCGGTCATTATTCTGAATGGGGGGCAACTGGGGGTTATTATTCAGAATGCCGGGCCACAGGTGGTCATTATACAGTGGGGGGGGGGGGAAATTGGGGGTTCATTATACTGTGTGAAGGGCCACTAGTAGTCATTATACTGTGTGAAGGGCCACTAGTAGTCATTATACTGTATAGGGGCCACTGGGGGTCATTATACCGTGTGGGAGCCACAGGGGGACATGTCAATGTAAAAAAATGCCTCATGGGGGCCCACTGGGATTTATCGCCCAAGGGTCCACATGAACCTGGAGCCGGCCCTGGTGGCAACCCAGTAGTCCGCACACGTTAAAATGTGGGCAACTCTGCTGTCGTTGCGCAGGCACTGCAGCATGTAGTCGCTCATGTGTGCCAGGCAGCCCAGGGGTAAGGACAAGCTGTCCTCTGTGGGAGGCGTATCGTCATTGTCCTGCCTTTCCCCCCAGCCACGCACCAGTGATGGACCTGAGCTGCGTTGGGTGCCACCCCGCTGTGACCATGCTTCATCCTCATCCTCCTCCACCTCCTCCTCATCCTCGTCCTCCTTGTCCTCCAGTAGTGGGCCCTGTCTGGCCACATTTGTACCTGGCCTCTGCTGTTGCCAAAAACCTCCCTCTGAGTCACTTCGAAGAGACTGGCCTGAAAGTGCTAAAAATGACCCCTCTTCCTCCTCCTCCTCCTGGGCCACCTCCTCTTCCATCATCGCCCTAAGTGTTTTCTCAAGGAGACATAGAAGTGGTATTGTAACGCTGATAACGGCGTCATCGCCACTGGCCATGTTGGTGGAGTACTCGAAACAGGGCACACAGGTCTCGCATGGAGGCCCAGTCATTGGTGGTGAAGTGGTGCTCTTTTGTAGTGGAACTGACCCGTGCGTGCTGCAGCTGAAACTCCACTATGGCCTGCTGCTGCTCGCACAGTCTGTCCAGCATGTGCAAGGTGGAGTTCCACCTGGTGGGCACGTCGCATATGAGGCGGTGAGCGGGAAGGCCGAAGTTACGCTGTAGCGCAGACAGGCGAGCAGCAGCAGGATGTGAACGCCGGAAGCGCGAACAGACGGCCCGCACTTTATGCAGCAGCTCTGACATGTCGGGGTAGTTGTGAATGAACTTCTGCACCACCAAATTCAGCACATGCGCCAAGCAAGGGATGTGCGTCAAATTGGCTAGTCCCAGAGCTGCAACGAGATTTCGCCCATTATCACACACCACCAGGCCGGGCTTGAGGCTCACCGGCAGCAACCACTCGTCGGTCTGTTGTTCTATACCCCGCCACAACTCCTGTGCGGTGTGGGGCCTGTCCCCCAAACATATGAGTTTCAGAATGGCCTGCTGACGTTTACCCCGGGCTGTGCTGAAGTTGGTGGTGAAGGTGTGTGGCTGACTGGATGAGCAGGTGGAAGAAGAGGAGGAGGAAGCCGAGAAGGAGGAGGTGGCAACAGGAGGCAAAGAATGTTGCCCTGCGATCCTTGGCGGCGGAAGGACGTGCGCTAAACAGCTCTCCGCCTGGGGCCCAGCTGCCACTACATTTACCCAGTGTGCAGTTAGGGAGATATAGCGTCCCTGGCCGTGCTTACTGGTCCACGTATCTGTGGTTAGGTGGACCTTGCTACAGATGGCGTTGCGCAGTGCACACTTGATTTTTATCGGATACTTGGTTGTGCAGGGAAGGCACGGCTCTCTTGGAGAAGTAGTGGCGGCTGGGAACAACATACTGTGGGACAGCAAGCGACATGAGCTGTTTGAAGCTGTCTGTGTCCACCAGCCTAAATGACAGCATTTCATAGGCCAGTAGTTTAGAAATGCTGGCATTCAGGGCCAGGGATCGAGGGTGGCTAGGTGGGAATTTACGCTTTCTCTCAAATGTTTGTGAGATGGAGAGCTGAACGCTGCCGTGTGACATGGTTGAGACGCTTGGTGACGGAGGTGGTGGTGGTGTTGGTGGTACATCCCCTGTTTGCTGGGCAGCAGGTGCCAACGTTCCTCCAGAGGCAGAGGAAGAGGCCGAGGCGGCAGCAGCAGAAGAGGTAGCAGGGGGAGCCTGAGTGACTTCCTTGGTTTTAAGGTGTTTACTCCACTGCAGTTCATGCTTTGCATGCAGGTGCCTGGTCATGCAGGTTGTGCTCAAATTCAGAACGTTAATGCCTCGCTTCAGGCTCTGATGGCACAGCGTGCAAACCACTCGGGTCTTGTCGTCAGCACATTGTTTGAAGAAGTGCCATGCCAGGGAACTCCTTGAAGCTGCCTTTGGGGTGCTCGGTCCCAGATGGCGGCGGTCAGTAGCAGGCGGAGTCTCTTGGCGGCGGGTGTTCTGCTTTTGCCCACTGCTCCCTCTTTTGCTACGCTGTTGGCTCGGTCTCACCACTGCCTCTTCCTCCGAACTGTGAAAGTCAGTGGCACGACCTTCATTCCATGTGGGGTCTAGGACCTCATCGTCCCCTGCATCATCTTCCACCCAGTCTTGATCCCTGACCTCCTGTTCCGTCTGCACACTGCAGAAAGACGCAGCAGTTGGCACCTGTGTTTCGTCATCATCAGAGACATGCTGAGGTGGTATTCCCATGTCCTCATCATCAAGAAACATAAGTGGTTGTGCGTCAGTGCAGTCTGTCTTCCACCGCTGGGGAAGGGCTAGGTGGATGCCCTTGGGAAACTCTGCCAGCGGAGTCTTCAAACAGCATAAGAGACTGCTGCATAACTTGAGGCTGAGACAGTTTCCCTGGTATGCATGGGGGTGATGTGACAGACTGATGGGGTTGGTTTTCAGGCGCCATCTGTGCGCTTTCTGCAGAAGACTGGGTGGGAGATAATGTGAACGTGCTGGATCCACTGTCGGCCACCCAATTGACTAATGCCTGTACCTGCTCAGGCCTTACCATCCTTAGAACGGCATTGGGCCCCACCATATATCGCTGTAAATTCTGGCGGCTACTGGGACCTGAGGTAGTTGGTACACTAGGACGTGTGGATGTGGCAGAACGGCCACGTCCTCTCCCAGCACCAGAGGGTCCACTAACACCACCACGACCATGTCCACGTCCGCGTCCCTTACTAGATGTTTTCCTCACTGTTATGGTTCACCACAACAACAAAAATATTATTTGGCCCAATGTATTGTATTCAAATTCAGCGGGATATAAATTTGAGGCCTAGTATTTAGGCGCTGGGTGACCGGTATGGATTTAGTGACAGAATTAGACTTGGACAGTAGCGTGTGTGTGAAGTTATTCTGAATGACCCTATGTGCACCTTGAATATTATATACCCTTTTAGGGATAGATTTCAAATAGCTCTGATACAGCAGAAACCACTAAATTAGGAAATTGCTAAATTGGGAATTGTATTTCAACCCAGAACAAAAAATGTGCTTTGGCGGACACTAAATAACTTGCCCATCCACAACAGGACAGCGGTAACGACAGATTTAGCGGGATATAAATTTGAGGCCTAGTATTTAGGCGCTGGGTGACCGGTATGGATTTAGTGACAGAATTAGACTGGGATATGGCCAAAAAATAACCACACTATTGCTGGTTAAATGCACTTGGTGTGACAGCTTGACCAACCACACTATTGCTGGTTAAATGCACTTGGTGACGGGCGCAGCTTGCCCCTGATGTAGTATATGGCCAAAAAATAAACAGACTATTGCTGGTTAAATGCACTTGGTGTGACAGCTTCACCCTGATGTAGGCTTTAGCCAAAAAACAACCACACCATTGAGGGTTAAATGCACTTGGTCGCAGCTTGTGCTGGCGCACCACAAGACACAAAATGGCCGCCGATCACCCCAGAAAAAAGTGACTGACAAACGGTCTGGGCAGCCTAAAAACAGTGAGCAATTGAATTTCAGCAGCTCAATGATGCACAGCTGCAGATCGATCGATTAATCAAGTCCTTTGGAGAAGTTAATCTGCCTAATCTCGCCCTACTGTCGCAGCCGCAACCTCTCCCTACGCTAATCAGAGCAGAGTGACGGGCGGCGCTATGTGACTCCAGCTTAAATAGAGGCTGGGTCACATGGTGCTCTGGCCAATCACAGCCATGCCAATAGTAGGCATGGCTGTGACGGCCTCTTGGGGCAAGTAGTATGACGCTTGTTGATTGGCTGCTTTGCAGCCTTTCAAAAAGCGCCAAGAAAGCGTCACAAACGCGCCAAGAAAGCGACGAACACCGAACCCGAACCCGGACTTTTACGAAAATGTTCGGGTCCGTGTCACGGACACCCCAAAATTCGGTACGAACCCGAACTATGCAGTTCGAGTTCGCTCATCCCTAATTATAAGCCATTACACCACTCTGGCATTCCTAATCTGGGACGTGCATTATAACACCTTGGAAGGGCCCTGGGGTAGTACCCTGTGCATGCTGCAATTGGCGTAACAACCAATACAGAACTTTAACAAGCCGTATCGTGGCCATTGCACATGCTGCTGCTGATGCTGCTTAAAAGGGCTTAAAGTGATCACCAGCCCCACAATTTAATTAAGGTTTTACGCACAAAACTAAAGTAAAAAAGTTGATTTTATATGAAAAATTGATAAAAAAAACTTATTTCCTGTATACAGTTGCAAGAAAAAGTATGTGAACCCTTTGGTTTGATATGGATTTCTGCAAAAATTGGTCATAAAATGTAATCTGATCTTCATCTAAGTCACAACAATAGACAATCACAGTCTGCTTAACCTAATAACACACAAAGAATTAAATGTTACCATGTTTTTATTGAACACACCATGTAAACATTCACAGTGCAGGTGGAAAAAGTATGTGAACCCCTAGACTAATGACATCTCCAAGAGCTAATTGGAGTGAGACGTCAGCCAACTGGACTCCAATCATTGAGATGAGATTGGAGGTGTTGGTTACAGCTGCCCTGCCGTATAAAAAAAACACACACCAGTTCTGGGTTTGCTTTTCACAAGAAGCATTGCCTGATGTGAATGATACCTCGCACAAAAGAGCTCTCAGTAGACTATTAACTACGATTAAGAATTGTTGACTTGCATAAAGCTGGAAAGGGTTATAAAAGCTTCTCCAAAAGCCTTGCTGTTCATCAGTCCACGGTAAGACAAATTGTCAATAAATGGAGAAAGTTCAGCACTGCTGCTACTCTACCTAGGAGTGGCCATCCTGTAAAGATGACTGCAAGAGCACAGCGTAGACTGCTCAATGAGGTGAAGAAGAATCCTAGAGTGTCAGCTAAAGACGTATAGAAGTCTGTCATATCCTAACATCCCTGTTAGCGAATCTACGATACGAAAACACTAAACAAGAATGGATTTCATGGGAGGATACCACAGAGGAAGCCACTGTTGTCCAAAAAACACTGCTGGCACGTTTACAGTTTGCACAAGATTACCTGGATGTTCCACAGCAGTACTCGCTAAATATTCTGTGGACAGATGAAACCAAAATTGAGTTGTTTGGATGAAACACAACACTATGTGTGGAGAAAAAGAGGCACAGCACACCAACATCAAAACCTCATCCCAACTGTGAAGTATGGTGGTGGGGGCCTCATGGTTTGGGGCTGCTTTGCTGCATCAGGGCCTGGATGGATTGCTATCATCGAAGGAAAAATGAATTCCCAAGTTTATCAAGACATTTTGCAGGAGAATTTAAGGCCATCTGTCCACCAGCTGAAGCTCAACAGAAGATGGGTGTTGCAACAGGACAACGAACCAAAGCATAGAAGTAAATCAACAACAGAATGGCTTAAACAGAAGAAAATACGCCTTCTGGAGTGGCCCAGTCAGAGTCCTGATCTCAACCCGATTGAGATGCTGTGGCATGACCTCAAGAAAGAGATTCACACCAGACATTCCAAGAATATTGCTGAACTGAAACAGTTCTGCAAAGAGGAATGGTCAAGAATTACTCCTGACCGTTGTGCACATCTGATCTGCAACTACAGGAAACGTTCGGTTGAAGTTATTGCTGCCAAAGAAGGTTCAACCAGTTAAATCCAAGGGTTCACATACCTTTTCCACCTGCACTGTGAATGTTTACATGGTGTGTTCAATAAAAACATGGTAACATAAAATGTTTGGTGTGTTATTAGTTTAAGCAGACTGTGATTGTATATTGTTGTGACTTAGATGAAGATCAGATCACATTTTATGACCAATTTGTGCAGAAATCCATATCATTCCAAAGGGTTCACATACTTTTTCTTGCAACTGTATTTACTTGAATACAAAGTGCAAGTGCTGCCAAAAATTACAAGGAAGAGGCACTCCGATATAACCTGTATATTACATAAAGGAGGGCCTCATTCACAATGAGTTGCGGGCCTGCAGGTGAGCTGACTCTGTACAAATTTTTAGGTTTGGGCCTGCAGGTCAGCTGACCCTGTAAAAGAATGAGTTGCAGGCTTGCAGGTGAGCTGACCCTCTAAAAAATTTGATGTGAGGGCCTGCTGGTGAGCGGACCTTCTAAAAAATTATATTCGAAGGCCATATATGAGAGGGCATTATATGTGACGAATAAGCAATGCATGTTGATATGACGGAAGAGGAGGAGGAGAAAAGGAAGATTCAACCATATACCCTTGTTAGTGGTGGAAGAGGTGCATGGGAATACAGTCTATTAACTACATTAAAAACAACACATGTAAAGTGCCTTTATGTTCATCAGCATTCCTCTGGTGGAGTCGCGAAGTCATGGTCAATCCAGGCCTTGTTCATTTTTATGAGTCAACCTGTCAGCATTTTCAGTTGACAGGCAGATACACTTACCTGTTATAATGTCACCAGCAGCACTAAATACACGCTCAGACAAAACGCTGATGGCAGGGCATGCCAGCACCTCCAAAGCGTAGAGCGCCAATTCGTGCCACGTGTCCAGCTTGGACACCCAGTTGTTGTAAGGCACTGAGGGATCATTGAGGACACTGAAACAGTCTGCTATGTACTCCTTCATCAGTATTCCAAAATTTCTCTATCCTTGTGGCAGTAAGCCTCACATCAGGATGAGGGTGCTGGCGGGTTGTCATGAAACTGTCCCAGGCTTTGGAGAGTGCTGCCCTGCCTCTGTTGAAACTGCTGTGTGTTGCCCTTGTCTAACCTTCTCGGTTGGCCAAGGAAGTACAGACTCTGCCGCTAGCGTTGTCAGATGGAAAATTTTGGAGCAATTTTCCAAGGATCTTCTGGTATTGCACCATTTTGCTCATCCTCTCCACCAGAGGAATGAGAGATGAGAAGTTCACTTTGTAGCGGGGGTCGAGAAGGGTGAACACCCAGTAATCCGTGTTATCTAAAATGCGTATAACGTGAGGGTCACTGCAAAGGCAGCCTAACATGAAGTCAGACATGTGTGCCAGAGTACCAACAGGCAAGATGTCGATGTCGATATCAGGATGACTCGCCATCTCCTCATTCTCCTCCTCTTCTGCCCATCCACTCTGAACAGATGAAATTAAAGTTCCATGGGTACTACCCTCTGTAGCAGAGGCAACTGTCTCCAGCTCCTCCTCCTGCTCCTCATCTTCATGGTCCAATTCACGCTGAGAAGATGAACTGAGGGTGGGCTAACTATCAGCCTGTGTAATGTCCTCCCCATTTCCTCATCTGCCACATTCAGAGTGTCGTCCTTAATTGTGAGCAGCGATCATTTGAGTAGACACAGCAGAGGATGGTTATGCTGGTAATAGCGTTATCGCCACTAACCATCTGTGTGGATTCATCAAAGTTTTTTAAAACCTCACAGAGGTCTGACATCAATGCCCACTCGTCGCTTGTGAATAGTGGCAGTTGACTCAAAAGGCGACGACTATGTTGCAGCTGGTATTCCACAACTGCCCTCTGCTGCTTACAAAGCCTGGCCAACATGTGGAATGTAGAGTTACGGCACATGCTCACATAGCACGTGCTGCTGCAGCATTGACAGACCGGCTGAAACTGTGGACGACTTGCAGAAATGGGCACACACGCAGCACGCCTTCACTAGTAGCTCTGGCAAATTTGGGTAGGTTTTGATAAACCGCTAAGTTTAAGACGTGGACTAGGCATGGGATGTGTGTCAGGTTGCAGAGCTCCAAAGCCGCCACCAAGTTACGGCCATTGTCAGACACATCCATTCCTGGTTGTAGGTTGAGGGGCGGGAGACACAGCTCGGTCTGGTCCCTTATACCCTGCCATAGCTCTGCGGCGGTGTGCTGTTTGTCCCCTAAACAGATCAATTTCAGGACAGCCTTTTGATGCTTACCCACAGCAGTGCTACACTTCTTCCAGCTAGCGACTGATGGCTGACTGCTGCTGAAGGTGGAAGTGGAGGAGGTGGCGGAGGAGGAGAAGTGGGGGTTGGAGCTAGTAGCATAGCTGTTGGCAGAGACCCTGATTTACATAGGGCCCGCAATCCTGGGCGTGGGTAGCGCCTGTGCCATACCAAGGTACAACTTACTCCCGGCCTCCAACTTTCACCCAGTGTGCCGTCAGGGAAATGTAGAGTCCCTCGCCACCATCACTTGTCCATGTGTGCGTGGTTTAGTGGACCTTCCCAGTAACTGCGTTGGTCAGGGCACGGGTGATGTTCTGGGACACATGCTGGTGTAAGGCGAGCAAGGCACACCGTGAGAAATAGTGGCGGCTGGGGACTGCGTACAGAGGGACGGCCGCTGACATCAGGCTGCAGAAGGCCTCAGTGTCCACGAGCCTAAATGACAACATTTCAAGGGCCAGTAATTTTGAAAGTTGCGCATTTAGTGCTATGGTCTGTGGGGTGGGTATTTGCGCTTCCGTTCAAATGACTGTGTTATGGATATTTGGACGCTGTGCTGGGACAGAGAATTGGATGTTGTTGCTGATGGTTCATGCGAAGGTCCAGGTGCAGGGCGAGGGGCATCCGGGCCTGTGCCTTCGACAGGGGATTGGCCAGCAGTGTGTAACAAGGAGGAAAAGTAGGCAGTGTTGTGACCCGCAGACCCAGATTGTGGACCCAGGCGTTCGGCCCACTTGTTAGGGTGTTGAATGCCATGTGGCGGATCATGCAGGTGGTGGTGAGGTTGCTAGTGTTCACGCTCCGGCTCATTTTGTTACGGCACAGGTTGCAAACTACCACTCTTTTGTCGTCTGCACTTTCCTCAAAAAAGCACCATACTGCGGATCACCTACCCCTTGGCAAGGTAGATTTACGCATGGGGGTGCTCAGTGTAACAGTTGCGGGCCTGTTTGGTGTGGGCCAACTTCTAACTTTTGCAACCTCACTGCCTCTTCCAGCCTGTTGCAGTGCTGCGGATCCCTCCTCCTCTGTACTACTGTCCTCGCTCGGCTTTTCACCTTCCCATGCTGTGTCAGTGACCTCATCGTCAACCACCTCCTCTTCCACTTCCTTACTCTGCTCATCCTCCTGACTTAACCTAACCACAACCTCAGTGATTGACAACTGTGTCTCATCATCATCCACCTCATGAACGAATGATTGCCGTTCACCACCGTCATCTTCTTGAGACTGTGAAGGCTCAAGAAGAGGTTGGGAATCAGGGCACAATATCATGTAATAGTGGCGCTGTCAAGAGCTCCTCGGAATATCCGAGTGTGGTATCACTCATTTGGAAAGACTCTCCATGGTGAGAGGAAGGATGATCAGAGTGAGTATTCGGTTGACCAGACTCTTGGCTACAGAGACTGAACTTGGTGTAAGAGAGGGTGGTGCTTAACCGACTGGAAGCATTATCTTCAGCAATCCAACCAACCAGCCATCATGCCCACTTCCCCTTCCCTTAGTGCTTGCCTTCTTCATATTAATGGTTTTGTCACTAGATGTGCCGCAGATTTTTTTACAGTCTGCTAAAGACACAGTTTTCTGATACAGGACAGAATATGTCACAGAAACACACAGAGTATGGACACTATATTAGGCCCTGATTATTGGAATTTGCCCTAAAGAAAGTTTTTGGATGCAGGACAGTATATGTCACAGAAACACACAGAATATGGACACTATATTAGGACCAGATTAATGGAATTTGCCCTAAAGAAAGTTTTCGGATGGCATACTGTATATGTCACAGAACACCACAGAATATGGACACTATTTTAGGCCCAGATTATTGGAATCTGCGGTACAGACACTGTTTTCTGATATTATATTTTTCACTATATCTGGGCCTGACAACCACACAAGGTATTGAAACGCAGATCACACAATTCACAGCAAAAATGTCGATAGATTATGGGAGAATTTTTTTTTTCTGCATTTAAATTTTCTCCCTATATCTAGGCCTAAAAATCATACAAGGTATTGAAGCACAGATCACACAATTCACGAATTACACCATTGACAGCAAAAATGTGGACAGATTATGGGAGAAAAATAGTTTTCTGTATTTAAAATTTTTCACTATATCTGGGCCTGACAACCACACAAGGTGTTGAAGAGCAGATCACACAATTCACGGATTACACCGTTGACAGCAAAAATCTGAAAAGATTATGGGAAAAAAATATTGTTTTCTGTATTATAATTTTTTCTTTATATCTGGGCCTGACAACCACACAAGGTATTGAAGCACAAATCACACAATACACGGATTACACAATTGACAGCAAAAATGCGGATAGATTATGGGAAGAAAAATAGTGTTTTCTGTATTATAATTTTTTCCCTATATCTGGGCTTGACAACCACACAAGTTATTGAAGCGCAGATTACACAATTCACGGATTACACCGTTGACAGCAAAAAATGTGGATTATGGGGGAATTTTTTTTTCTTTAAACTAATATTCTTCCTATCTCTGCCTCTGACACACAGAAGGCATTGATGCACAGATGTCACAAGTCACTGCAGACACCTTCTATATAGCAAAATAATCTCTATTTCGCAAAGTATAAAAAAAATACTTTTAGTACAACTTTTCACAATTAAATTGCTGTCACCACACACAATTGTCCTTAAAAGGACTTTTGGGTCTTTGAAACGTTATTCACTGAAATATATAGCGATCACAATCTCCCTACACTATCTGTCCCTTCCGAAGCGCAGCTCTCCCTTACTCGCAATGAGCCGAACCCGCGTCATCGGGTGTTATATAGCACCCGATGAAGCGTTCCAGCCAGCCAATCATTGTAATGCCAGCAGCCATGGCTGCTGGCATTACAGTGATGGCAGTACTTACCTGCATGTTTATTTGCTATTAAGCAGCCGCGAAACGTGCGGGAAGGAGACTCGAGCATGCCGCTCGAGCACATGTGTTACTCGGCTGAGTACCTCCATGTGCCGACCATAGCGATGGACCGAGCATGCTCTCTCATCACTAAAAAAACGCATCCGGCACTGAAAACAATGTAAGTCAATGGTGACGGATCAGTTTTTTAGGAGTCTAAAAAATATTGATCTGTCACCCATTGACTTTCAATGTATTTAGTGATGGATCCTTTTTTTCTGTTTTGATTTCACACAGCCGCATCCCAATGGAACGGATGCATCCTGATGTGCTAAATCAAAATGGTTCCTCTTAACTCCAGTATTGAGTTCTCAATACCAGAATTATCAACACAAATATAAAAGTAACCTTAGTCCCTAATTAACGCCTACAATTATGCATATCTACATACATTGACTATATACAGTTAGGTCCATATACACTTGGACACTGACGCAAATTTTGTTTTTATTACCTGTTTACTAAAACATATTTAACCCCTTCAGGACCCTGCCATTTTTCACTTTAAGGACCATGCCATTTTTTTTCACTTTATGTAGTGATAACTTTATGTAGTGATAACTTTAAAACACTTTTACTTATCCAGGTCGTTCTGAGACTGTTTTCTTGTCACGTATTGTACTTCATTACAGTGGTAAGATTGAGTCAAAAAATAATAATTTTTATTTATAAAAAAATTCCAAATTTACCAAAATTGGGAAAAATTTGCAAATGTCCCAATTTCAATTTCTCTACTTTTATAATAGATAGTAATACCTCCAAAAATAGTTATTACTTTACATTCCCCATATGTCCACTTCATGTTTGGATCATTTTGTGAATGCCATTTAATTTTTTGGGGACGTTAGAAGGCTTAGGCCCCTTTCACACGGGCGAGATTTCCGTGCGGGTGCGATGCGTGAGTTGAACGCATTGCACCCGCACTGAATCCTGACCCATTCATTTCTATGGGGCTGTTCACATGAGCGGTGATTTTCACGCAACACTTATGCGTTGCGTGAAAATCGCAGCATGTTCTATATTCTGCGTTTTTCACGTAACGCAGGTCCCATAGAAATGAATGGGGTTGCGTGAAAATCGCAAGCATCCGCAAGCAAGTGCGGATGCGGTGCGATTTTCACGCATGGGTTCTAGGTGACAGTCTATTCACTGTATTATTTTCCCTTATAACATGGTTATAAGGGAAAATAATAGCATTCTGACTACAGAATGCTTAGTATAATAGTGCTGGGAGGGTTAAAAAAAATAAAAAAGTTAACTCACCTTATCCCCATGATCGCCTAGTTCCCGGTCGGTCTCTTCTTTAGCTGTGACTAAAGGACCTGTGGTGATGTCAGATCACATGCTCCATCACCATGGTGATGGACCATGTGATTGGAGCATGTGATCTGACATCACCAAAGGTCATTCAGCCCAAGCCCACAGCTAAAGAAGAGACCGACCGGGAACTACAAGATCATGGGGATAAGGTGAGTTAACGTTTTTATTTTTTTTTACCCCTTCCAGCGCTATTATACTAAGCATTCTGTATTCAGAATGCTATTATTTTCCCTTATAACCATGTTATAAGGGAAAATAATAGAATCTTCAGAACATCAATCCCAAGCCCGAACTTCTGTGAAGAAGTTCGGGTTTGGGTACCAAACATGCGCGATTTTTCTCACGCGAGTGCAAAACGCATTACAATGTTTTGCACTCGCGCGGAAAAATCGCGGGTGTTTCCGCAACGCACCCGCACATTTTTCCGCAACGCCCGTGTGAAACCAGCCTTAGAAGTTTAGAAGCAAATCTTGAATTTTTTCAGAAAATTTCCAAAACCCACTTTTTCAGGACCAGTTCTGGTCTGAAGTCACTTTGTGAGGCTTACAAAATAGAAACCACCCAAAAAATGACCCCATTTTACAAACTACACCAAAACTCAATATTTATGGCCCTGATTCTGTAGTTTTCATATGTGGTCGTAAACTGCTGTAAGGGCAAATGGTAAGGCAAAGAAGGAAAGGAATGCCATACAGTTTGTTGGCAGGCAGATTTTGCTAGACTGTTTTTTTGACACCATGTCCCATTTGAAGCCCCCTGATGCACCCCTAGAGTAGAATCTAAAAAAAATGACCCCATTTACGAAACTGTATTATGCTGCTGGTTAAAATTAAAGACCAGATTTTTTTCACTACTGGAAGAGTGCTGCAGATTTCTATATATACCCATGGCCAGGATCCCTATCTGCGAGCACCCTTCTTAATGGTATTTCTTATTCCCATGCTGGGATTTGCAGTGCTGCTTATCATTCAATTACCATTTTAGAAAGTAAACCCCTCAAGGTATTCAAAACTGATTTTACAAACTTTGTTAACCCTTTAGGTGTTCCACAAGAATTAATGGAAAATGGAGATGAAATTTCAGAATTTCACTTTTTGGCAAAGTTTCAATTTTTGTCAATTTTTTACAGTTACAACTCAATATTTATAGCCCTGATACTGTAGTTTACAGAAACACCCCATATGTGGTCGTAAACTGCTGTATGGGCACACGGCATTGTGCAGAAGGAAAGGAACGCCATATGGTTTTTAGAAAGCAGATTTCACTGGGATAATTTTAAGCTGCCATGTCACATTTGAAGACCCCCTTGATGCACCCCTAGAGTAGAAACTCCAAGACAGTGACCCCTTTTTAGAAAATACACCCCTCAAAGTATTCAAAACTGATTTTACAAACCTTGTTAACTCTTTAGGTGTTCCACAAGAATTAATGGAAAATAAAGATGACATTTCAGAATTTCACTTTTTTGGCAGATTTTCCATTTTAATCAATTTTTTTCCAGTAACAAAGCAAGGGTTAACAGCCAAACAAAACTGAATATTTATGGCCCTGATTCTGTAGTTTACAGAAATACCCCATATGCGGTCGTAAACTGCTGTACAGGCACATGGCATTGCACATAAAGGAATGAAAAGCTATAAGGTTTTTGGATTTTGCTGGACTGTTTTTTTGACACCATGTCCCATTTGAAGCCCGCCTGATGCACCCCTAGAGAAGAAACTCCAAAAATTGACCCCATTTTGGAAACTACTGGATAAGGTGGCAGTTTTGTTGGTAATATTTAGGGTACATATGATTTTTGGTTGCTCTGTTTTGGGGTGCATATGACTTTTTGATTGCTTGCTATTACAATTCTCAACTCCACAGGTTTTTTTTTTTTTAATTGACTGTGTTCATCTGAGGGATTAAGTCATGTGGTATTTTTATAGAGCAGGTTCTTACAGACTGGACAATACCTAATATGTATACTTTTTTTTTTTATTTACTTAAGTTTACGTTTTCTTTTCAATTTTATTTTTATTGATTTTATATTAACTTCCGTTACAAGTACGGAATTAAAGAGAACATATGAACAATTGAGTTACAAGATACAAAGTCAAAAGAAGTATTGTGGTGTTACAGCATCAAAGTATGCGATGAATAACTCAGTGTACATAAAAATGTATGTCGCCTAGACAGCGCAACCATTCAACTTTGAGTATAAGTTGGGCAGACTCATGGAGCGCATAGTTGTAACACACTCAAATGCTGTGATGTCTCAATGACAAAGCTCCAGCTATGATAGAGCGGTGTGCAGACAGGTGCTCGTTACTCTAGCACTATGGTGATATAACATCCGAGCCTGAGTTGGATAGTTGTGTACATAGGTATACAGTACATAACTATAAATGAAGAGTATAATACTGCTAGGGATAAGGGGCAGAAGGGGTTGAGGGGGCTGGGTTCGGAATCATTAACCTAGAATCAGTCTGCGGTGGTTTGCGACAATGATGTGAGTTGTTGTAGTACTTGAGAGGTTGACCGAAACTCAATCCAGTCCTGCCAAATCTTTTGGAATTTGGAGTGAGAGCGCAATTCCCACGCTGATAATTCTTCCATCAGGAAGATGAAGTTGACTTTTTGCAGTCATTGAGCTATGTTAGGAGCTTTCGGTTGGTTCCACTGTTCTGGTATTAAGGATTTGGCTGCGGCCATGAGGTGTTGGAAGAGGATCCTTTTCTCGGGTTGGATAATTTCTAATCTGATGTTGAGGAGGATGGAGGCTACGGTGGGATCTGAGGTTAGAGAGCAAATTTGTTTGGACATTTTCAGAACCTCAGACCAAAGGGGGATTAATACAGGACATGACCACCACATATGTAAGTATCTGCCTTGTGCAGAGTTGCATTTCCAAAATGTGTCTATATCAAGGCATCCCATATGTTTAAACCTCACTGGGGTACGGTACCATCTAGAGACAGGCTTAAAAGAGTTCTCTTGCAGTCGGGTACAACATGAGATGCCATGAAATTTCATGTAGATCTGTTTGGTTTCCTGAGGGGTCCATGTGGTAGCCAGATCCTTACCCCAGTCTGAGATATAGGATCTATCTGAAGGGGTTCTAATAGTTTGTAAAATGGTATAAACTTTTGAGAGAAGGTGTGGCAGTGGTTTTATAAGTGAGATCAATTTTTCAAAGAGGGTGAGAGCTCTTGGGACACCGGCATGGCATAGGTAAGGAGCTATAAGTTTAGTTATGTGCATTCTTTGTAGGTATTGAAGGGATGTGTTTTCTAATGGTTCTTCCACAGGGTCGATATTGAGGAAGTTGATAAGGTATTTTTTTTTTTATTCTTGAAGGTTAAGTTTTACTCCCTTAATGGAGTAAACACGGGATCTTAACGGGAATTTGGCTAGGTATGTCTCTAATGTAAAGCTACGTTTTTTGTCTCCTTCACGTAGCCACTGAACTATTCTGGATAGATGTACAGCTTCGTAATAATGTCTCCAGTCAGGTAGGGACATTCCCCCTCTTAATTTGTGTTGGACTAACAGATTGTGGCTCAATCTGGGTCTATTGCCATGCCAGAGATAGTTACTGATCAGTCTCCTAATGTTTGTGAAAAATTGCACGGGTAGTGTTTGGAAGAGATATAGTAGTTTAGGGAGGAGGATGGATTTTATCAGATTCTTTCGTCCCATACAAGATAAAAATGGTAGGGCCCAGGAATCTAAGGTTGATTTAAATTTTGGTAAGATAGGGACGTTAATTTAGTGTATACAGGTCTTTCCATGTGGAACTGATTTTCAGTCCGAGGTACTGTATGTGATGTGGTTTTTAGGCCAATGGTATGGGTATCGTGTTTGGAGTAGATCGGTCTCCCTGTTGTGTAGGTTAAAACCTAAGGCTTCCGATTTGGTGGTGTTAATTTTAAAATTAGAGATCTGTCCGTATTCTTTAAATAACGCTTGAAGGGCTGGAGGAGGAAGGGTTGGTCAGAATTAGTAAAATATCATCAGCGTATGCTGCTGCATGGTGTCTCCGGGTTCCATCAATGAATCCCTTAATGTCTGTGTGTGCTCTAATGGCAGTCAAGAGAGGTTCTAATGATAGAATAAACAGGATTGGTGAAAGTGGGCAGCCTTGACGTGTTCCATTTTTTATGTGGAAAGGGGCTGAAAGGGATTGATTAATGCGTAGCTTGGCCGTGGGTCTAGAGTACATGACAAAGATCGCATCAATGAAGGCCTGGGGGAATCCAAAGTGTAGCAATACTTGTTTCATGTATAGCCAGTCCACCCTATCGAAAGCCTTTTCTGCATCAGTCCCAAGTAGTACTAGTGGTTGCTTACTATGGGACACAATTTGGATTAATGAAAGGATCCTCATAGTATTGTCCTTCCCCTCTCTTCCGAACACAAATCCGACCTGCCCAGGAGAGATCAAGTCAGGTATAATAGGTATAACGTTGCCTGCTGATATAAATTCTTCTCGAACGGTGGCCTTGTGTGCTTCCCAGACATAAGGAATTGAAGTGCCTCTGTCTCGGTTTTGTTGAAAATGTAATTCTAGATGTGCTTTAATCTTGTTATGTATCGAGGGGATGGATAATAATGTTTCATTAAGCCTCCATGGAGGTTTAGCCTGAGTTACATTATTAATACGCAAATACATTTCTAGGGGGAACTGGTCAGAATGGACACTGGGAGCAATGAGTATAGAGCGGAGTTTGTGGAGTGAGGGTTGTTGTAGAAAAAAAATAGTTTATTCTGTGATAGGAGTTATGTGGAGTTGAATATAGGGTGTAATCGCGTTCTGTGGGGTGATTGAAACGCCACGCATCTCTTAGGGAGAGGAGCTGAAGGGAATGTTTTACATGATTGATTGCCCTGTAAGACAGAGCAGACTTACCAGTGGACGTGTCCAACATAGGGTCTAGTGCTATGTTGAAGTCCCCACCAACTACTAACATTCTCTGTGATATACCGTTTATCAGTGTGAGGACGTCACGTAGCCAAGGGGCTTGTTTTATGTTTGGGACATATAGGTTAGCTAACGTGACTAGTATACATCTAGTTTTCCAACTAGTATCAAGAATCTACCATCCTTATCTTTTTGTTGGAGGACTAAGTCAAAAGATACACGCTTCGAAAATGCAATGGCTACTCCTTTCGAATTCTTAGTAGGGGTGTGGGAATGATACCATTTATCAAAGAAGTGCCCTCACAAAGCTGGGGTCTTTTCCTCTCGAAAGTGAGTTTCCTGAAGGAAAATAACATCTGCGTGGGCTTTTTTCAAAGTGTGCAGGATCTGACTGCGCTTGACTACCGCGTTAAAACCTCTGACATTATAAGAAGTACATTTTATGTTGGCCATATGAGAGCAAGAATAATCCGTACCTTTAGAAAAGGTGTGGACTGAAGTGTGTTATGTTGATTATGCCCAGCGGCCTTAGGGGTGGAGGTGGGGGAGGAAGGGAATGGTTGGTGCGAATGGTAAAGAACCATGAGAAACATGCTAATATAAACATAGCAAATTAAAGATATCAGAGCAAATAGGAACATAGAACAAAATCCAAAGTCACATAAACTAGCAGTCAGGAGGGTCATGGCTGAAGTAAGGACTAATGTATGAGTGATGAACAGAATTAAACAATATATATGGGTACAGCCCATAAGATCCAAGGCCCTCGATCAGAGAGGAATGGAACTTATAAAGTGACGCTTTGGGGGAGCCACCAGGTCTCAAAGGACTTTTGATATTAGGAGGGTGGAAATCCCAGAACTAGAGCAATGGGGGAAAAATGGCATCCCAACGCTCTCGCTCCGGGCCACCCCTCAGCAGTCAAGCAGGATCGTCTTGAAGCAGTATAATAAATGACCAGCAAATCAGGATGTAGAGAAAGAACCAATATTCTATAAACATTAAGGTCTGCCTAAGGCAGCAATGAGGTGGAGGGGGGGGGGGGGGGGGCGGCCCACCGGAGCACAAGGCTGCTATGTCTCCAAAAAAAAAAGAGGCTGAGAGGTCCGAGCTGAAATTAAAACAATGGAGAAAATTAGGATAAATGGAGTAATACCTCACAATATTGGGACCTCCCCTGCCCCATCCCTCATATGAAGGAACACTATCAATATGGCATCAATCTAACAGGAACAATAATGTCTATATAGTAGTGTATCCTAATTAAAGTGTATCACCCAGCTCCACTGGGATTCAGGTCAGGTCCATCTCAATTCTCCTAGGGGTCATCTTCCCTTGTCTCTTCCGGTTTTTATTTCTTCTTTCTGATCCTGCGGTTTCCCACGGGGTGGGGGGATCATAGGTAGACCTGTGAGGTCCTGAATCGGGGACCAATCTGGGATGTCTATATCTGAGATGTTGAGTTGTGTGAGAAGATCTGGTAGCTCCGTATGGTTTTTAAGGATGTATCTTTTCCCCTCATGTGAGAGAGAGAGGCCGAAAGGAAACAGCCATTTGTAAGGAATGTACAGTTTCAAGAAAAAGTATGTGAACCCTTTGGAATGATATGGATTTCTACACAAATTGGTCATAAAATGTGATCTGATCTTCATCTAAGGCTACTTTCACACTAGCGTTCGGAGCGGGTCCGTCTGATGTTTCATCAGATGGATCCGCTCCTATAATGCAGACGTTTGCATCCGTTCAGAGCGGATCCGTCTGCATTATAACTTAGAAAAATTTCTAAGTGTGAAAGTAGCCTGAGCGGATCCGTTCAGACTTTACATTGAAAGTCAATGGGGGACGGATCCGCTTGAAGATTGAGCCATATGGTGTCATCTTCAAGCGGATCCGTCCCCATTGACTTCCATTATAAGTCTGGACGGATCCACTCGCCTCCGCACGGCCAGGCGGACACCCGAACGCTGCTTGCAGCGTTCAGGTGTCCGCTCACTGAGCGGAGCGGAGGCTGAGCGCTGGCAGACGGATGCATTCTCAGTGGATCCGCCTCCACTGAGAATGCATTAGGGCCAGACGGCTGCGTTCAGGGCCGCTTGTGAGCCCCTTCAAACGGAGCTCACGAGCGGACACCTGAACGCAGGTGTGAAAGTAGCCTTAGTCACAACAATAGAAAATCAGTCTGCTTAAACTAATAACACACAAAGAATTAAATGTTACAATGTATTTATTGAACGCACCATGTAAATATTCACAGTGCAGGTGGAAAAATAATGTGAACCCTTGGATTTAATAACTGGTTGAACCTCCTTTGGCAGCAATAACTTCAACCAAATGTTTCCTGTAGTTTCAGATCAGACATGCACAACGGTCAGGAGTAATTTTTGACCAGAACTGTTTCAGATCAGCAATATTCTTGGGATGTCTGGTGTGAATCGCTTTCGTGAGGTTATGCCACAGCATCTCAATCGAGTTGAGGTCAGGACTCTGACTGGGACACTCCAGAAGACGTATTTTCTTCTGTTTAAGCCATTCTGTTGCTGATTTACTTCTATGCTTTGGTTCGTTGTCCTGTTGCAACATCCATCTTCTGTTGAGCTTCAGCTGGTGGACAGATGGCCTTAAGTTCTCCTGCAAAATGTCTTTGATAAACTTTGGAATTAATTTTTCCTTCGATGATAGCAATCCGTCCAGGCCCTGATGCAGCAAAGCAGCCCCAAACCATGATGGCCCCACCACCATACTTCACAGTTGGTATGAGGTTTTGATGTTGGTGTGCTATGCTTCTTTTTCTCCACACATAGTGCTTTTTTCCAAACAACTCAACTTTGGTTTCATCTGTTCACAGAATATTTTGCCAGTACTGCTGTGGAGCATCCAGGTGCTCTTGTGCAAACTGTAAACTGTGCAGCAATGTTTTTTTTTGGACAGCAGTGGCTTCCTCTGTGGTATCCTCCCATGAAATCCATTCTTGTTTAGTGTTTTACATATCGTAGATTCGCTAACAGGGATGTTAGCATATGCCAAACACATTTGTAAGTCTTTATCTGACACTCTAGGATTCTTTTTCACCTCATTGAGCAGTCTGTGCTGTGCTCTTGCAGTCATCTTTACAGGACAGCCACTCCTAGGGAGAGTAGCAGCAGTGCTGAACTTTCTCCATTTATAGACAATTTGTCTTACTGTAGACTGATGAACAGCAAGGCTTTTGGAGATACTTTTATAACCCTTTCCAGCTTTATGCAAGTCAACAATTCTTAATCGTAGGTCTTCTGAGAGCTCTTTTGTGTGAGGCATCATTCACATCAGGCAATGCTTCTTGCGAAAAGAAAACCCAGTACTGGTGTGTATTTTTTATAGGACAGGGCAGCTGTAACCAACACCTCCAATCTCATCTCATTGATTGGACTCCAGTTGGCTGACACCTCACTCCAATTAGCTCTTGGAGATGTCATTAGTCTAGGTGTTCACATACTTTTTCCACCTGCACTGTGAATGTTTACATGGTGTGTTCAATAAAAACATGGTAACATTTAATTCTTTGTGTGTTATTAGTTTAAACAGGCTGTGAATGTCTATTGTTGTGACTTAGATGAAGATCAGATCACATTTTATGACCAATTTGTGCAGAAATCCATATCATTCCAAAGGGTTCACATACTTTTTCTTGCAACTGTACCTTCTCCGCAATACTTCGGTAAGAGGTCTCAGGATGTTTCTTTTAGAAAGTGTGACTCATACCAGGTCTTGGAAGATAGAGATCGATGAACCCTCTAGTGAGTTAGAGGGGGTTTGTGCGAGCTAGTCGCAGTATGTAATCTCTTACTTTGGAGTGAAACAGGCGACAAATAACGTCTCTGGGAGGTTCTTTTGAGGTGGGTTTAGCCCTGAGGATCTATGGGCCCTTTCAATAGATATTTCCAGAGGGTAGGTGTCTCTTAAAATTGCCGTGAATATTAGTTTAACAGTGTCACTGTCACTACCAGAGCTTTGAGACGTTCTCACAGCTCTGTTTCTCCACCCCTGTGATGATGTCACTACTAGAGCTTGGAGGAGTTCCCTCTGTCCTGTTTCTCCGCCCCTGTGATGAGGTCTCTACTTTCTGTTTCCTTCCTCCCAGCTGTCCCTCCTGTGTTTGATTTTGTTGCCTTTAAATCACCCCTCCTCCTTTGTAGAGGTGCGGATTATACTTTTCATTTGAGTTGTATCTCTCGCTTGAGTATCTTCACCTGTGATATCTTTTCACTGGATCTGTGTTCTGCTGAAGCAAGTACTTCGGATATTGTCTGCTGACTTTGGATCTGTTTTCACTGCAGCTGCAGATCCTTCAGTTAAGTGTACATTCATTTGTGATTTTCTGTTTGCTGGATCCCAGGTGACCCTGACTCCCTCAGTGTCTAGTGTAGGGAGCCGGTGGTCGTGTCCCCTCACTATTGTAGGGTTTTCAGGTGTTATATAGTCGAGGTACGAGGATATGCGATCATCCACCATTGGCGTGTTTGCATAGGCTAAGCAGCTTAGGGAGAGCTTTTAGGGTCTGACAGGGGTCACCCTTTATCCTCCCTAGTTTGGGTCCGGTCAGTTGCTTTTCACTGTGTAGGCTCTTGTTGCTCACTTACAGCCGTGACATTATAATCCGCCAAACCGTCCTTTTTTTACATGGATCCGCTTTCTGACCTGGTTGACCGCATGCAGGGTCTTTCTTTGGAGGTAGCGGATCTCCGTCAATCTATGACTCAGCTTCAAGCATTGGGCTCTGCTCCGGCCCATGGAGTCTGTTGCGAGCCAAAGGTCTCACTTCCGGAAATGTTCTCCGGGGGCAGTGAGAATTTTGTTCGTTGTTCGTTTCAGAGAGGCATGCAAACTCCATTTTTGCTTGTGTCCCCATTCCTCTGGTAATTAGGAACAGAGGGTGAGGATTGTCATCTCCCTGCTCAGGGGTAGTGCTCAGACTTGGGCTTTTTCGTTGCCATCGGGGGATCCCTCCCTTCGATCCGTGGAAAGATTTTTTTGTGGCCCTGGGGCAGATATATGATGACCCGGATCGTGTTGCTCTGGCCGAATCTTACGTTTTTTATGCCAGAACAAACTGTCTGCGGAGCTTTATTCGGAATTTCGGAGATGGGCAGCTGATTCAGGTTGGAATGATGCTGCACTCCGGAGTCAGTTCTCTCATAGTCTCTCAGAGAGATTGAAAGATGCGTTTGCTTTCCATGAAAGATCAACGTCCTTAGAGTCTGCCATGTCATTGGCGGTACGCCTTGACAGGCGTCTAAGAGAGAGAAACGAGACCTCTCTGTCCAGTCATTTTCAGTCTTGGGGCAGTGATGCAGACTCATTTAGTGTGCAGGGGCTTCATCCTCTCTCGGTTCCCTCTGTGGAGGAGCCCATGCAGCTAGGTCAACTTGCCCCTGATAAAGGAGGATTTAGTCCTCAGAGAATGGTGTGTTTTTGTTGTGGGGGCATAGGGTCATTTGGCAAATGTTTGTCCGTCTAGGAAATTCCTGAACTGTACAAAGAGTTATAATAAGAGAAAAACCTCAAAAGGTAAATCATCAAACTCTGCTTCATCTGCTACTTTGGGCAAAGTTGATGTAGGAATTGATGCTTTTCCTCTGACCTGCAGTTCCCGTTTTCTCCTTTCTGCCAGGGTAGCGCTAGGGAGCAAAGTCATTTCTTGTGAAATTTTTGTCGATGGTGGAACGGCCGTCAATCTTATTGATACTCAATTTGTAGCCATGCATGGTTTTCAGATTTGCACATTAGAAAAGGATATACCTGTTTTTGCTATTGACTCTGCTCCACTCTTACAGAGATCCCTGAAGGGCATTGTTCACAATATCCGGTTAGCGGTAGGTGGAGGATATATCTTGTTTTGTCCTTAACGGATTGCCTTCTCATCTAGTTTTGGGGTTACCCTGGCTCACTAGACATAACCCCACTATTGATTGGCAAGGAAGGCAAATAAATGAGTGGAGTGAGTTTTGTAAAGAGAATTGTCTCACAGCGATTTTTGCAGAGGTGTCTACTAAAACGGTGCCATCATTTCTCTCTGATTTCTCGGACGTGTTTTCCGAGACCGGTGTTCAGGAGCTACCTCCTCACCGGGAGTTTGACTGTCCCATTAACCTCATTCCCGGCGCCAAGCTGCCAAAAGCACGCCTCTACAATCTCTCACAACCGGAAAGAATCGCAATGCAAACTTATATCTCTGAGAGTCTCGATAAGGGGCATATTCGTCCCTCAAAATCACCTGTTGCCGCTGTTTTTTTTTGTTAAAAAGAAAGATGGCTCTCTGAGACCTTGCCTAGATTTTAGGGAGCTGAACCGTATCATGATTCGCGATCCCTATCCCCTTCCTCTAATCCCAGACCTCTTCAACCAAATTGTTTGGGCCAAGGTTTTTTTCCAAATTGGATTTGAGAGGCGCGTACAACCTGGTCAGGGTCAGAGAGGGGGATGAATGGAAAACGGCCTTTAATACCCCTAACGGGCATTTTGAGAATCTCGTTATGCCTTTCGGCCTGATGAATGCTCCGGCCGTCTTTCAGCATTTTGTTAACAGTATTTTCTACCATTTAATGGGGAAATTTAAATTGGTGTATCTTGATGATATTTTGATTTTTTTTTTTTCCCCCTGATGTTCAGACCCATCAGGATCATCTTTTTCAGGTTCTGCGGATTCTGCGGGAGAATAAATTGTACGCCAAGCTGGAGAAATGTGTTTTTATGGTATCGGAGATTCAATTTCTGGGTTTTCTCCTCTCTGCTTCTGGTTTTCGCATGGATCCGGAGAAGGTCCGTGCTGTGCTGGAGTGGGAGCTTCCTGAGAATCAGAAGGCATTGATGCGCTTTCTGGGTTTTGCGAACTATTACAGAAAGTTCATTTTGAATTATTCCTCTGTTGTCAAACCCCTCACTGACATGACAAAAAAGGGGGCGGATTTTTCCTCTTGGTCGGAGGAGGTGCTTTCAGCTTTTTCTAAGATTAAAGAGAGTTTTGCGTCTGCTCCCGTCTTGGTGCATCCCGATGTTTCCTTACCTTTTATTGTTGAGGTGGATGCTTCCGAGGTGGGTGTGGGTGTGGTTTTGTCCCAGGGCCCTTCTCCTGCCAAGTGGCGACCCTGTGTCTTTTTCTCTAAAAAACTCTCCCCGGCAGAGAGAAACTATGATGTGGGAGATAGGGAGTTGATGGCCATCAAGTTGGCTTTCGAGGAATAGCGCCATTGGTTGGAGGGGGCCAGGCACCCTATCACCGTTTTTACCGACCATAAGAATCTGGCGTACATGGAGTCGGCCAGGCGTATGAATCCGAGACAGGCCAGATGGTCTCTGTTCTTCTCCAGATTCAATTTTGCCGTTACATTCCGCCCTGGGATCAAAAATGTGAAGGCTGATGCTCTCTCTCGCTGTTTTCTGGGAGGAGGAAACTCCGAGGACCCGGGTCCCATTTTGGCGGAGGGGGTGGTTGTTTCTGCTCTGTATTCTGATTTGGAGGCCGAGGTCCAGGCTGCCCAGACTGAGGTACCTGCCCGTTCCCTGCCCGTTGTCCTCCTGGGAAGTTGTTTGTGCCTCCTGAGTTACGTCACAAACTCTTCAAGGAGCATCATGATACTGTTCTTGCTGGTCACCCCGGGAGTAGAGCCACGGTAGATCTCATTGCTCGGAGATTTTGGTGACCGGCTCTTCGTAAGTCGGTGGAGGGTTTTGTGGCTGCTTGTGAGACGTGCGCTCGCACTAAGGTCCCTCGTTCACGGCCTTCAGGTCCCCTTCTCCCGTTACCCATACCTTCCCGTCCTTGGACACACCTCTCCATGGACTTTATCACGGATCTTCCTCGTTCCTCAGGGAAGTCGGTGATCCTGGTGGTGGTGGACCGTTTTAGCGAGATGGCTCATTTCGTACCCTTCCCTGGTTTACCCAGTGCTAAAATGTTGGCGCAAGCTTTTGTCGACCATATTAAATTGCATGGCATTCCCTCGGATATTGTTTCCGATAGAGTCACGAAGTTTGTGTCCAGATTCTGGAAGGCTTTCTGTTCTCGCCTGGGGGTTCGGCTGTCCTTCTCTTCTGCTTTTCACCCGCAGTCGAATGGTCAGACTGAACGCGTCAACCAGAATCTGGAGACATATTTGCGCTTGGTCCCTCATCCAATTAATAATCTTATTCATATCTGATTGGCAGGATGTAAATGAGGTTGTCGTTGCTTCAGTGTAGGAGACAATTTGAGATTGTACACTCTCTAGTAGAGTTGAGCGAACACCTGGATGTTCGGGTTCGAGAAGTTCGGCCGAACTTCCCGGTAATGTTCGGGTTCGGGATCCGAACCCGATCCGAACTTCGTCCCGAACCCGAACCCCATTGAAGTCAATGGGGACCCGAACTTTTCGGCACTAAAAAGGCTGTAAAACAGCCCAGGAAAGGGCTAGAGGGCTGCAAAAGGCAGCAACATGTAGGTAAATCCCCTGCAAACAAATGTGGATAGGGAAATGAATTAAAATAAAAATTAAATAAATAAAAATTAACCAAAATCAATTGGAGAGAGGTCCCATAGCAGAGAATCTGGCTTCCAGTCACCCACCACTGAAACAGTCCATTCTCAGATATTTAGGCCCCGGAACCCAGGCAGAGGAGAGAGGTCCCGTAACAGAGAATCTGGCTTCATGTCAGCAGAGAATTAGTCTGCATGTCATAGCAGAGAATGAGGCTTCACGTCAGCCACCACTGCAACAGTCCATTGGCATATATTTAGGCCCAGCACACAGGCAGAGGAGAGAGGTCCCGTAACAGTACGTGGAGGGGTGTGCACATGTACTGTTCCACCATGATAGTGAAATGTTGCCTCCTGCTAACACGTTGCGTATCAGGTGGTGGTGCAGTTAGCTGTGGCGTGTTGACAAAAGTTTTCCACATCTCTGCCATGCTAACCCTGCCCTCAAAGGAGCTGGCATTGACACAGCTGCCTTGGCGACCTCTTGCTCCTCCTCTGCCTTGGCCTTGGGCTTCCACTTGTTCCCCTGTGACATTTGGGAATGCTCTCAGTAGCGCGTCTACCAACGTGCGCTTGGTATGGTATGGATTTAGTGACAGAATTAGACTGGGATATGCACAGTAGCGTGTGTGTGTGAAGTTATTCTGAATGACCCTATGTGCACCTTGAATATTATATACCCTTTTAGGGATAGATTTCAAATGGCTCTGATATAGCAGAAACCACTAAATTATGAAATTGCTAAATTGGGAATTGTATTTCAACCCAGAACAAAAAATGTGCTTTGACGGACACTAAATAACTTTCCCAGCCACAACAGGACAGCGGTAACGAGAGATTTAGCGGGATATAAATTTGAGGCCTAGTATTTAGGCGCTGGGTGACAGGTATGGGTTTAGTGACAGAATTAGACTTGGAAATGCACAGTAGCGGGTGTGTGAAGTTATTCTGAATGACCCTATGTGCACCTTCAATATGATCTACCCTTTTAGGGATAGATTTCAAATAGCTCTGATACAGCAGAAACCACTAAATCTTTAAAATTGCGAAATTGGGAATTGTATTTCAACCCAGAACAAAAAATGTGCTTTGACGGACACTAAATAACTTTCCCAGCCACAACAGGACAGCGGTAACGAGAGATTTAGCGGGATATAAATTTGAGGCCTAGTATTTAGGCGCTGGGTGACCGGTATGGATTTAGTGACAGAATTAGACTGGGATATGGCCAAAAAATAACCACACTATTGCTGGTTAAATGCACTTGGTGACGGGCGCAGCTTGCCCCTGATGTAGTATATGGCCAAAAAATGAACAGACTATTGCTGGTTAAATGCACTTTGTGTGATAGCTTGACCAACCACACTACTGAGGGTTAAATGCACTTGGTGACGTGCGCAGCTTGCCCCTGATGTAGTATATGGCCAAAAAATGAACAGACTATTGCTGGTTAAATGCACTTGGTGACGGGCACAGCTTGCCCCTGATTTAGTATATGGCCAAAAAATGAACAGACTATTGCTGGTTAAATGCACTTGGTGACGGGCACAGCTTGCCCCTGATTTAGTATATGGCCAAAAAATGAACAGACTATTGCTGGTTAAATGCACTTGGTGTGATAGCTTGACCAACCACACTACTGAGGGTTAAATGCACTTGGTGACGGGCGCAGCTTGCCCCTGATGTAGTATATGGCCAAAAAATAAACAGACTACTGCTGGTTAAATGCACTTGGTGTGACAGCTTCACCCTGATGTAGGCTTTAGCCAAAAAACAAACGCACCATTGAGGGTTAAATGCACTTGGTGACAGGCGCAGCTTGCCCCTGATGTAGTATATGGCCAAAAAATAAACAGACTACTGCTGGTTAAATGCACTTGGTGTGACAGCTTCACCCTGATGTAGGCTTTAGCCAAAAAACAACCACACCATTTGAGGGTTAAATGCACTTGGTCGCAGCTTGTGCTGGCGCACCACAAGACACAAAATGGCCGCCGATCACCGTCACAAAAGCGCCAAGAAAGCGACGAACACCGAACCCGGACTTTTACGAAAATGTTCGGGTCCGTGTCACGGACACCCCAAAATTCGGTACGAACCCGAACTATACAGTTCGAGTTCGCTCATCCCTACTCTCTAGTTGTTCGACCCTGCTTCCAATGCTCCTTATGTCTTGTTTGATATCTTGTAATTCTTTGAGCACTGGTTCCAAAGCCTTAGAGAGGGCTTTCCCCAGAAAGTTTTTTGATATTGGGTGGCTCCTTTCCTCCTGTATTTCTTCTGTATCACTATCCATGTCTAAGAGATCACGTGATGTGTGAACACGTTTTTTTTATCTTCTGCAGGAATCTGTGCAGGGGTATGCTTAACCCCTTCCCGACCGCAATCTGTATATATATGTGATAGCTGCACATACCCCATGCAGCTACCACGTATATATACGTTCTGGCAGCTCTTTAATCCAAGCGCTGCAAAGCGCATGGATTAAAGCTTCTGCCCCTGCCCTGTATGCTGTCACGGACAGCATACAGTGCAGTAATGCCGGCAAGGGACCAATCAGAGTGGCCCCTTGCCGGCAATCGATCCGATTGGTTAGTCTGTGCAGACTAACCAATCGGATCGCGGCAGTGTTAAAATGCCGGTTTCAGGCTCTGATCTGCGCTCTGCAGATCAGAGCCTGAAAGCCGATAGTGTTCCTCATGCCCACCCCTGATCTGTGCCGCTCTAAGCCCATGGTGCCCCTCTGTGCCCCCCCCGATCTGTGCCCTGCCGATCTGTGCCCTCATCTCCTTCCTCCTCATCTCCTTCCTGGCATGCGATCCGCCCCCTCCTCGCCCCATGCATTAATTTTCTAGCCGCCCCTCCTGCCCCATTGTAGTCTGTACCCCCCGACCTCCCCCCCTCCTTCCAGCACTGCCCCCGATTCCCCATTCTGTGTGTGATGGCAGCAGCTCCATTCCTGAGCCACCGCCATCAGCAGAGAGTGTCAGCTCTATGCTGACACTCTCCAGTAACCCCATAGATGCTGCGGTTGCCGCATCCATGGGGTTAACAGAGGGAGGGAGCTCCCTCTCTCCACCATCGGGGCTGCAGCGCTGTGATTGCAGCACCCGAAGGTTGCCATGGCAAAGGCGTCCAGTGCTGCCACCTACAGGCAATCTGGAAGTATTATACTTTGCAATGCAAGAGCATTGCAAAGTATAGTACAACTATCAGCCCCACGACCGTCTCTATAAATATATCACATGATGGACCCCGTCCGATAAACACCATATAAAAAAAAAAAACTGTGCCAAAAAAGCTATTTTTGTCACCTTACATCACAAAAAGTGCAACAGCAAGCGATCAAAAAGGCTTATGACCCCCAAAATAGTACAAATCAAACCGTCACCTCGTCCCGCAAAAAATGATACCCTATTTAAGACAATCGCCCAAAAAATACAAAAGCTATGGCTCTCAGACTATAGAGACACTAAAACATCATTTTTTTGGTTTCAGAAATGCTATTATTGTGTAAAACTTAAAATAAATAAGAAAAAGTATACATATTAGGTATTGCCCCGTCCGTAACTATCTTCTCTATAAAACTATCACATGACCTAACTCCTCAGATGAACGCTGTAAAAATAAATAAATGAAAACTGTTCCAAAACAGCCAATTTTTGGGTCACCTTGCCCCATAAAGTGTAATAATAAATGATCAAAAAATCCTATGTACCCAAAAATGGTACCAATAAAAACCTCAACACTTTCTGCAAAAAACGAGCCCCTGCACAAGACGATCGGCAGAAAAATAAAAAACATATGGCGTTCAGAAAACCAATCCAGCACAATCTGCCTTCCAAAAACCGTATGGCATTCCTTTCCTTCTGCGCCCTGCCGTGTGCCCGTACAGCAGTTTACGACCACATGTGGGGTGTTTCTGTAAACCGCGGAATCAGGGTAATAAATATTGAGTTTTGTTTGGCTGTTAACCCTCAATGTGTTAAAGAAAAAAATATATAAAATCTGCCAAAAAAGTGAAATTTTTAAATTTCATCTCCATTTTCCATTTTTCATCTCCAATTCTTGTGGAACACCTAAAGGGTTAACAAAGTTTGTAAAATCAGTTTTGAGTAACTTGAGGGGTGTAGTTTCTATAATGGGGTCATTTATGGGGGTTTCCACTATGTAAGCCCCACAATGGGACTTCAGACCTGAACTGGTCCTTAAAAAGTGGGTTTTGGAAAATTTCTTAAAAATTGTAAGAATTGCTTCTAAACTTCTAAGCCTTCTAACGTCCTAAAAAAATACAATGACATTTCCAAAATGATGCCAACATAAAGTAGACATATGGGGAATGTTAAGTAATAAATATTTTATTAGGTATCACTTTCTGTTTTAGAAGCAGAGAAATTGAAATTTGGAAAATTGTGAATTTTTCAAAGTTTTTGGTAAATTTGGGATTTTTTCATAAATAAAGGTGAAATATATTGACTCAAATATATGACTATCATGAAGTACAATGTGTCACGAGAAAACAATCTCAGAATGGCGTGGATAAGAAAGTGTTCCAAAGCTATTACCACATAAAGTGACACATGTCCGATTTGTTAATTTTGACCTGGACACTGGGGCATCAATGACCCTTGGTCATGAAAGGGTTAATAGAGGAGGCCCCTTGTGTTTTTTGTATGTAAGAGTCCAGAGAGCCTGATACTTTTCTAAAGGAAGATGTTCTGGTTTTCCCTGGTCCAATTTTGACCATATCGGAGGATGATCAGGGATGGTCCCGTTATATTTGGAACATGGGCAGTGGAAGTTTTGTAGATCACTCGCTGTAGGTGACCCTCATTGGCCAGTCATTGAGAGTCTATGACATCATTGTGCTTATTGGATCAAGTTTGCTTACAGCAATATCCCTGTAGCAGGAAAAAATTGGGTCGGGGGCCCTTTAAGAAACAGCTTGATTGGTCCCTAATTAGACACCTGTAAAAATTTTGGCTTGGCCTATATGTTTTAGTTGCAATCGCAGGAGCAAGCGCTTATATAATCACCGGAATGGAGAGGTGATGTAGTGTAAAGCAGAGAGGTGAAGATTTATATCTCCTTAGTGACTAATGTCCAGAGTTACCGGTGCTCTCCGGTGTTGCCGATGAATAAGCGCCTCTCTTTTGTGGTGACTTAAGGTTTCTACCACTTAGTGTAGTCTCATGTGAGTATATGAGTCGGCTGTCTGCTTGGAAGGCCTAGGTGTGCCGCGGTAAACAGCTGTGCTGGCTGATGGGACCCGGCACCATGAAGCTGCAGCCACGTAGGGACGACACCACCCTCTGCGCCACGGTCTGGGCGCCAAAGCTAGCAGTATGTGCCGGTGAGTACTATGCAGTCCAGCAAGTCTTGCATTATATATGCAGGGGTAGGCCCAGGGCTCCATATTCGGGAGCGTGCGGTCAGTCGTGTGAGCGGCGGTCCCGCAAGTGGAAGGCCTTACCCCCTCTACTGCACCGGATCTTGTATCGAGCAAGTCTCTCAAACCTGAGATGTTGGCGTGACTGAGACTGGGGCCGGGGGATATGGTCACCGTGGAAAACATATAGAGGTTTTGTATAGCAAAATATATCAATATATACCTGTTTAAGGATGACTACTTGTCCATATTCTGTTAAGTAAAACCTGGTAACCTCGCGTAGCCCCTTCCTTTCATATCAGGAAGTAGGCTCTAATATTCCTGTCATTTGTTTGTCCATAATTCTACCTATGCCTATTAATAGCTAATACCTGTCAATGTTCGGCCAAATAGCCCGCCAGTTACTGTAACTTTTGATAATTTTTCGATTATATATGCCGCCTACTTTTATGTCACTTGTATTGATATTACAATTTGTCTTCAAGCTTGTTCCTTGATATGATAAATATAAAACAATAAAAATTGTCAATTAAAAAAAAGACTGGGGCCGGGGGAGTCGGGGCAGGAATTCTAGGAGAGTTGGTGAGCGGGACATGCGCGCCGTTTTCCCGACTTGACCCGGTGGGTGTCAATGACTCTCTCAGTCTTTCCGTTCTGTCACTCACGGTTGATGGATCTTTGTGAGATGGTGGGATGCCCGCGAGCCTTTATCCAAGTGGGGCTCAGCGCGTCCGAGGGTGCCGTGGGTGCTGCGGGTCCGCGCCAAAATTTAGTCCCGTGCTCCGTATTGAGCTGTAGGCCGCCGCGGCCGGATGTATTGAAGTCGGCCGAAAGTGGTATCGTTCTGATCCAAAAGTTGTTCTGAGGCAGAAAGAACCAAAAATGGCCACTTAAGTTTACTTTTTGATCGCTTGGTGTTGTACTTTTAGTGATGTAAGGTGACAGAAAAATGGTTTATTTAGCACAGTTTTAATTTTTTTAATTTTATGGTGTTCATCTGAGGGGTTAGGTCATGTCATATGTTTATAAAGCCGGTCGATATGGACGCGGCAATACCTAATACTTCTGTATTGGAATGCATTGACTGTATGTGTAATACAGTGTGTATTACTCATACAGCTTCCTAACTGTGAGATCCAGGGGGCTGGATCTCACAGGCTGTCCACCAGAAGGCAGCACCAATGCTTAAGGAAGGCATTGCGCTGCCTTTAAGGCCATCGGGTCCCCGTTACAGCAGCACGGTGACCCGATGCAGCTCCGATCCCCACCAGACATCGCACGTGCCTCTTTCAGCGCTAACCGCGGCACATGAAGGGCTAATGCGTCGGCATCGGTGATGCCGGAGCATGCATCAGGGATATGTCTATCAGTGACTGCCGGACCCCTGCCACTGTGCGGGCGGGTGCAGCTCCTACACCTGCCTGATCACCATGAATTACATGTACGCCACGGGTCTTTAAGTCCCTGAAAGAAATGACGTACATGTAGATCCTTAAGGGATTAAGTTATAGTTATATAATGGACATGGACATAAATTCCAGACTTTTAACTTTCATTTGAGGGTATCCATATTAAAATTAGATGAGGGGTTTAGGAGTTTCAGCTCCTTTACATCTGGCACCCTGTTTTTAAAGGGACCTAAAGTAATTGGACAATTGACTCAAAGGCTGTTTTATGGGCAGGTGTGGTCAATTCCTTTATTTCATTCTCAATTAAGCACATAAAAGGCCTGGAGTTAATTTGAGTTATGGTGCTTGCATTTTGAAGATTTTGCTGAGAAGTAAACATGCGGTCAAAGGAGCTCTCCATGCAGGTGAAAGAAACTATCCTTCATCTGCGAAAACAGAACCGAGGAGGAGACGGAGGATGGAGTAGGAGGAGAAGAAGAGGCTGGCCTCCATGCAATCCGTGGCGGTAACACCAAATCCACACAGGTACCACGGGTTACATGCTTGGTGGCCGTCAGAAGGTTCACCCAGTGGGCAGTAAAAGTTATGTACCTTCCCTGCCCTTGTTTGCTAAACCATGTGTCTGTGGTCAGATGTATCTTGGCACCGACACCATATGCCAGAGATAAATTAATTTGCTACTGAATGTGGCCATATAGTTCAGGGATGCCCTTCTGGGATAAATATTTCCATCCGGGGACCTTTTATTGCAGTGTGCCAATGGCCACCAATTTTCTAAAGGCCTCCAAGTCCACCAATTTATATGGCAGTAGTTGGCAGGCTAGCAATTTCGACAAGCCAGCGGTCAGCCATTGGGCAAGAGGATTATCCGGCGTTATCATTTTTTTATGCTTGAACATTTGGGCCATGGAAGCCTGTCTTGTACCAGATGAACACGACGACGGCACGGTGAAAGGTGGAGTGGAGGACAAATGGGAGGAAAGAGGAGAAGGAGAAGAGGCAGGTCGTGGAGCGCCAGGAGTGTGGCTTTGTGAGTTCTGATGGCGTTGCTCCCATTGGGCTCGGTGATGGAAGGCCAGGTGTCTTCTTAAGGCGGTCGTCCCTAGGTGAGTGTTGGGCTTACCATGACTTATGCGTTTACAGCACAGGCTGCAGATGGCAACACTAATGTCAGCAGCTGACACATTAAAAAAAGCCCACACTGCAGAGCCATGTGCCGGCGTCCTGAGAGTGCAGATACATTTGCAGTCTGCTTTTTGCCTCATGTGCACTGCGAATTCTGCCTGCTTCTCCTCCTTCTGCTCCCTATCTGCTGCTCCGTCTCTCCCTCTGAACTCCCCTCCTCTTCCTTTCTTGTGGGCACGCACGTGACGTCCATCGACACGTCATCATCGCCACCTTCATCACCACTGACATTAGAGCTCTCAGAGTATGCAGCAACAGTGGGGACCACCCGCCTTGGGCTAATCAGGGTACTGTTGTCATACCCCTGAGTGGCGGCCGTTGCTACCTCCTCTTCCTCATCCGATACAAGAATGGCTGTGCATCGGTAAGGTCTGGGAATGGATGGGAAAATAATTCTTCTGACTCGAATAGAGGGGCTATGGTGGTGGTGGTGGTGTCTTTGGGGGTGCACACAGCAGAGAGTGAGGGGGGTGCAGATACAGAGGATGAGGAGGGTGCAGAAGTGGAAGGCTGAGTGAGCCTCGTAACCAAGTCTGGTGTGTCCTTACATAATCGCATGCACCTTTTCCAACTTCCTACTTAGGCTCCGTCTTGGTGCACCTGCCCAACCCTTACCACCCCTGCAGAGTGGCCTGCCTCTTCATCTGGCTCTCATTTTCAAAATGACCCTCTGCCAAAGTCCCTAGAGAAGAGCAGTATTTGTGGAAGCTGATATATGGCAGGCCTCAATCAGTTGCTAATTGAAGCTGGTATATAACCCTCAAGCAGTAATTTTGTGGACGCAGGTATATGGAAAACCTCTTTCACTATTTTGTGGAAGCTGATATATGGCAGGCTTCAATCAGTTGTTAGTTGAAGCAGGTATATCAAAACCCGCAATCTGTATTTTGTGGAAGCTGATATATGGCATATATGGCAGGCCTCAATCAGTTGTTAGTTGAAGCAGGAATATCATCCTCAAGCAGTAATTTTGTGGACGCAGGTAAATGGAAAACCTCTATCGCTATTTTGTGGAAGTTGATATATGGCATATGTTAGTTGTTAGTTGAAGCAGGTATATCAAAAGCCGCAATCTGTAGAAAGTATATTATAAGTATATCACACCTCTGTGTATCACACCTATCGATAGCACAACATCACCAGTCCTTAAAAGGACTTTTGTGGCCCTATTAGCTAGCTTTTGGTGTCCCTAAGTTCCTAACAGCCTGTCCCTGCTCCAAAATGCAACCTCTACTGGCAAAACACATAATCTAAAATGGCTGCCAGATCTGGTTCTGTTATAGGGTTGGCAGTATTTCCATGTGCTGAAACATCTCAATTGGCTGTCCTGTCCCACTTCATGGGTCAAAGTTCGGCGCAGTGCAAAAGAATATGGAGCGCGTGGACATCGCCATATGTCCACATGTTCGGCGGATCACGAACGCGCAAAGTTCGCCGCGAACCGACCGCCAGGTGAACCGTAAGGCCATCACTAGTAGTAATATTAAAATCAGAAGTTATATTAATTGGTTTTATATTACATAATTAATACCTTTATCCTATAGCAACAACATAAAAATAAAGGTCATTATTAAAATATATACTGAGTAGTTGATTTTTATCCACCACTAATAAAGAGCCTCTGAATCACTCTTTAGCTATAAATCATGTAGATTTCAGACTAGCATTGGGAATGAGACTAAGTGTTGAGACATGCGTAGCAGAGCTGGAGTGACGCGCTGTGAGGTATTCTTAGCATGTCTTAGCATGTCCATAGACATGCACAGATTACATCAAGAGCAGCGGAGGTATTGAAGTCCGGGAACATGCGTGTCACCCGATGGAGAAAAGAGGTTGGATATCGGGCAACTCGTAAGCAATAGGGAGGAGATGGAGTCACGGTCTTGGACAGGCAGATCTCAACATTGTGATTGAGGATTTGCCAGCAGTGCGAGTGAGATCACAACCAGAGGGTTTAAATGACGATTCCTGCCCCCAACAAACACACTCTGCCCTAAACCCCTGAAGGCACCAGGTTAGCTGGTAAAACATGCTGGGGGGGAAGCGTTTGAGGTTTTAGACAGTTAGTGTCAAAGGTTACAAGGAATCAATGAATATGAAATGCAGTATTTAGCGCAGTAATAGAAGTATGGTGAGTGGGTGGCAGCTGCTACTATGACTCACTGTATCCCCGTATGTGGTACAATACACTGTGAGCGAAACAGTGTTACAAATAGAGACATAATAAAGTATCCACAGACACAGATGACATTTTTACACAGTTCTATTAGTCAGTATAGAAGAAATAAAGGTTAAGTTTTAATAATCAATAATTGCACATGGGATAAAAAAGATGTTTGCTGGTCTTATGGACCTATTGGAAATAAGTGTCCATTAATGCAACATGGTGAATTAATGTTAATACAACATGACAGTGGGAGATATCTGATTGAGGAGTGAGTGTGGAAATACTATATATAGGTGGCATGTTAGTGATTAGAAACATGAGGTTGTAACTAAGTAACGGGTCTATTTTCAAAAAGGATTAATACCAATATCAGTACCAATCAAACTGTCATCTCATCCTAAAAAAATGAGCCCCAACATAAGAAAGTCACCCAAAAAAATAAAAAATAAAATGGCTTTCAGAATCTGGAGACACCATATTTTTTTTTTTCAAAAATGAATTATTATGTAAAACTGAAACAAACAACAAAACAAGTCATATTTGGTATTGTCGTGTCTGTAACTACCTGCTCTATAAAAATAGCACATGATCTAACCTGTCAGATGAACATTTGCCCCACACAGTAGTTTCCCCCACACTGCCCCATACAGTAATTTCCCCCACAAACAAAAAATAAAAACAGTGCCAAAACAGCTATTTTTGTTACCTTGCCCATATAAGTGTGTAATTTAGAGCAACCAAAAATCATATGTACCCTAAAATAGTACAAACAAAACTGCCACCTTATCCCGTAGTTTCAAAAATGGGGTCATTTTTGGGGGGTTTCTACTCTAGGGGTGCATCAGGGGGTCTTCAAATGTGACATGGAAACTTCAAATTCCAGTGAAATCTTCCCTAAAACCATATGGTGCTCCTTTTCTTATGTGTCCTGCCGTGTGCCCATATAGTGGTTTATGATCACAAATTGGGTGTTGCTGTAAACTACAGAATCAGGGTAATAAATATTGAGTTTTGTTTGGCTGTTAACTCTTGCTTTGTTACTGGGAAAAAAATGGTATTAAATGAAAAATCTGCCCAAAAAAGTGAAATTCTGAAATTTCATCTACATTTCCTTTAATTCTGTGGAACACCTAAAGGGTTAACAAAGTTTGTAAAGTCAGTTTTAAATACCTTGAGGGGTGTAGTTTCTAAAATGGGGCCATTTATGGGTGGTTTCTACTATGTAAGCCCCACAAAGTAACTTCATAACTGAACTGGTCCTTAAAAAAGTGGGTTTTGGAAATTTTCTGAAAATTTTTAAGATTTGCTTCTAAACTTCTAAACCTACTAACGTCCCCAAAAAATAAAATGGCATTCACAAAATGATCTAAACATAAAGTAGACATATGGGAAATGTAAAGTAATAACTCTTATATGAGGTGTCACTATCTGTTTTAAAAGCAGAGAAATTTAAATTTGGATAGTTTCCAATTTTATTGTAAATTTGGGATAAAAAAAAATACAAATATTGACTGATATTTGCCACTATCATGAAGTACAATGTATCACGAGAAAATGGTTTGGATAAGTAAAATCCTTCCAAAGATATTACCACATAAAGTGACAAATCTCCAATTTCCCCAAAAAACTGCCTGGTCCTTAAGGTGAAATATGGCAGGGTCCCGAAAGGGTTTACACATATGTGATGTGAGATAGTGACAGGTCTCACACAGGTTAGAGGCAAGGAAGGGGTGGCTAGTGTGATCCACACTCCTATTCCACCACAGGTGAGACCAGCTGGAGGTACTCAGGCTGGCATAAATCACCTCCCAGGGTGTCAGTAAAGGGGGGAGTGTGTTACCTGTGGAAAGACGCCTGGAGGCTCTGTGAATGTGGTCTCAGCTGGGCAAGGTTGAGGGACCACGAGGCTGGGAGATAGCCTGGACTAACTTTGTTACAGCCTGGAAGTCAGCTGGACTACTGGCTAAGAAAGCCGCACCTGAAACAGTGTGAACTGTGAGGTATACTTTAGGCAAGTCAGTTTATTATATGTTTAGTTAGAGCCCAGCCGGGCAGGTGTTTGTTTTGTTTTTACTGAGGTGCCAAATAAAAGCAATGTTTGGACCTTAAAACTTGGTGTCTGTGAATGTCCCCCGAGTAAGAGCTAACCCCCCACAGTGTTTATAAACAGGGCTAGGGATCTACCTCCATTGAGGCCTAATTTTTTTTGCTTGGTCCCAACAAGCCATTGTCTTTTTGCCATAACTCCATATTTCTTTAAACACCATCTGCTCCCCATAAGGGCCACATTTTGGAAGCTTTGCAATTTAAAAAAGGCATAACAGGGCAGTGTGTTTTTAAACACTGTATTTGTTAACATCATACATGTGTTTATCCATAGCTATGTATGTCAGTGTTACTCTGAAAGAGCAAAAATGTGTAAAAATTAACAAAAATATACTTTCCTAAAAAAAATGTAGTCTTTGAAGACTAGAGGATGTTATATACCAATTTTGAGGGGAAATTGGAGTAACTTTGATTTGTGTAGAATCGATTCAGACACAATTATGTTTTCTTAATTTGTTTTTTCTTTTATTATTAAATATTTTTTTTTTTACTTTTTTGTTTTGTATTTTAGTACCACTAGAGAACTTTTGAATTGCAGTGTATTATGCATTATCTATCAATATTGCAATAGCCTGGTAGATGGCAGACCTAGAGGCCATCCCAGACTGTCACCCCAGTCCATCAGCACCTCACAATCATGTTGCAGGGGAGCAATAGGAGTGAGAGAACAACTGTCAAAGTATTTTAAATGCCATATCTGCTACTGACAAAGGCATCTAAGGGGCTAACAGTGCAGATCATTACTCTCATCGCACTCACTACAACCCATTATGTCCCCGTAGTGAGCAGGGTGAGGGGGCAGTTGTACTTCCTTTACATATCTTGATGGAGAGTAGCATGTAAATTAGGCTGTAAAGATGCAGTGCAGTAACAGAAAGCTGTTAATGATAACTTTACACCAGGTTTTGTTCTACTGTTCCTGGAATTCTTTCTAAATAGAGCAAAGTCATCATGTTGACTCATGTCTCCCTGGTAACATTAACAATTTTCAATCTGTGCCTAAATAAAGCTAGAGTTCACTAATTGGCCTTAATAAGTGGCCTCATTACAGCTCAGTCTCTGTGACATCTACAGTTACACACAATAATAGTTGTGAGTGCATATTTTGTTATGTCAGGTTATTGTGACTATATCAATAGATAAATGCAGGTGTTAGAAGGTTTTCACATTTTCTTTGAAAATGTACTGTATGAATGCTTTTTTTGTTATCATAACTACACTTAAGATCATCACAGATCCCATTGATTGTTAATAAAAATGAGAAAACTAGATCATAAAGCTTTTCAAATTTTTGCCTAGTAATGATGGACAGAAGTAAAGTTTAGCAAAATATGTGAATGTATCCTCAAATAGTCTTTATGTAGTAGGTGTACAGTGAGATGATGTGATGATTCATGTAGTACAAATGGGTATAAAATGATTTACATAAATATTGATGTGGCATGCAGGATATATTTTATAGGTTTTCTATTCTGTTTTCTATAGTTTTTATTCTATGTGTTTATTTCATAAGGTTTGAGTCACAAATAAGTATTTGACCATGATAATGATATGTCCGGCATGTGCAAATCTAACAACAAAGATTGCAATGAAATATAAAGAGGATGCGTACATGTTCTAAATGAATGGATAAATGGACCTAAGGGCCACTATACAACACTGTAGTCATGTTAAAATACCTTAGACTTCTTAGGTTTTGACGGCTTTAAAATGAGTATACCAGTGGCATGCCTAGGGTGGGCGGGGGGGGGGGGGGCGGTCTGCCCCAGGTCCTGGCTCTCAGGGGGGTGTGCCAGAAGCAATGAGCACTTACACCAATACAGAGGTAAGTGCTCATTGCTGGAGCGCTGACGATTACAAACTGTGGCGATGTACGGGAGCCCATAGTTCCCTGTCCCTCCGCCGATCACCTCCATAGGCTTCAGGCTAAAGCGTGCGTGATGACGTCATCGCGCGTGTCTGTGCCGGGACGCAGCACAGTGAAGTGTGTGCGCCTGCCATCGCGCGCCTGGACTATTTAGCTTTTAGTTGTTTTGTATTTTTTTTTTTTCATTTTATGTGCCAAATATGGGGGACATGGAGGGGACCACAAAGGAGGACATGTGAAGAGACAGTACATCGGGGGAAATTGCAGTTTGGGGCAAAATATCATGGTGGAATACTATGTGAGGGTAAATGATTATGGGAGGATTACAATGTGGGGGCAAATTACTATATGGGGTAATGGGGGGGAAACTACTGTGTGGAGGCAGTGTGGGGGAAATTACTGTGTGGGGGAAATTACTTTTGGGGGGCAGTGTGGGGGAAATTACTGTATGGGGGCAGTGTGGGGGAAACTAGTGTATGGGGCAGTGTGGGGGAAATTACTGTGTGGGGAAGTGTGGGGGAAATTACTGTATGGGGAAGTGTGGGGGCAGTGTGGGGGAAATTACTGTGGGGGGCAGTGTGGGGGAAACTACTGTGGGGGCAGTGTGGGGGAAACTACTGTATAGGGCAGTGTGGGGGAAACCACTGTATGGGGCAGTGTGGGGGAAATTACTGTGTGGGAGCAAATTACTATGGGGGATTACTATGGGGGCAGTGTGGGGGAAATTACTATATGGGGGCATCTTTTGGGCTGTTGCTATTAGGGAGGCACTGTAGGGGCAATTCTATTATTTCTGGGGACACTATACAGGAATTATTACCTGGAGCACAATATAGGGTGTTATTATTATTACTAGGGGCACTCTAGGGGATATTATAACTACTGTGGACACTATAGGGACATTTGAGGTAATTTATCAAACTAGTGTAAACTAGAACTGGCTTAGTTGCCCATAGCAGCCAATCAGATTCCACCTTTCATTTTTGACAGCTCTTTTGGAAATCCAGTTCTACTTTACACCAGTTTGATAAATGACCCCAATTATGTCTACTGGAGTAACTATTTTTTCAGCAGTATAGCACCTGGGGTATTGGGGGGCACAACTGGCACAGTATTGGGGGTGGAAGCAGGATGACATTGTTGGGACACCAGGATGGGGAGGTTGATGGAAAAACTGAGAAATCTAAAGTGTCTGTGTTGCAAACTCAATAGAGACGAGATGCAGCTGAAATAATTTGTCATGGCGGTCTAACGGAGGAGAAGAGGAAAGAAGGTCTACATGACAGGATATGTCCCTGGATGTAAGAGGTATGTGGTCAAGTTTTGGGGAGGGGGTGCGAGAGACAGGACCTGCCCCGGATGCCAAACACCCTAGGCATGCCACTGGAGTATGCATTGAGAAAATTTGGCTGCATGATCTGCAATTGGATATACAATGTAGAATTTTCTTCTGCCATGTTCATACTAGAAATAATCATCGTTCTTTTAAAGTATTCAATGTACCAGATCACAAACTCATAAACATTCACTATAAATTGAGAGGTTAATATTGTAAGGAACTACTTTGACACACTAAGCATTCCAAATTTAGGCATTGCAACAGCAATGAAGAGGTTTTCTGAAAATCACACAATTATCAAAAAAAAAAAACTGTCATATAATAACCAACCACTGTAGATACATTCTCCTCTAGTCCCAGCAGTCTTATGACAGGTACCTTTCGTGTGGCACAATATATAATGCATTTGATAATCTGCAACATCTAACTTCTTTTTTCTGCATTCTCCATTTTAGTAGCTTCCTTGTGTTACAAGAATTTTGAAACATATTCTCCATGGCCCCTAAGAAACTGGGGTCACAAGCCTTTCTAGAAATGCTAACTGAGAAAGATCATATGATAAACCAATGATCTGAGATTGTGTACTTTTTCTCCTTGTGTAGAGCACCTAGTAGGTGTCAGGAGAAGTATTGGCCATGCAATGCTCCTCTGGGAAAAAGGTATGCAACTTAGGCACTCGCTCCCAAAATATAAAAATAAATAAACTGTACCTCAGCTACTCTACAGTGTCAATAAATGTTCATCTTGGCTATGATTCTAAATAGTGGCTCATGGCCTGTTTTAAAATGTCATACATTTACTTATAGAATAGTTGCCTTACACCATATGGAATCAGTGGCACAGCTTTATTTTCAGTTTTGGAAAGAGAGCTAATTTGATTGTCATACTAGATACTCTACAAATCAGTATATTCCTTTATATTGAAAAACCTCTGTTTGGCACTTCCAGATCTGTATAGAGGGTGCAATTGTACCCAGTATAACTATATTAGGACATCCCACCGAGATCCTTACATTAGTAGGTCTGTAATAATGATGAGATCTCCTTAAGGTGGCTAAACACCTCTTCTGAATTTAGACAGGTGACAATTGTATATTGTAACTTTGAACAACATTGCATTTAGATCTGCATACATGGTAAAGGCTTGTAATAGACCAGCCTTATCATTTCCTTCAAGCATTTTATTTTAGAGGGGCAAAATTTTTATTTTCATTTTATTATTTTTTACTAATTGCATTTTTGTTTTACTTTCCTGAGCAATACATTCCTTTGAACTGAGCTTTAACTACTGTATTCATTTCATAAAAAGCTTTCTTCTTTGATTGCTTCTCTTACTTTATATTCTATGTTGTTCTTCTGTTTCAGAATTTTGTACTTCTGTGAGGTATTATCATAATACTCGTCAGGAATAAGGACTGCCTTAATACTAGTTATTATAATGTTTGCTGTGATAATATATGTTTTATGGTTATGTGTTGTGGTGTAACATGTTCTGGTGTGATTCACATATACAGTTGCAAGAAAAAGTATGTGAACCCTTTGGAATTATATGTATTTCTGCAATAGACGATCACAGTCTGCTTAAACTAATAGCACACAAAGAATTAAATGTTACCATGTTTTTATTGAACACACCATGTAAACATTCACAGTGAACCCCTAGACTAATGACTAGAGTTGAGCGGACACCTGGATGTTCGGGTTCGAGAAGTTCGGCCGAACTTCCCGAAAATGTTCGGGTTCGGGATCCGAACCCGATCCGAACTTCGCCCCGAACCCGAACCCCATTGAAGTCAATGGGGACCCGAACTTTTCGGCACTAAAAAGGCTGTAAAACAGCCCAGGAAAGGGCTAGAGGGCTGCAAAAGGCAGCAACATGTAGGTAAATCCCCTGCAAACAAATGTGGATAGGGAAATTAATTAAAATAAAAATTAAATAAATAAAAATTAACCAAAATCAATTGGAGAGAGGTCCCATAGCAGAGAATCTGGCTTCACTTCACCCACCACTGCAACAGTCCATTTTCATAAATTTAGGCCCAGCACCCAGGCAGAGGAGAGAGGTCCCGTAACAGACAAATCTGGCTTCATGTCAGCAGAGAATCAGTCTTCATATCATAGCAGAGAATCAGGCTTCACGTCAGCCACCAATGCAACAGTCCATTGTCAGATATTTAGGCCCAGCACCCAGGCAGAGGAGAGAGGTCCCGTAACAGACAATCTGGCTTCATGTCAGCAGAGAATCAGTCTTCATGTCATAGCAGAGAATCAGGCTTCACGTCACCCACTACTGTAACAGTCCATTTTCATAAATTTAGGCCCAGCACCCAGGCAGAGGAGAGAGGTCCCGTAACAGACAATCTGGCTTCATGTCAGCAGAGAATCAGTCTTCATATCATAGCAGAGAATCAGGCTTCACGTCAGCCACCAATGCAACAGTCCATTTTCATAAATTTAGGCCCAGCACCCAGGCAGAGGAGAGAGGTCCCGTAACAGAGGATCTGGCTTCATGTCAGCAGAGAATTAGTCTGCATGTCATAGCAGAGAATCAGGCTTCACGTCACCCAACATTGGAACAGTCCATTGGCATATATTTAGGCCCCGGCACCCAAACAGAGGAGAGGTTCATTCAACTTTGGGTAGCCTCGCAATATAATAGTAAAATAAAAATAAAAATAGGATTGAATGAGGAAGTGCCCTGGAGTACAATAATATATGGTTAAGGGGAGGTAGTTAATGTCTAATCTGGACAAGGGACGGACAGGTCCTCTGTAGGGATGAGCGAACCCGAACTGTATAGTTCGGGTTCGTACCGAATTTTGGGGTGTCCGTGACACGGACCCGAACCCGGACATTTTCGTAAAAGTCCGGGTTCGGTGTTCGTCGCTTTCTTGGCACTTTTGTGACGCTTTCTTGGCGCTTTTTGAAAGGCTGCAAAGCAGCCAATCAACAAGCGTCATACTACTTGCCCCAAGAGGCCGTCACAGCCATGCCTACTATTGGCATGGCTGTGATTGGCCAGAGCACCATGTGACCCAGCCTCTATTTAAGCTGGAGTCACATAGCGCCGCCCGTCACTCTGCTCTGATTAGCGTAGGGAGAGGTTGCGGCTGCGACAGTAGGGCGAGATTAGGCAGATTAACTCCTCCAAAGGACTTGATTAATCGATCGATCTGCAGCTGTGCATCATTGAGCTGCTGAAATTCAATTGCTCACTGTTTTTAGGCTGCCCAGACCGTTTGTCAGTCACTTTTTTCTGGGGTGATCGGCGGCCATTTTGTGTCTTGTGGTGCGCCAGCACAAGCTGCGACCAAGTGCATTTAACCCTCAATGGTGTGGTTGTTTTTTGGCTAAAGCCTACATCAGGGTGAAGCTGTCACACCAAGTGCATTTAACCAGCAATAGTCTGTTTACTTTTTTGGCCATATACTACATCAGGGGCAAGCTGCGCCTGTCACCAAGTGCATTTAACCCTCAATGGTGTGGTTGTTTTTTGGCTAAAGCCGACATCAGGGTGAAGCTGTCACACCAAGTGCATTTAACCAGCAATAGTCTGTTTATTTTTTGGCCATATACTACTTCAGGGGCAAGCTGCGCCTGTCACCAAGTGCATTTAACCCTCAATGGTGTGGTTGTTTTTTGGCTAAAGCCTACATCAGGGTGAAGCTGTCACACCAAGTGCATTTAACCAGCAATAGTGTGGTTATTTTTTGGCCATATCCCAGTCTAATTCTGTCAGTAAATCCATACCGGTCACCCAGTGCCTAAATACTAGGCCTCAAATTTATATCCCGCTAAATCTGTCGTTACCGCTGTACTGTTCTGGCTGGGCAAGTTATTTAGTGTCCGTCAAAGCACATTTTTTTTTCTGGGTTGAAAAACAATTCCCAATTTAGCAATTTCCTAATTTAGTGGTTTCTGCTGTATCAGAGCGATTTGAAATCTATCCCTAAAAGGGTATATAATATTCAAGGTGCACATAAGGTCATTCAGAATAACTTCACACACACGCTACTGTGCATTTCCAAGTCTAATTCTGTCAGTAAATCCATACCGGTCACCCAGCGCCTAAATACTAGGCCTCAAATTTATATCCCGCTAAATCTGTCTTTACCGCTGTACTGTTCTGGCTGGGCAAGTTATTTAGTGTCCGTCAAAGCACATTTTTTGTTCTGGGTTGAAATACAATTTAGCAATTTCATAATTTACTGGTTTCTGCTGTATCAGAGCGATTTGAAATCTATCCCTAAAAGGGTATATAATATTCAAGGTGCACATAGGGTCATTCAGAATAACTTCACACACACGCTACTGTGCATTTCCAAGTCTAATTCTGTCAGTAAATCTATACCGGTCACCCAGCGCCTAAATACTAGGCCTCAAATTTATATTCAGCTGAATTTGAATACAATACATTGGGCCAAATAATATTTTTGTTGTTGTAGTGAACGATAACAATGTGGAAAACATCTATGAAGGGACGCGGACGTGGACATGGTCGTGGTGGTGTTAGTGGACCCTCTGGTGCTGGGAGAGGACGTGGCCGTTCTGCCACATCCACACGTCCTAGTGTACCAACTACCTCAGGTCCCAGTAGCCGCCAGAATTTACAGCGATATATGGTGGGGCCCAATGCCGTTCTAAGGATGGTAAGGCCTGAGCAGGTACAGGCATTAGTCAATTGGGTGGCCGACAGTGGATCCAGCACGTTCACATTATCTCCCACCCAGTCTTCTGCAGAAAGCGCACAGATGGCGCCTGAAAACCAACCCCATCAGTCTGTCACATCACCCCCATGCATATCAGGGAAACTGTCTCAGCCTCAAGTTATGCAGCAGTCTCTTATGCTGTTTGAAGACTCCGCTGGCAGGGTTTCCCAAGGGCTTCCACCTAGCCCTTCCCCAGCGGTGAAAGACATAGAATGCACTGACGCACAACCACTTATGTTTCCTGATGATGAGGACATGGGAATACCACCTCAGCATGTCTCTGATGATGACGAAACACAGGTGCCAACTGCTGCGTCTTTCTGCAGTGTGCAGACTGAACAGGAGGTCAGGGATCAAGACTGGGTGGAAGACGATGCAGGGGACGATGAGGTCCTAGACCCCACATGGAATGAAGGTCGTGCCACTGACTTTCACAGTTCGGAGGAAGAGGCAGTGGTGAGACCGAGCCAACAGCGTAGCAAAAGAGGGAGCAGTGGGCAAAAGCAGAACACCCGCCGCCAAGAGACTCCGCCTGCTACTGACCGCCGCCATCTGGGACCGAGCACCCCAAAGGCAGCTTCAAGGAGTTCCCTGGCATGGCACTTCTTCAAACAATGTGCTGACGACAAGACCCGAGTGGTTTGCACGCTGTGCCATCAGAGCCTGAAGCGAGGCATTAACGTTCTGAACCTGAGCACAACCTGCATGACCAGGCACCTGCATGCAAAGCATGACCTGCAGTGGAGTAAACACCTTAAAACCAAGGAAGTCACTCAGGCTCCCCCTGCTACCTCTTCTGCTGCTGCCGCCTCGGCCTCTTCCTCCGCCTCTGGAGGAACGTTGGCACCTGCCGCCCAGCAAACAGGGGATGTACCACAAACACCACCACCACCACCTCCGTCACCAAGCGTCTCAACCATGTCACACGGCAGCGTTCAGCTCTCCATCTCACAAACATTTGAGAGAAAGCGTAAATTCCCACCTAGCCACCCTCGATCCCTGGCCCTGAATGCCAGCATTTCTAAACTACTGGCCTATGAAATGCTGTCATTTAGGCTGGTGGACACAGACAGCTTCAAACAGCTCATGTCGCTTGCTGTCCCACAGTATGTTGTTCCCAGCCGCCACTACTTCTCCAAGAGAGCCGTGCCTTCCCTGCACAACCAAGTATCCGATAAAATCAAGTGTGCACTGCGCAACGCCATCTGTAGCAAGGTCCACCTAACCACAGATACGTGGACCAGTAAGCACGGCCAGGGACGCTATATCTCCCTAACTGCACACTGGGTAAATGTAGTGGCAGCTGGGCCCCAGGCGGAGAGCTGTTTGGCGCACGTCCTTCCGCCGCCAAGGATCGCAGGGCAACATTCTTTGCCTCCTGTTGCCACCTCCTCCTACTCGACTTCCTCCTCCTCTTCTTCCACCTGCTCATCTAGTCAGCCACACACCTTCACCACCAACTTCAGCACAGCCCGGGGTAAACGTCAGCAGGCCATTCTGAAACTCATATGTTTGGGGGACAGGCCCCACACCGCACAGGAGTTGTGGCAGGGTATAGAACAACAGACCGACGAGTGGTTGCTGCCGGTGAGCCTCAAGCCCGGCCTGGTGATGTGTGATAATGGGCGAAATCTCGTTGCAGCTCTGGGACTAGCCAGTTTGACGCACATCCCTTGCTTAGCGCATGTGCTGAATTTGGTGGTGCAGAAGTTCATTCACAACTACCCCGACATGTCAGAGCTGCTGCATAAAGTGCGGGCCGTCTGTTCGCGCTTCCGGCGTTCACATCCTGCTGCTGCTCGCCTGTCTGCGCTACAGCGTAACTTCGGCCTTCCCGCTCACCGCCTCATATGCGACGTGCCCACCAGGTGGAACTCCACCTTGCACATGCTGGACAGACTGTGCGAGCAGCAGCAGGCCATAGTGGAGTTTCAGCTGCAGCACGCACGGGTCAGTCCCACTACAGAACAGCACCACTTCACCACCAATGACTGGGCCTCCATGCGAGACCTGTGTGCCCTGTTGCGCTGTTTCGAGTACTCCACCAACATGGCCAGTGGCAATGATGCTGTTATCAGCGTTACAATACCACTTCTATGTCTCCTTGAGAAAACACTTAGGGCGATGATGGAAGAGGAGGTGGCCCAGGAGGAGGAGGAGGAGGAGGAGGAGGAAGAGGGGTCATTTTTAGCACTTTCAGGCCAGTCTCTTCGAAGTGACTCAGGGAGGTTTTTGGCAACAGCAGAGGCCAGGTACAAATGTGGTCAGCCAGGGCCCACTACTGGAGGACGAGGAGGACGAGGTGGAGGAGGATGAGGATGAAGCATGGTCACAGCGGGGTGGCACCCAAAGCAGCTCGGGTCCATCACTGGTGCGTGGCTGGGGGGAAAGGCAGGACGATGATGATACGCCTCCCACAGAGGACAGCTTGTCCTTACCCCTGGGCAGCCTGGCACACATGAGCGACTACATGCTACAGTGCCTGCGCAACGACAGCAGAGTTGCCCACATTTTAACGTGTGCGGACTACTGGGTTGCCACCCTGCTGGATCCACGCTACAAAGACAATGTGCCCACCTTACTTCCTGCACTGGAGCTTGATAGGAAGATGCGCGAGTACAAGCGCACGTACGTAGACGCGCTACTGAGAGAATTCCCAAATGTCACAGGGGAACAAGTGGAAGCCCAAGGCCAAGGCAGAGGAGGAGCAAGAGGTCGCCAAGGCAGCTGTGTCACGGCCAGCTCCTCTGAGGGCAGGGTTAGCATGGCAGAGATGTGGAAAAGTTTTGTCAACACGCCACAGCTAACTGCACCACCACCTGATACGCAACGTGTTAGCAGGAGGCAACATTTCACTAACATGGTGGAACAGTACGTGTGCACACCCCTCCACGTACTGACTGATGGTTCGGCCCCATTCAACTACTGGGTCTCTAAATTGTCCACGTGGCCAGAGCTAGCCTTTTATGCCTTGGAGGTGCTGGCCTGCCCGGCGGCCAGCGTTTTGTCTGAACGTGTATTCAGCACGGCAGGGGGCGTCATTACAGACAAACGCAGCCGCCTGTCTACAGCCAATGTGGACAAGCTGACGTTCATAAAAATGAACCAGGCATGGATCCCACAGGACCTGTCCGTCCCTTGTCCAGATTAGACATAAACTACCTCCCCTTAACCATATATTATTGTACTCCAGGGCACTTCCTCATTCAATCCTATTTTTATTTTCATTTTACCATTATATTGCGAGGCTACCCAAATTTGAATGAACCTCTCCTCTGTCTGGGTGCCGGGGCCTAAATATATGCCAATGGACTGTTCCAATGTTGGGTGACATGAAGCCTGATTCTCTGCTATGACATGCAGACTAATTCTCTGCTGACATGAAGCCAGATTCTCTGTTACGGGACCTCTCTCCTCTGCCTGGGTGCTGGGCCTAAATTTATGAAAATGGACTCTTACAGTGGTGGGTGACGTGAAGCCTGATTCTCTGCTATGATATGAAGACTGATTCTCTGCTGACATGAAGCCAGATTCTCTGCAATGGGACCTCTCTCCAATTGATTTTGGTTAATTTTTATTTATTTACGTTGTTTGCAGGGGATTTACCTACATGTTGCTGCCTTTTGCAGCCCTCTAGCCCTTTCCTGGGCTGTTTTACAGCCTTTTTAGTACCGAAAAGTTCGGGTCCCCATTGACTTCAATGGGGTTCGGGACGAAGTTCGGATTGGGATCGGATCCCGAACCCGAACATTTCCAGGAAGTTCGGCCGAACTTCTCGAATCCGAACATCCAGGTGTTCGCTCAACTCTAGTCCTGTGGGATCCATGCCTGGTTCATTTTTATGAACGTCAGCTTGTCCACATTTGCTGTAGACAGGCGGCTGCGTTTGTCTGTAATAACGCCCCCTGCCGTGCTGAATACACGTTCAGACAAAACGCTGGCCGCCGGGCAGGCCAGCACCTCCAAGGCATAAAAGGCTAGCTCTGGCCACGTGGACAATTTAGAGACCCAGAAGTTGAATGGGGCCGAACCATCAGTCAGTACGTGGAGGGGTGTGCACACGTACTGTTCCACCATGTTAGTGAAATGTTGCCTCCTGCTAACACGTTGCGTATCAGGTGGTGGTGCAGTTAGCTGTGGCGTGTTGACAAAACTTTTCCACATCTCTGCTATGCTAACCCTGCCCTCAGAGGAGCTGGCCGTGACACAGCTGCCTTGGCGACCTCTTGCTCCTCCTCTGCCTTGGCCTTGGGCTTCCACTTGTTCCCCTGTGACATTTGGGAATGCTCTAAGTAGCGCGTCTACCAACGTGCGCTTGTACTCGCGCATCTTCCTATCACGCTCCAGTGCAGGAAGTAAGGTGGGCACATTGTCTTTGTAGCGTGGATCCAGCAGGGTGGCAACCCAGTAGTCCGCACACGTTAAAATGTGGGCAACTCTGCTGTCGTTGCGCAGGCACTGTAGCATGTAGTCGCTCATGTGTGCCAGGCTGCCCAGGGGTAAGGACAAGCTGTCCTCTGTGGGAGGCGTATCGTCATCGTCCTGCCTTTCCCCCCAGCCACGCACCAGTGATGGGCCCAAGCTGCGTTGGGTGCCACCCCGCTGTGACCATGCTTCATCCTAATCCTCCTCCACCTCCTCCTCGTCCTCCAGTAGTGGGCCCTGGCTGGCCACATTTGTACCTGGCCTCTGCTGTTGCAAAAAACCTCCCTCTAAGTCACTTCGAAGAGAATGGCCTGAAAGTGCTAAAAATGACCCCTCTTCCTCCTCCTCCTCCTCCTCCTCCTCCTCCTCCTCCTCCTCCTCCTCCTGGGCCACCCCCTCTTCCATCATCGCCCTAAGTGTTTTCTCAAGGAGACATAGAAGTGGTATTGTAACGCTGATAACGGCGTCATCGCCACTGGCCATGTTGGTGGAGTACTCGAAACAGCGCAACAGGGCACACAGGTCTCGCATGGAGGCCCAGTCATTGGTGGTGAAGTGGTGCTGTTCCGCAGTGTGACTGACCCGTGCGTGCTGCAGCTGAAACTCCACTATGGCCTGCTGCTGCTCGCACAGTCTGTCCAGCATGTGCAAGGTGGAGTTCCACCTGGTGGGCACGTCGCATATGAGGCGGTGAGCGGGAAGGCCGAAGTTACGCTGTAGCGCAGACAGGCGAGCAGCGGCAGGATGTGAACGCCGGAAGCGCGAACAGACGGCCCGCACTTTATGCAGCCGCTCTGACATGTCGGGGTAGTTGTGAATGAACTTCTGCACCACCAAATTCAGCACATGCGCCAGGCAAGGGATGTGCGTCAAACTGGCTAGTCCCAGAGCTGCAACGAGATTTCACCCATTATCGCACACCACCAGGCCGGGCTTGAGGCTCACCGGCAGCAACCACTCGTCGGTCTGTTGTTCTATACCCCGCCACAACTCCTGTGCGGTGTGGGGCCTGTCCCCCAAACATATGAGTTTCAGAATGGCCTGCTGACGTTTACCCCGGGCTGTGCTGAAGTTGGTGGTGAAGGTGTGTGGCTGACTGGATGAGCAGGTGGAAGAAGAGGAGGAGGAAGCCGAGAAGGAGGAGGTGGCAACAGGAGGCAAAGAATGTTGCCCTGCGATCCTTGGCGGCAGAAGGACGTGCGCTAAACAGCTCTCCGCCTGGGGCCCAGCTGCCACTACATTTACCCAGTGTGCAGTTAGGGAGATATAGCGTCCCTGGCCGTGCTTACTGGTCCACGTATCTGTGGTTAGGTGGACCTTGCTACAGATGGCGTTGCGCAGTGCACACTTGATTTTATCGGATACTTGGTTGTGCAGGGAAGGCACGGCTCTCTTGGAGAAGTAGTGGCGGCTGGGAACAACATACTGTGGGACAGCAAGCGACATGAGCTGTTTGAAGCTGTCTGTGTCCACCAGCCTAAATGACAGCATTTCATAGGCCAGTAGTTTAGAAATGCTGGCATTCAGGGCCAGGGATCGAGGGTGGCTAGGTGGGAATTTACGCTTTCTCTCAAATGTTTGGGAGATGGAGAGCTGAACGCTGCCGTGTGACATGGTTGAGACTCTTGGTGACGGAGGTGGTGGTGGTGTTGGTGGTACATCCCCTGTTTGCTGGGCGGCAGGTGCCAACGTTCCTCCAGAGGCGGAGGAAGAGGCCAAGGCGGCAGCAGCAGAAGAGGCCGAGGCGGCAGCAGCAGAAGAGGTAGCAGGGGGAGCCTGAGCGACTTCCTTGTTTTTAAGGTGTTTATTCCACTGCAGTTCATGCTTTGCATGCAGGTGCCTGGTCATGCAGGTTGTGCTAAGGTTCAGAACGTTAATGCCTCGCTTCAGGCTCTGATGGCACAGCGTGCAAACCACTCGGGTCTTGTCGTCAGCACATTGTTTGAAGAAGTGCCATGCCAGGGAACTCCTTGAAGCTGCCTTTGGGGTGCTCGGTCCAAGATGGCGGCGGTCAGTAGCAGGCGGAGTCTCTTGGCGGCGGGTGTTCTGCTTTTGCCCACTGCTCCCTCTTTTGCTACGCTGTTGGCTCGGTCTCACCACTGCCTCTTCCTCCGAACTGTGAAAGTCAGTGGCACGACCTTCATTCCATGTGGGGTCTAGGACCTCATCGTCCCCTGCATCGTCTTCCACCCAGTCTTGATCCCTGACCTCCTGTTCAGTCTGCACACTGCAGAAAGACGCAGCAGTTGGCACCTGTGTTTCGTCATCATCAGAGACATGCTGAGGTGGTATTCCCATGTCCTCATCATCAGGAAACATAAGTGGTTGTGCGTCAGTGCATTCTATGTCTTTCACCGCTGGGGAAGGGCTAGGTGGATGCCCTTGGGAAACCCTGCCAGCGGAGTCTTCAAACAGCATAAGAGACTGCTGCATAACTTGAGGCTGAGACAGTTTCCCTGATATGCATGGGGGTGATGTGACAGACTGATGGGGTTGGTTTTCAGGCGCCATCTGTGCGCTTTCTGCAGAAGACTGGGTGGGAGATAATGTGAACGTGCTGGATCCACTGTCGGCCACCCAATTGACTAATGCCTGTACCTGCTCAGGCCTTACCATCCTTAGAACGGCATTGGGCCCCACCATATATCGCTGTAAATTCTGGCGGCTACTGGGACCTGAGGTAGTTGGTACACTAGGACGTGTGGATGTGGCAGAACGGCCACGTCCTCTCCCAGCACCAGAGGGTCCACTAACACCACCACGACCATGTCCACGTCCGCGTCCCTTCATAGATGTTTTCCTCATTGTTATCGTTCACCACAACAACAAAAATATTATTTGGCCCAATGTATTGTATTCAAATTCAGCTGAATATAAATTTGAGGCCTAGTATTTAGGCGCTGGGTGACCGGTATAGATTTACTGACAGAATTAAACTTGGAAATGCACAGTAGCGTGTGTGTGAAGTTATTCTGAATGACCCTATGTGCACCTTGAATATTATATACCCTTTTAGGGATAGATTTCAAATAGCTCTGATACAGCAGAAACCACTAAATTATGAAATTGATAAATTGGGAATTGTATTTCAACCCAGAACAAAAAATGTGCTTTGACGGACACTAAATAACTTGCCCAGCCAGAACAGTACAGCGGTAACGACAGATTTAGCGGGATATAAATTTGAGGCCTAGTATTTAGGCGCTGGGTGACCGCTATGGATTTACTGACAGAATTAAACTTGGAAATGCACAGTAGCGTGTGTGTGAAGTTATTCTGAATGACCCTATGTGCACCTTGAATATTATATACCCTTTTAGGGATAGATTTCAAATAGCTCTGATACAGCAGAAACCACTAAATTATGAAATTGATAAATTGGGAATTGTATTTCAACCCAGAACAAAAAATGTGCTTTGACGGACACTAAATAACTTGCCCAGCCAGAACAGTACAGCGGTAACGACAGATTTAGCGGGATATAAATTTGAGGCCTAGTATTTAGGCGCTGGGTGACCGCTATGGATTTACTGACAGAATTAAACTTGGAAATGCACAGTAGCGTGTGTGTGAAGTTATTCTGAATGACCCTATGTGCACCTTGAATATTATATACCCTTTTAGGGATAGATTTCAAATAGCTCTGATACACCAGAAACCACTAAATTATGAAATTGATAAATTGGGAATTGTATTTCAACCCAGAACAAAAAATGTGCTTTGACGGACACTAAATAACTTGCCCAGCCAGAACAGTACAGCGGTAACGACAGATTTAGCGGGATATAAATTTGAGGCCTAGTATTTAGGCGCTGGGTGACCGCTATGGATTTACTGACAGAATTAGACTGGGATATGGCCAAAAAATAACCACACTATTGCTGGTTAAATGCACTTGGTGTGACAGCTTGACCAACCACACTACTGAGGGTTAAATGCACTTGGTGACAGGCGCAGCTTGCCCCTGATGTAGTATATGGCCAAAAAATAAACAGACTATTGCTGGTTAAATGCACTTGGTGTGACAGCTTGTCCAACCACACTACTGAGGGTTAAATGCACTTGGTGGCGGGCGCAGCTTGCCCTTGATGTAGTATATGGCCAAAAAATAAACAGACTATTGCTGGTTAAATGCACTTGGTGTGACAGCTTCACCCTGATGTAGGCTTTAGCCAAAAAACAACCACACCATTGAGGGTTAAATGCACTTGGTGACGGGCGCAGCTTGCCCCTGATGTAGTATATGGCCAAAAAATGAACAGACTATTGCTGGTTAAATGCACTTGGTGTGACAGCTTGACCAACCACACTACTGAGGGTTAAATGCACTTGGTGACGGGCGCAGCTTGCCCTTGATGTAGTATATGGCCAAAAAATAAACAGACTATTGCTGGTTAAATGCACTTGGTGTGACAGCTTCACCCTGATGTAGGCTTTAGCCAAAAAACAACCACACCATTGAGGGTTAAATGCACTTGGTGACGGGCGCAGCTTGCCCTTGATGTAGTATATGGCCAAAAAATAAACAGACTATTGCTGGTTAAATGCACTTGGTGTGACAGCTTCACCCTGATGTAGGCTTTAGCCAAAAAACAACCACACCATTGAGGGTTAAATGCACTTGGTCGAGGCTTGTGCTGGCGCCCCACAAGACACAAAATGGCCGCCGATCACCCCAGAAAAAAGTGACTGACAAACGGTCTGGGCAGCCTAAAAACAGTGAGCAATTGAATTTCAGCAGCTCAATGATGCACAGCTGCAGATTGATCGATTAATCAAGTCCTTTGGAGGAGTTAATCTGCCTAATCTCGCCCTACTGTCGCAGCCGCAACCTCTCCCTACTCTAATCAGAGCAGAGTGACGGGCGGCGCTATGTGACTCCAGCTTAAATAGAGGCTGGGTCACATGGTGCTCTGGCCAATCACAGTGTAAGATCCTCACCTGCTTTGCACTCCAGGGGAACCAAGAGGGGTCCTCGTAGAGTTGCGGGACAGGTTATGCGTGTCTCTGATGCACCAGCGCTGACCCCTTTGCGAGCCAGTGCGGAGATGCGTTCGCGTGGACATCGGAGGGGAGGACCGTCGGAGTCCCGGGGACAGAGTGGCCAGGCGAGTGACAAGACGCCACGGCCAGGGTTGTCTCCGGTGTCTCCTGCGACTTCCGTTTCCGCATCTGGGTCCACGCGCTCGCATACTCGAGCTGAGTCAATCATGCATCCGTGCATACGTACGAGGGCAGGTTCGCAAAGGGATACACGGTCGCGAGTACGCGCTTCTTATGCACTTCGTCGACCAGTGGCGCATATTATACTGACTCACAAGAGCAAAGTGGATTAGGGAGCCACCCATGCGTTAATCAACTTGTGATTGCCTTAGGCCTTGTACTCAGGTGCAGGGCAATTTGTTCACCTATGGTAGTGGACACTTGGCACCCTGGGATTGGTCAGCAGGCATTTAAAAGGAGGTCTCTCAGGGTGATCAGTGCCCACTGTTATTTTCCCTCAACCAGGTATAGGTCACAACTCCTAGTGACTGAAGACTGCCAGGAACTTTGTCCTTACAGCGGACCCAAGATCTGGAGTGACTCGACTGCCAAGTGCACAGCATCATTCAGCACTGGTTGGGACTATTCCTGGAATCTCCTTGCCTGTTTTTTTGTTATTATTCCTTGTTACCAGCAAGTGTCCTGGACGTTTATGTTTCTGGTGAATAAACACCTTTTTGCTTTCATCACTGGTCTGTTTGTTGGTGCCTTGCATTACACACAGCCATGCCAATAGTAGGCATGGCTGTGACGGCCTCTTGGGGCAAGTAGTATGACGCTTGTTGATTGGCTGCTTTGCAGCCTTTCAAAAAGCGCCAAGAAAGCGTCACAAAAGCGCCAAGAAAGCGACGAACACCGAACCCGGACTGTTCCGAAAATGTTCGGGTCCGTGTCACGGACACCCCAAAATTCGGTACGAACCCGAACTATACAGTTCGAGTTCGCTCATCCCTATCATTGACAAGACTGAATTAGCGTTTCTTCTTCCAGTGCACCCAGTCACAGCGGCCTTTTATTGTCTGCCCAAAGTTCACAAGGGCTACGAGACTCTGAAGGGTAGGCCTATTGTGTCTGGGACCAACTGCTTGACGGCCAACATCAGCACATATATGGATACAATTTTATGCCCATTTGTCAACAGTTTGCCCTCATATGTTAGGGACACAATAGAGGTATTGGGGCGTTTAAACGGTGTCCATTGTGATAAAAACACTTAGTTGGCCAGCTCAACAGCTCAATTCCTCATGAGTTGGGCTGTAGAGCAGTCCTCACGTTCCTCCAACAAAGAGGCGAGCAGTGCAAGAACCACAACACCTTTGTTATGGAACTCCTTAGTTTCATTTTGAAGCACAATGTGTTTCTGTTTGATGGCCGAATTTTCCACCAGCTCAGGGGGGTCGCGATGGGCAGTCCCTGTGCCCCGACTTTTGCAAACCTCTACCTGGGCTGGTGGGAGAGAGAGGTGGTGTTCTGTGAGGAGATGGAGCACTTTACCTCTGTCATCCCCCTTTGGATCAGATATATCGATGATGTGCTCATCCTATGGGGGGATGACAGAGATTTGTTCCAGGAATTTGTTGCAGCCCTGAATATTAATACACTGAGGCTATTTTTTACGTCGGAGATTGACTCCACTGTCATTTCCTTCTTAGACCTCACCATTTCACTCAGTGCTGATGGGCACATCAGCACCAATGTGTTCAGGAAGCCGACGGCTACCAACAATCTGTTAAAATGGGAGAGTGGGCACCCTTTGGCCCTCAAAAGAGGGATCCCAAAAGGCCAATACTTAAGGGTGAGGAGGAATTGTTCAGATCTGGGAGCTTTTAAGGTGGCTGCAAAGGATCTTCAACACAGGTTTCAATGTCGCAGGTATCCTCAGCGATATCTGAAACAGGCATACCAACATTCATTGAGTACAAACAGGGACCTTCTGTTATCCCCTAAAAAGAGAGATATGAGTGACAGCACGGTCAGGATCATCGGCACGTATGATAGTGCCCATGAGGCTGTACGTCAAGTACTCGTTGAACAGTGGGATATACTCAAATAGGATCCCAACATTGGGAGCATGATTCCATCTAGACCCTCAGTCACCTACCGGCGTAGCAACAATCTACGGGATATGTTGACGCACAGTTTATATGTAGGTCCCAAATCACAGTCTTGGTTGCGGAGTTCGCTCACAGGGACTTTTCCCTGTGGATCGTGCAAATTCTGTAGATTTATAGACAAGACCAAGAGTTTTGCCAGCAGCACCCTAGAAAGGATCTTTTTTATCAGGTCATTTTACAACTGTAAGTCGGTTGGGGTTGTTTACCTTATGACATGTGGTTGCGGTATCAAATACGTTGGCAAAACCATCAGAGAGCTCAGGCGTTGCATTGGGGAACATATCTTGGACATCACAAACTTAAAAGACACCCCGATTGCACGCCATGTATTAGAATTTCATAATGGCAATGCATCATCGGTTAAATTCCAGGTGATTGACTCTGTGAAGATGTCGTCCAGAGGTGGTGATTGTGACCGTATTTTGCTACAAAAAGAGGCAAGATGGACTTTTCTCTTGAAAACCATCAAACCATCCGGCCTCAATGATGCCATTTCATATGTCCTCTTTATATGAATGTACATCAGAAGTTTGGGATACTTTTTCTATTTATACATGAGCCTCTGTCTACATATTTTACTGTGTGTCGGCGCTCCTTAGGAGGATCCTCGTCTGTGGTTTCACTCCACTGTATACTCACTATTAGGTTTTGTAATCTGCAGTGACAATACATATCGAACCGCTATGAATTTCCCTGGTTACTATGCGGCGCATCGCGCTTTCCCTGAGACTAACACAATCCCTCCCGCTTCTTTGCCATTGGTGTTTCCTGTACCGAGCCTCCTGGCCGGATTGGCTGGCAGGCGGGGGGAGTGTCTAGCAGGGCAGGGTTTACCCTGTAAATTTCGGCGTTCTGAGGGCCGCTTCGCAGCCATTACAACGCCGGCTAGTCTGCACACCAGCACGCTGCGCCTCAATCTAGAGGTTGTCAGCCTAGGCAGGGCAACAGATCACAAGTGATACATCATATCTCACACTAGAGAAAGTTTGGTGCTAGCGAAATCACTCTGTTGCTGCCTACTGTTTTACATCACTGATGGTGGATGCCCATAGCCTCGGTTAAATATACAACCTAGAGGTCTGGGTCTGCACTGTCTGTGGTGTTTAGGTTCACGGCCTCTGCCAGACACTCATGTCAGAGGTTTTTGGGCTATATCATTGACAGTATATGCTTACAGCCTCGGTTAAACATACAACTGAGAGGTGGTGGCATGTACTATCCATAGTGCACTTGCTCCTGATGAAATGCATATTTAATGCATAGAAACGCGTAGAGCTTAAACATTCTAGGACAGGGGAGGGCTATCACAGCTCCAGATATACCTAGTGGAGCGATCTGTGTTTGCACCTTATCCTGCACCTGTACTATATTAGTGCAGTGAATGTCTGCGCGCTGACATTCACTGTTGGGTAAGATACCTGGTTCCGTACCAGGCATTTACCTTGTTAGTACTAGGTACCCAGGTTCAACATCTTATACCTGTGGTATCTTAGCCCCCTTAGTGTTGGTGGGTTTTATTGTGGGATCCACCGGTCGCCACACAGTGGCTGTGTGCCACCTGTGCGGTCGGCCTAGGTGAGGCCCCACTATTGTATGTAGATTTTGTTGCTGCGGCTGCAGTGATTCAGCATTGACCCCTTATTCTAACAAAATAAGTTAATAAACATTTATTATTTTGTTTTAGCGTCCTACCTCCACTTATATTTGTTCAATTTATAAACCTCCCAAAAAGTATAACAATCAAAGTTCACGGCTAATAGGACGCACGTATATTTATTATTAATACACCCCGTAAATGGCTGTAGTACAATGTAACTTCACCGCTAAACGGCAATTATTACATATATTTCTTCCTTTTATTTCCCTATTAATACACCCTCCCTCCCAAAAAAAACTATAAAAATTCACAGCTGAACGGCTAATGGGGGTACCTACAAATCTTTCCCATTACTACACCCCGTAAATGGCTCTAGTACCATGTAATTTCACAGCAGAATGACAATTAAGATGTATTATTTTTCCTATTAATAAAAAACCTACCCCATAAAAAATATAAGAATCAAAATTCACAGCAGAAAGGCTAATAGGACGTACATATCTTTACTATTAATTCACCTCGCAAATGGCTGTCTGAACGCTCCCTGCGCCGGCATCTCCACTGTGCCTGCGCCATCTGTTCCTCGGAGCACTCTGACGTAATCGGCGCAGGCGCAGTGGAGATGCCGGTGCAGGGAGCGTTCAGACAGTCACTGCGCCTGCGCTGAATACAGACGCACACGGCGCAGGCGTGAGAATTCGGACGATAAATGAGATGGAAGATGGCATTCTAGAGGTGATGGGCGGGCTTGACGGATGAGCGGGGCGGCATACAGTGTGAGTAGACCGAGCCTCTAGGTGCTGAAAAGACGCACCCATAGCACCTAGAGGCTCATTAGCATATCAATAAACGTTTGTTTTTTAGTGAAACAGATCCACACAAAGGTCTGAAAATAGCATTGTTAGGTAGATCAGAAACTAGCAGATCGCTAGTGTCTGACAGCTAATTAGGTCAAAACCTGGTTGTAGAAACCCTTTAAGGACACATGACGTACCGGTACATCATGTGTAGTTCCGATCACCGCCGCGTGGCGGGCGGTGATTGGAATTGGGTGCCTGCTCAAATATTTGAGCAGGCACCCTGGGACAATGCGCAGGGGGGTCCTGTGACCGCCCGCCTTGTTGGTGATTGCAGCAAACCGCAGGTGAATTCAGACGTGCGGTTTGCTGCGTTTCCGGGTTATTCGGGTCTCTGGGGACCCGATAACTGGAACAGGATGGTGATCGGTGGTGTGATAATACACCACCAATCACCATCCTGCGCTCCTGAGAGGTGATGATGACATCACCTCTCAGGATCGTCTCTGATTGGCTGCGGGGGCAGGCGGGCAGTTCAAATTATTGCAGCGCTCCTCTCCTCCTCCTTTTGTGTCCTGGAGCCGAGGAGAGAGGAGCTCGGATCTCCAGAGCCAGCACCCCAGCACCCCCATCTGTGCCCAGCACCCCCTTTACCTTCACTAAAAGGTATTTAGAGACAGGTTAGGGACAGGTTAGGTTAGGCAGGGATATTCAGGGAAAAAATAAGTTTTTGGTTGCATCACCCTAAATCGGGTGTCTGGGGTCCACAGCACAGCTGTGTGACCCTAGACCCCCCAGGGGTGCTGCAGCTTGCCCCCCTGCCACCCCCCACAATTTTTTTTGGGGCGCAAGCAGTTTTTATTTTTTCTGTGTACGCTGACTGTGGCACACCCCACCACTGATCAACTTTGGGCGGTTGATCAGCGAGTTTGATTATTTATTTATTTTTTATTTACATTTTTGGGCCTTTTTTTATTCAGTTATTTTTTTTGTCTGTTAGGTTTAGGGTAAGTCCGCAAACACCCGTGCCCCCACACACACACGCGCACAAAATAAAGATTTTTACGCACACACACACGCAAACACACACTCTCCTATGGCCCGCCGGATGTTCTCGGCCAAGGAGGCATACGCCCAGCATGCCTCCAAGTCCGAGAGGCCCAGTGAGGATGTAGCGATGATGATGAGCCCCCAAGGCCGCGGCGATGCTGCCAGGCGGAGCAAGGGAACCACCGTACTAGGGACCCTGTGGCCCACACTAGTACGAGCAGCTCTGGGGCTCGTACTAGTTTTACGGCTCACCAGTTAAGTGCACCGGTGAACTTGCATGGTGTACCCCAGAGCATTTTGAGCCCCCGATTACTGAATTTGTAGGCTAACCAGGAATCCAGATTTCCACAGTGGGCTTCACTGAATACTACTACTTTAGTCTTTTTTTCAGTGACCACTTTGTAAATCTGATGATGGAGCAAACAAACCTGTACGCCCAACAGTTTGTTGCTCAACACACGGGCTCCTTTTTGGCTAGGGCCGGTGACTGGACTCCGGTCAGTGCAGCCAAGATGAGGACATTTTGGGGCCTCGGGCTGCACATGGGCCTAGTCAAAAAACTAGTGTCAGGCATTACTGGAGTGGTGACGTCCTCTACCAGACCCCACTTTACAATATGGCGATGACACACTCCCAGTTTGAGGACATCCGGAAATGCCTACATTATGCAGATAATGCAGCATGTCCCCCTCCCAAGGAGATCCTGCCTATGACCGCTTGTAAAAAAATCATGGCCCGGTCATCGATCCACTTTGGGCCAAATTTTTGGAGGCACTATGTACTGTGGAAGGGAGGGTCGGGTTGATGAGTCTCTCATTGCTTTCAAGGGAAGACTCATTTTCCGTCCAGTATGTTGTCCCTCTCCGCGGGCGAGGGTATCGGTGCAGCCTGTACAAACTTTGTGAGAGTACCTCAGGTACACTAACAAGGTTTTGTGTGTACAAGGGGTAGATTCCCGTATTGAACCCCCATGAATGTCTCACCCACTCCTGGGGTGTTAGCAGGAAACTTGTGCGGGGACCTTTAATGCACCCACTGCTAGATAAGGGTTACAACCTGTATGTGGATTAACCTTTTATACTAGTATCCCCTTGTTCCAGTCCCTCAGCCGCCAGATCACGTCCGCTTGTGGGACCGCGCGGAAAAATCAACGCGGCCTCCCTACCCACCCCCTCCAGGTACCTATCCCCAGGGGTGAGACCCGTGCCCTTACCAATGGAAACCTGTTGCTGGTCAGATATAAGGACAAGAGGGATGTCCTTGTACTGTCCACAATTCACGGTAACGGCATCACCCCTGTCCCTGTGCGAGGTACCGCGGCAACGGTCCTCAAGCCCTATTGTATTGTTGACTACAATCGGTATATGGGAGGAGTTGATCTCTCTGATCAAGTCCTCAAGCTATATAATGCCATGCGCAAAACCCAGGCATGGTACAAAAATTTTGCGGTCTACTTGGTACAGGTTGCTTTGTACAACTCTTTTGTGCTGTCAACACAGGGAACACAGCACTGGCAACACAGGGAAATTCCTTCAGTTCTATGAGGCAGTCCTCAAGGACCTGATCTTTTCTGACCGGGAAAGAGCAGGCCAGAGTACCTCGGGAACTGGAGGTGCCCGGATCGTCCCTGGCCAACACTTTTCAGGTGTGGTCCCCCATACTTGAAAGTATGGTCCCGGACTCAAAAAAGGTGCAGAGTGTGTCACAGGAGGGGGATACGGAAGGAAGGACACCACCACTCAGTGTGACACGTGCCCCAATCATCCGGGCCTCTGCATTATTGGTTGCTTCAGGGAGTACCACACTTCCATTAAGTACTAAATTTATATTCCCCTGCCCCAATTTAGCCACTGACAATTGGAAAAAAAAACTATGGTTCTCAGACTTGAGACACTAAAACAAAAAATAAAAAAAGGAGACATATTAGGTATTGCCGCATCCATAAAAATCTGCTCTATAAAAGAAAATGACCTAACCCCTTAGATGAACACGGTAAAAAATTTTATAAAGAAATTAATAAAAAAGGCATTTTTTTGTCACCTTACATCACAAATAGTGTAATCGCAAGTGATCAAAAAGTCATATGCCCCCAAAAATAGTGCCAATAAAACCGCCCTCTCATCCAGCAAAAAATGAGCCCTTACCTAAGATAATCGGCTAAAAAAAAAAAAAAACTGAATCATAGACTAGGGAGATACTAAAATGTTATTTTTTGTTTTTAAAAGTATAATATAGTGTAAAACCTAAATAAATTTAAAAAAGTAGACATATTAGGTATCTCCGCGCCTGTAAGAATCTGCTCTATAAAAATACCCCATGACCTAACCCCTCAGATGAACACGGTCAAAAAAAATAAATAAAAATGGTGCCAAAACAGCTATTTTTTGGGAAAATGTTCAATTTTAAACCGTTTTTTCCAATAACAAAGCAAGAGTTAACAGCCAAACAAAACTTGATCTTTATTACCCTGATTCTGAAGTTTACAGAAACACCCCATATGTGGTCGTAAAATGCTGTATGACCAAACGGCAGGGCGCAGAAGGAAAGAAACACCTTATGGTTTCTGGAAGGCAGATTTTGATGGCCTTTTTTTTTTTTTTTTTTTGCACCATGTCCCATTTGAAGAACCCCTAAAGCACCCCTAGAGAAGAAACTCCATAATAGTGGCCCCATCTAAGAAACTACACTCCTCAAGGTATTTAAAACTGATTTTACAAACTTTATTAACCCTTTAAGTGTTCCTCAACAGTTTATGGTAAATGGAGATGAAATTTCAGAATTTCTATTTTTGGTAACCTTGCCTCACAAAAATGTAATATAGAGCAACTAAAAATCATATGTACCCTAAAAATAGTCCCTACAAAACTGCCACCTTATCCCGTAGTTTCCAAAATGGGGTCACTTTTATGGAGTTTCTACTCTTGGGGTGCATCAGGGGGGCTTCAAATGGGACATGGTGTAAATAAACCAGTCCAGCAAAATCTGCCTTCCAAAAACCACACGGCGCACCTTTCCCTCTACGCCCTACCGTGTGCCCGTACAGTAGTTTACGGCCACATATGGGGTGTTTCTGCAAACTACAGAATCGGGGCAATAAATATTGAGTTTTGTTTGGCTGTTAACCCTTGCTTTGTTACTGTAAAAAATTGATTAAAATGGAAAATTAGCAAAAAAATTGAAATTCTTAAATTTCATCTCCATTTGCCAATAACTCTTGTGGAACACCTAAAGGGTTAACGATGTTTGTAAAATCAGTTTTGAATACCTTGAGAGGTGTAGTTTCTTATATGGGTCACTTTTATGGAGTTTCTACTCTAGGGGTACCTCAGGGGGGGCTTCAATTAGGAAATTGTGTAAATAAACCAGTCCAGCAAAATCTGCCTTCCAAAAAACCAATACGGCACACCTTTCCCTCTATGCCCTACTGTGTGCCCATAAAGTAGTTTACGGCCACATATGGGGTGTTTCTGCAAACTACAGAATCAGGGCAATAAATATTGAGTTTTGTTTGGCTGTTAACCCTTGCTTTGTTACTGGGAAAAATTGATTAAAATGAAAAATTAGCCAGAAAATTGAAATTCTTAAATTTTATTTCCATTTGCCAATAACTCTTGTGGAACACCTAAAGGGTTAATGACGTTTGTAAAAATCAGTTTTGAATACCTTTAGGGGTGTAGTTTCTAGAATGGGGTCATTTTTGGGTGGTTTCTATTACGTAAGCCTCACAAAGTGACTTCAGACCTAAACTGGTCCTTAAAAAGTGTGTTTTTGAAAATTTCTAAAAAATATCAAGATTTGCTTCTAAACTTCTAAGCCTTGTAATATCCCCAAAAAATAAAATGTCATTCCCAAAATTATCCAAACATGAAGTATACATATGGGGAATGTAAAATAATAACTATTTTTGGAGGTATTACTATCTATTATAGAAGTAGAGAAATTGAAACTTATAAATTTGCAAATTTTTCCTAATTTTTGATAAATTTGGTATATTTTTATAAATAAAAATTATTATTTTTTAACTCAATTTTACCAGTGTCATGAAGTACAATATTTGACGAAAAAAACAATCTCAGAATGGCCTGGATAAGTGAAAGCTTTGTAAAGTTATCAACACTGGTCAGATTTGCAAAAAATGGCCTTGTCCTCAAGGTGAAAATGAGCCCGGTCCCTTAGGGGCTAATAAACCCCCCCCAAAAAAAGTATAACAATCAAAATTCACCACAGAACGGCTAATAGAACGTACATATCTTTCCTATTAATATACCCCATAAATGGCTGTAGTACAATGTAACTTCACTGCAGAATGGCAATTAAGACGTATTTCTTTCCTATTAATGAACCCCTCAAAAAGTATAACAATCAAAATTCACTGTAGAACGGCTAATAGGACGTAGGTATCTTTCGTATTAATGCACCCCGTAAATTTTCCTTTTTTTTCTATTAATACACCCCCCAAAAAATGTAAAACAGCGTAAAATCGATGCAGAATGGCTAATAGGACATACATATATTTCCTATTAATATACGGGGTGTAAATGGCTGTATCACATAGAACTTGCACCTCAATAACAAGCAAGGTTTGCTGGAATTACTGATGTATCATACAATGCAAACAACCTAGCAGCAGCATCACTGCAATTTGGATCCCAAATTAGTGCAGCAAGATGTAATAGAATCGTTTCTATTATCCAGGCTGTACACTCTCCTGTTGCACCCTGTTCTCCTTTTATAGTGTAGATCAGGGATATAGTGTAGATCAGGTAGATGATTCCTCCCTACCCTTTCCCTACACCTTGAATAATCTTTCCCTGAACTTGTAAATCCATTTTTCAGTACAATAAAGTCTTCCCTAGCACTGTCCCTAGCGCCTGCTGACTTCTCTCCTTGCACTAAGTACAATAGAAAATGACTGAATCCAAGATGGCTGAGGGTATTTATAGGGCTGTGACATCACAGGGGCTGGCTGGCTGCTGATTGGCTGCATGCATGGCATTGTGGGTGATCCCTCGTTCCCAGAGTTCTTTGTTCCATGCCCTAAGATGTGCAGCAGCCATTTTAGGAGAAAATGTGATTTGCTACCACGAAGCGTGAGGAAATTCGGCTTCGGTGCGAATCGAATTTTTCCTAAAATTCGGATCAAACTCCACTTTGTCAACTTCGATTCGCTCATCTCTAATATTTACGTATGCACTCATTATTAATGTTTTATGGATATTCGCCAACAGGCGGACTATCTTTTTTATTACATATCATATATTTACATACATTACGGGTTTTTATAACATATATTTATGAATATCTAAAAAATTCTGGAACTTATTAAACAGTCTGTGCAAACTTTAACCCCTTAATTAAAACATTCTCCTCTTCTTTTGATAGCACATGTGAACTTTCATTGGATATCCCTTTCTTTGACACTTCACTTTCTTCGATTTTGGACTTTGTTTCTTTCCTTCTACTCGTCTTCCCTTGATTGATTTCTTTTTTGTGGTGTTCCCTATTGTATTCTTAGTTTTTTCTTGTTCCTCTTTCTCCATTTTTCACTGCCTGATGCATGCAGGACTTTTGTCTCCGCTCCAAAATCATTTTCTGAGCGTAAACCTAACGGACCCCATTATAGTCTATGGGGTCCGTAGGCTCCGCTCGCCTCAGTTATGTGCCCAATCCGTGCCTTTCCGTTCTCCTGCTCCTATAACGGAGCAGGAGAACGGAAAGGCTGAACACTGGTGTGAACGAGGCCTAAGCAGTGTTCTCTGGAATTAAAAGAGCAAATCAGGTAAAGCTGTTATAGAGCTTGTTAATTCTCATTAGTATGTTGTTTTAACCCTCCCTATTCCAGAGTGTAGATGGAACACTGCTCAACAACATTGATTACAGTGTCTACATCAGTGATGCTTTAACCCGAGGAATGAACAGTCGCTGCATATTTATTTCACTTTGTAATAAAATGGTGACTAATTCTGCATTTTGCATAAAACTGTCACAGATGTCATAAAGATTGATGAGGAGTGTTGTAAATATGGAATTACACCAGAAAACTGGAATTAGGATCTCTATCTCACATTTATCATTTTAAAATCTTTTCATCTCGTAGGCAGGGCTCAGTATGAGAAGACATAGCCTCCCGTGGCCTGAAAGATTTACCATCATTTATGCCAAAGTTTGACATAAATGATAGCGCAATTCTTTGCCAGCTGCTAGCTAGCATGGATTTTGTTTTATGACTTCTAGAACTTCTTAACTAGTTTGGTGGGTCTTAAGCAAACTTTCCATTAAAGGGGTCGTCTGGCATAGTTAAAAAATGAAAGATCAGAAATGTTAAAGAAATAAAAAGAAACCTCATTCACCTTTCAGTTATTCTCTGTTCTAGTACCAATGGAAAAGGAACTGCACAGCGGAACGGTGCCATTCATGATGACACATCACTGCAAATATGCATTAGATATCTGGGGTCTGAATTTATATTTTTTTCATAGTTTAATATCGTAATATATCGCCATATGCATCACTGTCAAGTGCAACGACATTCATAGTTAATCCATTATTTTAGTGATAGTTACTGTGCCTCAATAAGGTAGGTGTAATATATCACAATGTGCATCACTATCAAGTGCAACGACATTCATAGTTAAAGGGGTCGTCCGGGCTTTTTAATGTTGATGACCTATTTTCAGGATAGGTCATCAATATCAGATCGGCGGGGATCTGACACCTGGCACCCCCGCCGATCAGTTGTATGAAGGGAAGGCACGCTGTGTGCGCATAACGTCTCCCTTCTCTCTTCCTGCTCTCCACTGTATGTCTATGGGACAGCAGTGTCAGACACCTGCCGATCTGAAATTGATGGCCTATCCTGAGGATATGAGAAGATTATGATGGGGCGGCTCACTGAAGCCCAAAAAATTGAGTAAGGTGATCAATCCAAACAAAGCGTATCCAACGCTTGTGGTATGAATCAAGGATTAAAATAGAGGGATGGCACTCAAGTCATAGGTAGTGTATGGAAACGGAATATTTATTATGAGATGGCTGGTTATGCCAAATAGCAATGATAATAGAAAAATATAAAATACAATGTAGGTGGTGAGCCTTCAATTAGATACTCCTAGGAAGATCAGGCAAAAGTAGTGGCTATAAGATAAAAATACAATAATATAATAATATTTAATAGATGGATAAAATGAAAAAATGAAAAAAATGAAAAAATGGAAAAAAAAATGAAAAAATGAGAAAAATATGGAATTGTGTGATTAAAACATAAGATAACAAATTGGATACAAAAGTCTGAGGTAGTAGTATGATCAGAATCTTGTGGACCTACTAGAGATAGGTGTAGGTATCTAATCCAATATTGTCCCAAAGAGAATAAATAAGTCAATTGGGTGAGCAGGTAGGGACCTCCTTTAGGAGGTATAGTAATGTTCTAGTTTTGTCCTTTGTCCCAAATTGATGAGATGTATACCTCTAATTAAGGGTTAATCCAATATTGGTGCTGGTCACTCTTGTCTCAGATAAATAGCATATTTGTCTCCCATTGATATCTGTTTGATTTTATAAAGCGTGATCCAGTAGTCATAGATTGTGTTGTAAAATACTGCTATATTAGCAGATACATTACCCTCCTGAGGTCGGCTGGTGAGCGTCCACGTGTGTTGTTCCCGCTCGCGGGGCTGGATACTCTGCCTATTCGTTGTTGTAGGTGTTCGTCACTTCCGGTGAAGTCACTTATACTCACTGGCTTTCCCGCTCAGTTCTCGTCGGCGTTCCACGTGGGGACCGTTGGCGGGAAAAAGGTTAAAACTTTCAGTTATGCTCCGGAGCTCTGTAGTTTTAGGATCCTTTTGGTGCTAGCTAGCTTGGCTTAGGTATGGCTACCACAAAAACCCCATACGCGTTTCAGAGCATACTGCTCCTTCTTCAGTGGGAATGGGATAGGTCATCAATATCAGATCGGCGGGGGTCCGACACCTGGCACCCCCGCCGATCAGTTGTATGAAGGGAAGGCACACTGTGTGCGCATAACGTCTCCCTTCTCTCTTCCTGCTGTCACGGCCATGCTCATGGTCGTGACTCCTGAACCGCATGCTGTTGCCTGCGGTTTGTTATTGGGTGTTTAACCACAGGTGAGGGCCGCTAGTGTGCTGCCTCACTTGTGGTTGCCGCGGGCAACAAGTTATTTTGTATTGTCGCAGTAGAGCAGCCTGAGCGTGTGATCTTCTTTTGGACACTTCCCCTTTAAGTGGTTTCACTCCCTGGTTAGTGTTGGAAGGGTTAATTCCCTCTCCTGTGTGTGTCTGTGTGGGTGTGGCCACTTTGGGCTATAAAGCCTCTTTGGAGATCAGAAGCTGAGGGGTTCTTCAGCCATGCTTTGCTGGAGACACCCTCCTGGTAATTCCATCTGCCAGTAGGGGCCACCCTTGTGGTCATAAACAAATTGTTATGTATTGTTTATACATGATGTTTTGAGGATGTGTTTGTGTGTCATGTCTATTCTTTGCAGCATATGGTTACCTGGTGTCCTGTGTGGTGTGTGTGCTCTGTCGTTTGTGTTTGTGGACAGCAGCACTGATACTTGGGTCCCAGGCTCTGTGTCTGTGGCAGGTAAGTGTTAGTACTAGTTGCACTTACCTGCCATTGCCATATGACTGTTTCTGTTTCCCCTGTCTTTATAGTTTGGCCATCTTTAGACTCCTATTTCTCCATGTCCAGGAGGAACAGGTAGTCTACCCAGCTCCTAGCTTAGGGACCTGCGGAGGGCTAGTAGGGACCCGAGGTTCCAGAGCATGAGCCCTCCTACCTTCAAGGTCGGCTCATGTTGCTAGGAGTTAGGGTCAGATTAAGGAAGCAATAGGAGGTGACCTGCTCCCTAATTCTGTGGTTCTGGCCAAGTCGTGACTACCATCCTTTGTCATCGCACGGCTGAGGGTTTTCCCCATCCTCAGCCGTGACAGTATGACCACAAGGGTGGCCACCACTGGCAGATGGAAATACCAGGAGGGTGTCTCCAGCAAAGCATGGCTGAAGAACCCCTCAGCTTCTGATCTCCAAAGAGGCTTTATAGCCCAAATTGGCCACACCCACACAGACACACACAGGAGAGGGAATTAACCCTTCCAACACTAACCAGGGAGTGAAACCACTTAAAGGGGTAGTGTCCAAAAGAAGATCACACTGCAGCTGTTACCGCAGGCAACGACATGGGTGGCAACCATGTCCTGGGAGTCAGCCAGAAGGCCGAGACACTGCCACCACATGTACACATCCAAACCAAACGTTGCCACGGGCAGTCACAGTGAAGGGAAGAGTCACAGTGCACACCTAACATAAACCTCGTGCACACCAGACATACAAAGTGCATAACAAACACACACACCTAACTGAGAGGTTGCTAGGTGCAACCGCATGAACATTGCCGCAAGCTGCCTAGCAGCAGCTCAGGCTGCTCTACTGCATCAATACAAAATAACTTGTTGCCCGCGGCAACCACAAGTGAGGCAGCACACTAGCGGCCCTCACCTGTGGTTAAACACCCAATAACAAACCGCAGGCAACAGCATGCGGTTCAGGAGTCACGACCATGAGCATGGCCGTGACACCTGCTCTCCACTGTATGTCTATTGGACAGCAGTGTCAGACCCCTGCCGATCTGAAATTGGTGGCCTATCCTGAGGATAGGTCATCAATATTAAAAAGCCCAGACAACCTCTTTAATCCATTATTTAAACAATACAGTTATTGTGCCTCAGTATTAAAGACAGGTGTAATATATCACCGTGCAGTGCACCAACATCCATAGTTAATCCGTTCTTTCAGCAATACAGTTGCTGTGCCTTTGTATTAAAGGCAGGTGTCATATATGGCCATGTGCATCACTGTGTAATGAACCGACATTCATAGTTAATCCGTTCTGTTAGTGATACAATTGTTATACACTATGACCAACAGATAGTTGCCTGGGCACTTCAAAGGAATGGGCAGAGGCAAAAATGACGTTGTAGCCAGCACAAGAAGCAGCAGAAGAAGCGGGGGGGGGGGGGGCTAATAGCAGCAACAGGCCAGAGATATCACTATCATCTATCGGTCGTATTTTAACCAACAATCCAGCTGTACTGGAATGATTGACTCTCTCTTCACAATCATCTCAAGTTACAACAGATACACAAAGTCAGGAATCGGTGGCTTCCTCTGACACCACACCAAGCTGGCATGGCCCAGGAACTGCCTCTATGCCCTCAACTGTCCAGAACCTGCCTCTTTCTTTGGCTGTTCCTTCTGCTAGCCAAGCCTCTGGCTCTGCTTTGTTTTTCAGTGAGGAAGAGTTGTGTGAGGACAGTCAGCAGTTACAGGCCAGCACAGACCTGGAGGTGAGGTCCACTGTGGACTCCTTTAGGAGTGCAACTACTGATGATGACAATCGGGTGGGAGCACACGTTTCGAGAGGTCAGGGACATGCACAAGAGACGAGTGAGAGTGACACAAATGATGAGAAAACATACAGTATGTAGGCGATCGTATGTGGGAGCCAGGTGAAGAGGGGTATCATCATCATCAAGGGGCAAGGGTGCCAGTGTGTCCGTAAGACAGCAAGGTGAAGGCAGTAGGAGATCTGGAACCAAACACGAGAGAGGTACACTGTCTTCTACTTGGGAGACTACTTGTGAGGAACACACTAGCAGTGCATGTGTTCATAAAAGCAACGGCAAGCAGGCATCACACAGTGGTGGAGGGAAAATGTGATACTCGGTAATGTGGTAATTATTCACAAAGTCACTGGGGAATGTTAGCGCGGCAGTATACAGAATGTGTGGGCAGAAGGCGAGCCGCAGCCAGGGTGCTAATGTTGGCACGATATCCTTATGTCAACACATGGCATGTCACCATAAAGTGATGTGAGAAAACCGTGCCACTCATTTAGTCTTACAGCCTGATGTAGCAACCACTGCATTACTCACCAGCCCGCATACCCTCTCCAGCAGTCAAGGCTCATCAACATTAGTGTTGAGCGGCATGTCCCATATTCGAATTCGCGAAATTTCACGAATATTCGAAAGAATATTCGTAAAATATTCGCGAATATTCAAATTCGTTATTATTTCGCATATGCGATAATTCGAATTTTCGCATCGCATAATACATATTATGCAATACATTTAACACTCTAAGGCTAGGTCTACACAACGACATTTGTCGCACTAATGTCGCGCAACAATTTTATAATGGCAGTCTATGGTGTCGCACTGCAACATGCGACATGCTGCGACTGCGACGCGACAGTCGCAGAAAATCTATTCGAGATGGATTTTTCTGCGACTGTCGCGTCGTAGTCGCAGCATGTCGCATGTTGCAGTGCGACACCATAGACTGCCATTATAAAAATTGTCGCGCGACATTAGTGCAATAAAATGTCGCGCGACAAATGTTGCGCCCTATCTGTCGCGCAACTTTTTGTCGCGCAACAAATGTCGTCGTGTAGACCTAGCCTAACCCGACAAGCATCACTTCACTGTGTTGTCAAAATATACCATCGGATCTAAGTTTTCCGTACGTTAGTGAAAACTCAGTTCCGATGGTATATTTTAACTAACTAGGGTTAATAGCATTTTTCAAAAATTCGCCTATTAGCTGGCTGTTAGATAATTCGCCTATTCGCTATATTCGTTTATTCGCTACATAACCACCTAAAATATGAAGTGTGATGAGATTGTTCGCGCGCACGTGCGCGCGCATTATAGGCGTGGTTTATCGCGAGTACGTCAGGGTCAATCAATAGCATTTTTCAAATATTCGCCCAACCGCTGCCTGTTAGATAATTTGCCTATTCGATATATTCGCTTATTCTCTCTATTCGTTTATTCGCTACATACACCACCTAAGTCAGTGTGTTGAGATTGTGCGCGCGCATCATAGGCGTGGTTTATCGCGAGTACGTCAACTCCATTTTAAGAGTGAATCTTCAACTCCTGACAAGAGAAAATGGTGGGCACAAGATTCCATGACGAAGAGGATGAACTCCTGCTAACCGTAAGTACAACACTTCATGTCATAACATTTTGAATGCATGTTCGCACCATATCTGTATAGTATAGTAATTATTAAGCAATAGTATGTTTACATATTTGCGCATGCGCAGTTATGCACATATATATGCGCACTAAATATAACTTTATTTTTAATCATGTCTGATTAGATAATCATCATTATTGTAATAAGTATTGTTTTGACATCACAGCACTTTGTAAGAAGTATGTATGTATGTATGTATGTATGGACAGCAAAGAAATATCATGCACATTGCATATACATTTTCCTGCCACACACTGCATACCACACACTGCATACCACACACTGCATACCACACACTGCATACCACACACAAACACATAGGGCCAGATTTATCATTACTCCGACAGCTCACTCCACTTTCACAAATGTCTAAAGTCAGTTTTAGCCAATTCAGATTTATGATCATCCCTTTTTACGGTAGCAGTTTATCCGTCAGTAAGCAGCTTTACAAAAGTCGCACGTCCTTACGAAAAAGTCGCATGTTCTATTAAAAACTCTCATAAGATAAGCATGGTCCTCACTGGAGTGAACTAGCGCATTTTTTTTTTTTGCAACTTTTTAAATAGTCCCAATAGTAAATGTGTCTAGAGATTCATCTACATAAGAAAACACGTCCACTTTCATAAAACTGGCGAGCATAGTGCAGAGCAGGAGAAAGTCGCAAATTTGTGCGCAGTTTTATCGTTTGCTCATTTTCTTGCGACTTTTTCACTCCATTATTCTGACTTGAGCTAATGATAAATCTGGCCCCATGTCTTATTGGTCTGGAGAAAAATTAAAAATTTCTTCCTGCCATTATTTGCTGGTTCATTTAGCGTTACCCAGGGTGCACCCCATATCGTACCGTCGCTTCACTAGACAGGTACATATCAGCTTAGCTGGCCAATATCCGATTGCTCAGACCCCACCCACATACAATCGCAATACAATCCGATCTTATAATGTGAACATTAAATATAATATTTCCACCTTCTAACAAATACTTTTTGCTGTGTTTTGGATGATATTTATTAATAATCCTTGTATTTCCTAAATTTTGTAATACATGTTTGCATCTTTATCCTGCAGCGCATGTTGAAGAAGGGTTATGACCGGACCCGGAAGCAGGCCGAGAAGAGGGCGATTGTCGTGGGGGTCGTCAAGGCCTTACAAAAAAAATTTGGGCGGACCCACGACGAAATGAAAAATTGTTAAAAAATGGGCAGACCTGAAAAGGAGGCACCCGGACTGGGTCAAAGAGCTCAGTGAGAGAGTCTGCCCTGGTACTTTTTTTTTTTTTATCACCCGTTACAAATTATTACTTATTTTTACCTGTTGTGAAACATAGCAAATCATCCCTTTACCTCATATATCTCTATCTTGCTGTGAGAGTGTGTGTGTGTGTATATATATATATATATATATATATATATATATATATATATTTATCCACACAGCGCGGTAGTGATGTATGATGTAACCGGCTGATTTTGTACTTTGCACACACACACACACACACATAATAATAAATATATGTGTGTGTGTGTGTGTGTGTGTGTATATCTAGATAAACAGCAATCATCAATCTGTATTAGGGCTGTTTCACACGAGCAGATGCCGTGCGTGACAGCCAAGACCCGATTCACAAGTGCTCAATTTCATAATTTTTTTTTCTGAACTGACTTGAGGACCCATTCATCTCTAAGGGGGCCGCACGATGTGCGTTCCGTCTCCAGAAAAGCGGACCCGCACTTCTGGGTCCACATTTCAGTTCTTAAAAAAAAAAAAAGAACGAATATATTTTTGCACTAAATATAACTTCGTCTTTTATGATGTCTGATTAGATATTCATCATTGTTGTAATAAGTACCCTAGACAGGTACATATCAGCTCAGCTGGCCAATGTCCGATTGATCAGACCCCACACACAATCGCAATACAATCTGATCTTATAACATTAACATTAAATATAATATTTACACCTTCTAACAAATACTTTTTGCTGTATTTCTGATGATATTTATTAATAATCCTTGTATTATTGTCCTCAATTGAGGCCAAGAATAGTCATATTATATTATTGACATTGACGTGCGGTCTTCAAAATGCGTCACGCACATTGCCGGTGTGCTTTTTTTTTTTTTTTGTGTGGGTGGATATGAAAAAGACATTACGGACGTTTAAATTGAGCCTAAATCCAAATGTTGTGTGATTTCAGGGCTTCCAGCGCCAACGGTCCGCCGCCATCTAACCACGGCGGATTTGGATGTAGTGGAGGTCTCCACAGAGGAGGATGAGCAGGCGGGCCCCTCCCACAGTCCTCGAGGTGCCACCAACCCACCTGATGTGGGGATTGTTGTGGAGGTGTCTGACGAGCCCGGACCCTCTCAAGGGCCAAAAACATCTGGCCCAGCTCCTGCTGAGGAGGAGATCGCCACCCCAGCTCCTTGAAGAAGAGGATGAGGCGTTGGTTACCACCCCGCACCAGGAGGGTAAATATGTGCACACATCATTGTAATTATGTATACATCACATATTTAGAAACATTAACCCTCAGTACCCCATGCCCATTTCTACTTTAACGCTAATTAAACATTTTTCTTAAATATTAAACGGTATCTATGTTTGTGCTAATAACTTTAAAACGAGTTTACTGTTCACGGGCATAGTTCTATCTTATCGTTACACATTGTACTTCATGACAGTGGTAAAACTTAGTCAAAATTTTAATGGCATCTTTGTTAAAGAAGTAACTAATCTAAAAAAATATTAGAAATAAAATGATATAATCAAAATAAAAATTTCAATTGATGCTACAATATAGATTAATAGAGATTAAATAAATGTATAAATTTACAATCGCCATATGCATATATCATGTTTATATAATTTATTAACAGAAATATAATTCAATAACAGTTTGGTTATGCAGTCACTTTTTGAGGCCTACATAGTGTCAGCGACAAATAAATAACCCCATTTCAGAAACCACACACCCTCTATTTAATCCAAATTTATCCTATAAAGTCTGTTAACGATTTAATTGTCCAACGGTAATCTATTAAAATGTTAAAAAAATTAAAATAATTTGAACAAATTATAAATTACGAACTATTTTATTTGAAAACATTGTAGTGTTTAAATCATAAAAAAATCTTAAACGTATTACAAACAATATGTATATTTACAAACAGTTGTGCACAAAACCCTTAACTTTGGTCGCACAGCAGGCTTCAGACTGCAAGGAGCACAATATGACTTTAGGCTAAAGGATTTAAATTAATGGTAATTGGAAGCTATGTCGCATGTTAAGAGAAGACACCCTTATGTGACCCTAGAGTTGAAAACAAAACAAAGTTATTCAATTAGGCAAACTACACCCCTCAATGAATATGCTAAGCAATTAGATCAATCTGCAATTTACATAATGAGCCAACGATTGTCTTCTAGAAAAAAACTTTCAAATTGACAAAAAAAAAAAAAAATGAATTTACACACATTTTTTTTTTTATTAAATAAGTGGTTACAGGACTAAATGCACCCCACATTTAGTTCAACTTTTAGCCTATAATTCACCTGAACACCACCACATATGTTAATTTATTTAATTGGCTGTAGAGTTGTAACAGCCAATATCAGCGCTTGCAGGGGAACAAAACACTGGTGTCCCCTGCTTCACCTCTAAGGCAACAGGTGCTGTCGTACAGTCTTTTTTAGCATTTGTCACCTCCACATGACACCTACCCCCCCCCCCACCCTTCAGCTACGTAGCAGCAATGCTTATGTCTTTGAAATACGTCCAATAGGAGAGATCTAGACAGCAGGTGTTTGACAAATACCTGAAAAAGCCTTATTTTATATAATTGGCTAGCTGCTCTGGACTAGTAGATCAGCTATTAGACCACGGTTAATGAGCCATTTTGTCCCCAGGGCAAATATTTTATATTTGGCACAAAAATAGTACGGAGCAATTTTGAAAGTCATGAAACACTGCACCCTACAATTATATAGCAGGTGATGAAGATCATAAAATTAACAATAATAATGGGACAACAAAAACCACAGTAATATCAAACAACAGACATGCACAATAACTCTTTAATCTACATAAACTAATATTATATAACACAACAAATTTTATTTAAAACTACTAAAATGTCACTAAATAATCTAATATATAACTACATTTATTATGGTATACTTTAAAAATGACACTCAAATTCTCTGCACTTAACTACATACTACACAAAATTCTATAAATGACTTATTGTTAATTGATATATTTATCTCTTGTGTTTTCATAACAGTAATCAAGAAAATGTCTGCTAAAATTGCTCTAATGCAAATAAGGCATGGGAAAATCAGGCAATTAGGAGCCCTCATTCAAAAATCCCAAAGAATGCTGCAGGAATTTGAATGCCAATATGGGGAGGACCTGAAGGAGCTCGCAAGCCTGCAGGAAGAACTGCAAAAGTTCCCTTAATTTTATTCTAATTTTTTTGTTATTAAAAAAGTTTTCTTAAGTTATATTGATTCCATACTTTTTTTTTCTATAAGGTTATGTTTTTGTATAATTTTAACTGCAGACTTATCAGTAAAGGAGCCTTTAGTCCATGTTGAAAGTCAGCAGGGTTCGGACAGGCAACAGCAGTAGGTACATCTTAATAGTGTAGTATAAGGCCTACACATAAATACGTTTTTTCATGACAGCAGCAGCAGGTAGTGTTGTATTATGAGGCATATACATAACAAATCAACTTGATCAAGACAGCAGCAGCAGGTAGAGCTATAGTATTCTGAGGGCTACAAGTCACCTTTAAATGTACAGCAGCAGGAGCAGCAGGTATTTATAGTGTTTTATTATGAGGTATATACATAACAAATCAACTTGATCAGGACAGCAGCAGCAGTTATAGCTAACGTTATATTCTGAGGCATACAAGTCAGCTTCATCTGGACAGCAGCCGTTGGTAAAGTTAACATTGTAGGTTGATTTGTAAATTGAAAAATCAACTTTATCAGGACAGCTGATGGTGTTGTATAAGGACTTCACATAGCTACAAAGGACAAACAACTAGCTTGACATAACTCTGTATGATCATGACAGACAGCATCTGCAGCTGGTAGATATTAACGGTTGAGTATAATCTCATCCTAACTCAGCAGGACATGCTGCAGCGGGTAATGTGTATTCTCAAAAGGCTGAATCCTAACTCGCCATGATCAGAACAGACAGCAGCAGAATCCACAGTAGCTAGATATTAACAGTGGATTATACGGCCTACACATAACTCTCAATGATCAGGACAATAGAAGAAGTCAATGCTAACGGTGGAGTATAATGACTACACAGAATTCTGAAGTATCAGGCCAAGATCAGCATGCAGTAGGTAAGTTAAAGTAGTATTCTAATTACTACACAAAGTTTGGCATAACTAAGCAGTAATAGAGTGTCAAGTTATTATATTTCAGCAGACAAAATTTTTTAACAGATGGGGATGTGGAAGACCGATTATAAAAGTATAAAAAAAACAGATTGAACCCCCAAGTACAGCATGTGTATTCATCGCTTACATATACAATAGATCAAAAAATTATAACAGTTCATTATTATTATATTTTATTGAAAAGGCCAATATAACATTGTACAAGGATAAGCCAGGTGGTTGACGAAGTAAAAAAGCCATTGTCTATTCAAGATCTTCTCAAGGTTTTGTCTGAAGCCTTAGATAACATTTATTGCTAGTATATTAGATAAGAGAAAGAAGTGAGTGGTTCGATTTTTGTATGGAATACTAGTGCCATCTAGTGTTAGGGTAAAATACTAGAGGGAGGTTATATTGATTATAAAGTGAGGTCACTAGTTAATGATAAAACTTGGCCAAGCCCTTTCTAAGATAGGATAAAAAGATGGTATGGGCTGACAGAAAGGATCGATCTCTAGAGCTCCATAGCTCTCTCTCTGAACATCATCAAAAGACCAGATCCAGCCCTGACCACCTTTTCAGTCATTGGAGGCAGCCATCTTAGAACCATTGAAACTGATTTTTGCTATCTGACATTTTGGTATAGTATAACCTTACCTATATTTTATAGGATAATTAATTAATATAATACATATCTATATATATATATATATATATATATATATATATATATTCAATTAACCATACTTTGTGTATAGTATCTGTTTTGGAATAAGATTGGGGTGTACCTGCAGCATCATCCTGAAAATTAATCCAATACAGGGATATTGAAAATATACTAGTGAAAGCACGGTATTATCTCCAAGGAACTGAATTCAGTTCTAGACCAGTATGGTTGATAATATATATATCTTTATATAGATAAAAGATAAACCAGATTTGGGTTTAAACAAACATTTGTCGGCTAAGAGAAATCAAGTACTAAATAGATTTTAAATATAATTGAGGGGTATTATTATAAGAAGGCATAGACTGTCAATCGGAGACAGCATAAATATTCCGACAGAGTCAGTTTAAAGATCTTCAGGAACCAGAAGCCATAATTGTTGCTCCTACCAGAGAGCTGATCAATCAGATTTACCTAGATGCTTGGAAATTTGCATACGGAACTGTCGTTCGTCCAGTTGTAATCTATGGAGGAACACAAACGTCTAATTCACTGCGCCAGATATTTCAAGGCTGCAACATCCTTTGTGCGACACCTGGGAGGTTACTGGACGTTATTAACAAGAAGAAGATTGGGTTGAGCCAAGTGAAATACCTTGTTCTGAATGAAGCTGATCGTATGCTGGACATGGGTTTTATGGAAGATGTAAGAAAATTGTTGTCAAGTCAAGGAATGCTCTGAAGTCACCCCAGTAGCAGGACAGAACCTCCTGGGAGAAACCCACAGTCCTTCAACAGACAAGTAAGGAAATCCCAGGGAAAGATAAGTAACCCTGATGGGCAGATGCATTAGAAAATAAAGCAAGAATCTAATACCTGAGGAAGATACAATTACCAAGGATTTAAGCCACCATTTAGGCATCCGGGCCTTGGGATAGAAAGCCAGACAGGAGTTCTAGAAAGAACAGTGTACGCTATTTCTGAGGAAAGGTACAACCTGTTTCTGAGTGCATTGTGAATTTACCCTCTGAGTATAACCAAGACCTAGAATCTGTTACGGTTTCGTGGCGTATTGTGGCCGCGGCGGTCGCAGTTCATCACAGGCTAAACTGCTGGAACTTTTACAACTCATAGGCCATGAGCGCACAATGGTTTTTGTGAAAACCAAAAAGATGGCGGATTTAATTGCAACATTTCTTTGTCAAGAAAAAATCCCCTGCACAAGCATTCATGGGGACAGAGAGCAAAGAGAGCGGGAGAAAGCTCTGGGCGACTTCCGCTCTGGACAGTGTCCTGTGATTGTTGCCACGTCTGTTGCTGCCAGAGGATTAGATATCGAGAACGTCCTTCATGTGATAAATTTTGACATCCCTGGCGATGTTGACGAATATGTTCACAGGATCGGCCGAACCGGACGCTGCGGCAACACTGGAAAAGCCATTTCTTTTTTTAATAAGATTGGTGATGACGAGCAAAAAATTGTCCGTGGACTAGTGAAAGTTTTAACCGATGCTCACCAGGAGGTACCTTGTGCCGGCATACATACATAATTCCTCTGGGTAGCCATCTTATATGCTTCTGGCATATGTAAAAAAACTGTGAACTCTCATCTTCCTGAAGCCTGAAGCCTGGGTCACCTATGATATAGATGGACACTTTTATTACCACTACTCTGTGATGCCGGCTATAAAAGGTCATAAAGGCTATACCAGGCCCAGCTCATCCTGTCCTTTAAGATATACCCCGGTCACGTGAGGTCTCTGTGTGTGCGCAGACTCCGTCACAGACCACTAGGTCACAGCTCTGGGATCCGGAGCAATCGGATCCATAGTTCGTGACAGTACCTGCTTGGCTTGAAGAGATGGCGTTCAGTGCCCATGGCATGCCAACCTTTAGTTCACAGCCAAGCAAATTTGCTTCAGTGGATAGCAGGAAGAGAGGTGACTTCCAGGAGGACAACGGTTACAGCAATGTTGGCATTTCACAACCTGCAGCGCGGGCGGCAGCGGAGGAGGACGAAGATTGGGGCTAGTCGGACGTGGTTAAGCAGATGAGACATTCTTACAGATTAAGTTTTACATGAAACAATATGTTGTATGTTTGTAAAAATGAGAATTTTGTTTATCGCACTCCAGTATTTAAGGTAGTAATTTGCCGTTAGGAAATTTACTTATTTTGGTTCATTGTAAATGGCTGCTCTGAAAACTTTAGAGCACTAAATTAAAGTTTTCTTTACTTTAAAAAAAAAAAGACCGTAATTTATAATAGAAAATTATTGTTTAACGCACATTAACCACTTCAGCCCCGCTAGGTGAAACCCCCTTCATGACCAGAGCACTTTTTACACTTCGGCACTACACTACTTTCACCGTTTATCGCTCGGTCATGCAACTTACCATACAAATGAATTTTACCTCCTTTTCTTCTCACTAATAGAGCTTTCATTTGGTGGTATTTCATTGCTGCTGGCATTTTTACTTTTTTTGTTATTAATCAAAATGTAACGATTTTTTTGCAAAAAAAATGACATTTTTCACTTTCAGCTGTAAAATTTTGCAAAAAAAAACGACATCCATATATAAATTTTTCGCCAAATTTATTGTTCTACATGTCTTTGATAAAAAAAAAATGTTTGGGCAAAAAAAAAATGGTTTGGGTAAAAGTTATAGCATTTACAAACTATGGTACAAAAATGTGAATTTCCGCTTTTTGAAACAGCTCTGACTTTCTGAGCACCTGTCATGATTCCTGAGGTTCTACAATGCCCAAACAGTAGAAAACCCCCACAAATGACCCCATTTCGGAAAGTAGACACCCTAAGGTATTCGCTGATGGGCATAGTGAGTTCATAGAACTTTTTATTTTTTGTCACAAGTTAGCGGAAAATGATGATGATTTTTTTTTTTTTACAAAGTCTCATATTCCACTAACTTGCGACAAAAAAAAAAAAATTCTAGGAACTCACCATGCCCCTCACAGAACACCTTGGGGTGTCTTATTTCCAAAATGGGGTCACTTGTGGGGTAGTTATACTGCCCTGGCAATTTAGGGGCCCAAATGTGTGAGAAGAACTTTGCAATCAAAATGTGTAAAAAATGACCGGTGAAATCCAAAAGGTGCACTTTGGAATATGTGCCCCTTTGCCCACCTTGACAGCAAAAAAGTGTGACACATCTGGTATCGCCGTACTCAGGAGAAGTTGGGGAATGTGTTTTGGGGTGTCATTTTACATATACCCATGCTGGGTGAGAAAAATATCTTGGTCAAATGCCAACTTTGTATAAAAAAATGGGAAAAGTTGTCTTTTGCCAAGATATTTCTCTCATCCAGCATGGGTATATGTAAAATGACACCCCAAAACACATTCCCCAACTTCTCCTGAGTACGGCGATACCAGATGTGTCGCACTTTTTTGCTGCCAAGGTGGGCAAAGGGGCACATATTCCAAAGTGCACCTTTCGGATTTTGCAGGCCATTTTTTACACATTTTGATTGCAAGGTACTTCTCACACATTTGGGCCCCTAAATTGCCAGGGCAGTATAACTACGCCACAAGTGACCCCATTTTGGAAAGAAGACACCCCAAGGTATTCCGTGAGGGGCACTGCGAGTTCCTAGAATTTTTTTTTTTTGTCACAAGTTAGCGGAAAATGATGATTTTTTTTTCTTTCTCTTTTTTCCTTACAAAGTCTCATATTCCACTAACTTGCGACAAAAAATAAAAAATTCTAGGAACTCGCCATGCCCCTCACGGAATACCTTGGGGTGTCTTCTTTCCAAAATGGGGTCACTTGTGGGGTAGTTATACTGCCCTGGCAATTTAGGGGCCCAAATGTGTGAGAAGTACTTTGCAATGTGTAAAAAATGGCCTGCGAAATCCGAAAGGTGCACTTTGGAATATGTGCCCCTTTGCCCACCTTGGCTGCAAAAAAGTGTCACACATCTGGTATCGCCGTACTCAGGAGAAGTTGGGGAATGTGTTTTGGGGTGTCATTTTACATATACCCATGCTGGGTGAGAGAAATATCCTGGCAAAAGACAACTTTTCCAATTTTTTTATACAAAGTTGGCATTTGATCAAGATGTTTATCTCACCCAGCATGGGTATATGTAAAATGACACCCCAAAACACATTGCCCAACTTCTCCTGAGTACGGCGATACCAGATGTGTGACACTTTTTTGCAGCCTAGATGCGCAAAGGGGCCCAAATTCCTTTTAGGAGGGCATTTTTAGAAATTTGGATCCCAGACTTCTTCACATGCTTTAGGGCCCCTAAAAAGCCAGGGCAGTATAAATACCCCACATGTGACCCCACTTTGGAAAGAAGACACCCCAAGGTATCCAATGAGGGGCCTGGCAAGTTCATAGAATTTTTTTTTTTTTGCATAAGTTAGCGGAAATTGATATATTTTTTTTTTTCTCTCAAAGTCTCACTTTCCGCTAACTTAGGACAAAAATTTAAATCTTTCATGGACTCAATATGCCCCTCAGCAAATACCTTGGGGTGTCTTCTTTCCAAAATGGGGTCAGTTGTGGGGTGTTTGTACTGCCCTGGCATTTGAGGGTCTCCGCAATCATTACATGTATGGCCAGCATTAGGAGTTTCTGCTATTCTCCTTATATTGAGCATACAGGTAATGAGATTTTTTTTTCCGTTCAGCCTCTGGGCTGAAAGAAAAAAATGAACGGCACAGATTTCTTCATTCGCATCGATCAATGTGGATGAAAAAATCTCTGCCAAAAAAAAAAAATGGAGGGGAAAGGCGTCTGCCAGGACATAGGAGCTCCGCCCTACATCCATACCCACTTAGCTCGTATGCCCTGGCAAACCAGATTTCTCCATTCACATCAATCGATGTGGATGAATAAATCATTGCCGGGATTATTTTTTTTTTTTTTTATATATATATACAAAGTGTTTGCCAAAGCATAGGAACGCCGCCTCCACCTCAGCTCGTATGCCTCGGCAAACGTATCTGTCACTGCAGAGGAGAAAATCCCGTCTTGCAGCGCCGCATACACCGACTTGCGTGTAATCTGACAGCAGCGCAATGCTTCTGTCAGAATGCAAATCGGTGCTGCAGCTAGTCAATCGGTTGGTTCACCTGGAAGGTAAAAAAAGAAAAAAAAAAAAAAAGAAAAAACCAGGCCGCAACGCAATAATTTTATTAACTTTGCAACATAACATATAAACTTTAACTTTTTTAACTGAACATTAACGTGTTTGCTTACTGGTGTGTTTTTTTTTTTGTTTTTTTTTTTTTTGTTTTTTTTTACCTTTATAGAACAAACCTCTCCTTCCCCATGGGTCAATGTGCAAAGCGCAAATCGCCCAAAGATGATGTGGCGAAGTGCGTTATGCACTTTGTCCCATGTGAAAGGAGACGTTTGCAGCAGCAGTGAGTGAATGGGCCCTAATAGCCCTGTGTGCCTGTCCTGTGAGATGCAGTCCCTATGCTAATAGTGTACCTGTGAGTGGTACTTCCGGAAACACTCTCCAAAGCATAGGGCAGGGTGGTCCAGACAGTCAGGACAGAAATAGCGGGTGTCACGCCTTATTCCACTCCTGCTACAGACACGACATCTTTTTCGGGGTGACTGTTGGGTTGAGGTACCAGGAACGACATTGGGGAAATGTCGCTCGTGTAGACGGCTAACTACACTGGTGGTTGGGGCCACGGAACCTCCTGGATACAGGAGGTTCTCGATGATCTCTTCCTGAAATTTGAGGAAGGATCCAGTTCTCCCAGCCTTACTGTAGAGAACAAAACTATTGTACAGAGCCAATTGAATTAAATATACAGACACCTTCTTATACCAGCGTCTGGTGCGTCGGGAAACTAAATACGGAGACAACATCTGGTCATTGAAGTCCACCCCTCCCATGTGGAGGTTATAGTCGTGGACTGAGAGGGGCTTTTCAATGACACGGGTTGCTCGCTCAATTTGGATTGTCGTGTCTGCGTGAATGGAGGAGAGCATGTAAACGTCACGCTTGTCTCTCCATTTCACCGCGAGCAGTTCTTCGTTACACAGTGCGGCCCTCTGCCCCCTTGCAAGACGGGTGGTAACGAGCCGTTGGGGGAAGCCCGCGCGACTAGTTCGCGCGGTACCACAGGCGCCAATCCGTTCTAGAAACAAATGCCTAAAGAGGGCCACACTTGTGTAAAAATTGTCCACATAAAGATGGTACCCCTTGCCGAATAAGGGTGACACCAAGTCCCAAACTGTCTTCCCACTGCTCCCCAGGTAGTCAGGGCAACCGACCGGCTCCAGGGTCTGATCTTTTCCCTCATAGACCCGAAATTTGTGGGTATAGCCTGTGGCCCTTTCACAGAGCTTATACAATTTGACCCCATACCGGGCGCGCTTGCTTGGGATGTATTGTTTGAAGCCAAGGCGCCCGGTAAAATGTATCAGGGACTCGTCTATGCAGATGTTTTGCTCTGGGGTATAAATATCTGCAAATTTCTGGTTGAAATGGTCTATGAGGGGCCGAATTTTGTGGAGCCGGTCAAAAGCAGGGTGGCCCCTGGGACGGGAGGCGGTGTTGTCACTAAAGTGCAGGAACCGCAGGATGGCCTCAAAACGTGCCCTGGACATGGCAGCAGAGAACATGGGCATGTGATGAATCGGGTTCGTGGACCAATATGACCGCAATTCATGCTTTTTTGTCAGGCCCATGTTGAGGAGGAGGCCCAGAAAAGTTTTAAGTTCGGAAACTTGGACTGGTTTCCACCGGAAAGGCTGGGCATAAAAGCTTCCCGGGTTAGCGGTGATAAATTGTGTGGCATACCTGTTTGTTTCGGCCACAAATATGTCTAAAAGCTCCGCAGTCAAGAACAGCTCAAAAAATCCCAGGGCCGAACCGATCTGAGCTGTCTCAACCCGAACTCCAGACTGGGCAGTGAAAGGGAAAACTACGGCTGAAGTTGGGGACTGCCAATCAGGGTTTGCCAGCACCTCTGGGATTCTAGGGGCTCTACGGGCACGTCTTTGCGGTGGCTGCGACGGGGTCACTACTGCACGTGCCACCGTACCAGCTTCAACTGCCCTTCTGGTGCTCGCTACTTCACCAGGTTGTACGGCAGTGCTGGTACTAGGTCCAGGGAGGGCTGGGCTGCTGGTGTATGCCTCACCACGTAATCCGACAGCACCAGCCCCACTCTGCTGCTCTTGAAGCGGATCCTGCACAACCTGCGGTCTAGCGACACGGGGCCGGGTACGCCTGGTGGTATCAGGGACCTCAGCCTCCTCGTCCGAACTTTGGGTCAGAGAGCCACTGCTTTCTACAGGTTCGTATTCTGACCCGCTGGATTCATCAGATGAGGGTTCCCACTCCTCATCCGACTGGGTCAGAAGCCTGTAGGCCTCTTCAGAAGAATACCCCCTGTTAGACATGTGGGCAACTAAATTTAGGGGTATTCCCTGAGACTACCCAAGAAAAAAAAAGCAAGCCTGTCTTACAAAGGGGAGGCTAGCGAAGTACCGGAGGCCGCTGCGGTTGATAAAAAATATCAAAACTGATTTTTTTATCGCCGCAGTGCGTGTAAAGTGAATGTGCAGTGATCAAAAAAAAATTTTTTTTGTCACTGCGGTGGGGCGGGTGTGGGCGAACGCACGTGTGGGCGACCGATCAGGCCTGATCGGGCAAACACTGCGTTTTGGGTGGAGGGCGAACTAAAGTGACACTAGTACTATTATAGATCTGACCGTGATCAGTTTTGATCACTTCCAGATACTATAAAAGTACAAATGCTGATTAGCGATACGCTAATCAGCGAATAACGGACTGCGGTGCGGTGGGCTGGGCGCTAACTGATCGCTAACTACCTAACCAAGGGACCTAAACTATACCTAAAACCTAACGGTCAATAACAGTGAAAAAAAAAGGTGACAGTTTGCACTGATCACTTTTTTATTTTCACTTGTGATTGACAGGGGTGATCAAAGGGGTGATCAAAGGGTTAATTGGGGTTCAGGGGGGTGATCAGGGGCTAAAGTGTAGTGTTTGGTGTACTCACTGTGAAGCCTGCTCCTCTGCTGGATCCAACCGACGAAAAGAACCAGCAGAGGAGCAGGCAGCCATATAACAGATCATATTTACAAATATGATCTGCTATCTGGCACTTTGATTGGATTTTTTAAAAATCAGCAACCTGCCAGCCACGATCATTGGCTGGCAGGTTGCTGACGAAATACTTCTCGACGAAATGCCGGCGCGAACTGCGCACGCGGGCATACTCGCGTCATCTCGCGTCTCGCGAGATGACGCGTATATGCGTGACTGTGCGCAGCGCTGCCACCTCCGGACCGCACATCTGCGTTAGGCGGTCCGGAGGTGGTTAATTAACCTTTGTGTGAACACACTATTACCTTTCAAATGTATTATTGAACAAAACTTTAGATTACAAAATACAAATCTACATTCTAAATGTATAATAAATATATATAGAGTATCAACCAAATTTTAACAAAAAATAAATTTATACTTTTTGAAAAAGTATCTTTATATTAAAAAAGTATCAAATTATCCATACTGTGATCCAAATTTCAACCTCAATAATACAATATTGCATAGTAAAATTGTCTTCAGTTATATTAGTTCCATTATTTAAAAGAAATTTAAACATCAAATGTGTCTGAAAAAAAAAAAAAAAAAAACAATTGATGAGTCAGCAAAGAAATAACTAGCATGATTCTGATATAGTGTCCGTTTGTTAAACTGGACATGTTGGAGCATAGCTTCCTCAAAAAAGACATCAACATGTGATGCAATGAGTAGAATCACTCACAAAATGGTGACATGGCTTCAAGATTATTATTCTGTCAGCAGGTAATTTTGAAAGATTAAAGTCTATTATTATATTACACTAGCATGTGAAAATAATAATTATATAATTGTCAAGAAGTAAGATTACATTTAAATGTATATATCTATATATACACGTGGCAATAACGCTCCATTACCAAAACCGGATTACCACACGGATGAGTATAACGCCAGTAACACCCAACCATGTAGAGAGGTCAACACGGAAGCCAGGCATCCTTTCCAGGACAACCGACAACACCATGTTAGAACCTAAGTCCGTATTAAAATAATAAATAAAACAAAAAAACTTTCATTAGGTTTATCAATCAGTCTTGTACAATGTTAAGTGCACAAAACCTTTTGAATAGTGCACATTCGCAAATATTAAACATGAACACCATTTTATGAAAATAATAATACTCAATACTTGTCATATTACAAGGGCTAATAAGTGGTCCATGCTGGTTCTCCTTTGCATGATCTTGAAAAAAAAAATTCCACAGTTAGATTTGAATAATTTAGTATATTTCAGACACATTACTTGGCAGCATTAGGCGAGACAGTAGCAGTAAAATAGTAACGCAACGGTAGAAGTTATACAAATCAAAGGGCCAAACAATTAAGGATAACTACTGAAACTACCATTAAAACAGAAAAATCTGTTATCTAAAGGCCACACATAGCTAAACTAAACTCTGCAGGAACAGGGCAGACAAAAGCAGGTAAATGTAAACACCATAGTAAAAGGTCTACACCAAGTTCGCCTAACCCTGCAGGATAGGCAGCATCATAATTTAATGTTAAAATTGGAGAATAAAGAGTAATTAGAAATACATGTTCAGGACAGACAGATGCAGCATCAACTAGATGGAATTTTGAAATGGTTGAGCATAAGGTCTACACATAACTTGGCACAACTCAGTAGGAAATGCATAATCAACATTTAAATATAATGATGTAGTGTAAGGACTAAACAAAAATCAGCCTGGTCAGTAAATTCAATAGCAGCATCAACAGGATGGAAGATGGAAAATGTCTAGTAAAAGGCTTAAACATAGCTCTGAATAACATATCAGGACAGTCAGCAGCACGTTCAAAGTTGGCAGCAGCAGTGAGTACTGCTGAATGGGAAACCAACAGGCCATGGGAAGCCCATAAATTAAATATGACATGTCAGTCAGCAGCACGTTCAAAGTTGGCAGCAGCAATGTGTAATGCCGAATGGCAAACCAACAGGCCATGGTAAGCCCATAACTTAAAAAAAATGCAACTCTGACAGCAGCAGGTATTCAGTGTGCTGAGGAAATTTGATGACATGCATGATAATTAAAAAATTTGGCATTCTAGAATGATTATTTTGATTATATTAAGATTTTGCTTCATAAATAAAAATTTATAATATATAAATAAGTAAATATATAAATAAATATTTAAAAAAAATTAAAAAACAACGTAGTTTTGGAGGGAGAGACAAGGAGAGGGATGGACAAGGGACCCTTCAACGGCCTGAACCGACAGCGGGGGCCAAGAAGTCACTGCCGATCCAGGACTCGTTCATTTTAATGAATGTAAGTCTGTCCACTGAGTCTGTGGACAGACGGGTCCGCTTGTCCGTGACCACCCCACCTGCCACGCTAAATGTCCGCTCAGACAGTACGCTGGAGGGGGGGCAAGATAGTAACTCCAGCGCATACTGAGCGAGCTCGCGGCAGGTGTCCAGCCTGGCAACCCAGTACTCCATGGGGTCGTCGGTGCTCATGCTGTCGGAAGCACCAACGGACCCCATGTAGTCTGCCACCATGCGGGCCAGCCGCTGGTGGTGACTGCTGCTGCTGCTGGTGGTACTGGGTCGCGCAGACTGGTAGAACGACCGCATCTCACCCATAAGGTCACCTGCTCGGCTGGTGCTGCTGGGGCCAGCCACCTGCTGGGTGAGATGGGCGGGGAGAACTAGAGCGTGAGGCCGAGGGTTGGCCTGCTCCAGACGCTTGATCAGACAGGCCCGCAGTTGATCCATACAGGCCTGTCTACGGCTGGCTGGGATGAACTGCTCCAGTTTCCCCTTGCAGCGAGGGTCTAAAAGGGTGGCCAACCAATAATCTTCCCCCTCCTTGATTCTCTTGATCCGGGGGTCCCTCCGGAGGCATCGCAGCATGTGGGCAGCCATAGGGAAGAGGACAGCCCGCTGTGACTGTTCATGGCTGCCCAGGACCATGACTTCTTGGTCCTCCTGCTGCTGTTGCTGCTGCTCCCGTTCGGAGCTGCCCCACCCCCGGACTAACGGTGCCTCCAACACCGTCTCTCCCTCCTGACCAGGCCCAGACTGCTGGACGTCTACAAATTCTTCCTCCTCCTCCTCGTCTTGGGCCTGGTCTTGTTGGAGCATTGCTGCCTCCTCTTGCTCCAACAAGGCACTCTCCCCAGCCTCGAGCAGGCGATCTAGTGTCCTGTCCAGCAGGAACACTAAGGGGAGCACGTCGTTGAGGCCGACATGCTCCCCGCTGACCATCTTGGTCACCTGCTCGAATGGGGCCAACACGTGGCAGACCTGCTGTATCTGCCCCCACTCCGCATTAGTGATGTATGGGAGTGGTTGTGCTGGCCCTGGAGTGCCTTGGTCCAGCAGGTATTCCCTCACCGCCCTTCGCTGCTCCCACAACCTCTCCAGCATGTGGAGGGTGGAGTTCCACCGCGTCACACTGTCCACAATCAGCCTGTGAGGTGGCAGGCTGTTGTCCTGCTGTAGTTTGGACAGGGACGCGGCAGCAGTTGGGGAGCATCTAAAGTGGCTGGCAATCCTCCGTACCCTTGGCACAATGTCACTCAACCCTTCGTATGTCCGGAGGAATTTCTGCACAACTAGGTTGAGGACATGTGCCATGCAGGGCACGTGTGTCAGACTGCCAGCTTGGAGGGCGGCGAGGAGGTTGCTGCCGTTGTCACAGACAACCATACCTGCCTGGAGCCTTCGGGGTGTCAGCCACTTCTGGACCTGATCCTGTAGTGCGGCCAGAACGTCAGGTCCAGTGTGTCTCCGTTCCCCTAAGCTCACAAGCTGGAGCACGGCCTGGCAGCGGATGTGCACCACACTCGCGTAGCTACGGGGACGCTTGCTGGGGGCTCAGCAGCGGTGGAGACAGTGGCTTGTGGGGGGAGAGCAGCAGTTCTCCCCTGGACACTCCGGGGCAGCACCACAAACTCAGATGCCGCCGTTCCCTCCCCGGCGCCTCAGAGGGAAACCCAATGGGCAGTAAAACTGATATAGCGTCCCTGCCCATGCCTGCTGGTCCAAGCATCCATTGTCAGATGCACCCTGTCACTGACAGCATGATCCAGCGACAGGGATACCTTCTGCACAATGTGCTGGTGTAGGGCAGGGACGCCAGTCCTGGCAAAGAAATGGCGGCTGGGGACACGCCATCTGGGTTGTGCCTGCTCCAACATCTGCCGGAATGGATTGCTGTCCACAAGATTGAAGGGCAGCAGATGTTGGGCGATAACCCTTGCCAGGAGCCCATTGAGTGAACGCACTTGTCGGTCCCCGGGGGCATAGGGCGCGGTGCGTTCGAAAAGGTCAGCAACCGTGGGCTGGCGCCGGACGGCAGTGGAGGACATAGAGGAGGGTGCGGTGGAGGCAGAGGTCTGGCTGCCGGTACCAGTACCTCTAGGAGAGGGAGCGGGGGAGTGGGAACGCCTTGTTGGAAGTGGTTGGGGTGGCTGCAGAACAGTGCCACTGCTATGACCACCCCGCATCTGTTCCCACTCCCGCCAGTGGTTGACTCGTAAGTGCTGGGTGAGGGCAGTGGTACCCAGCCGAGCCGCAGACCTCCCTCTCCTCACCCTGGCATGGCACAGATTACAAATGCCAATTGTGGCATCATCTACTGCCAGGGTGAAGTAAGCCCAAACAGGCGACTTACGTACCACCCTCCTGTCAGATGGGGCGGTGCTGACTTGCGCCTGCTCGGGCTCGATGCGGACAGGTGGATCTGGCTGCTGTTGCCTCCTCCTACTGCCATTACCAGTGGAGCCTCTGGTGCCTACCTTCCTCCTCATCAGTGCTGCTGATTCCTGACAAGGGAGGTGGCACCCATTCTCTGTCACCCTCCTCTTCGTCCCCCGATATGTCAGACACAGGGCCAACCAGTGGTGGACTGAGGGGAACAGCAGACGTGGGGCCCCTGACCTGGCTCCTCTGTCCCCTCGCTGACGCCTGGGTCTGACTAGGTGTGGGGTTTCGCTGGCTGAAACCGCCCGCACCTGTTGGAAGGGATGTCACTGGGGTACATACAGGTGGTACCCCCTCCATCTCCTTCTCCATCCCTTCCATAAGGTCCTGACCCTCAGGACTGAAGTGCAAATCAGCCTCCTGCATTACCTCCCCGAGGTGTCCCTCTCACTGTCGCTGTCAAACAGGAGCAGGGACGATTCTTGGGGGCTGGGGGTTGGTCCTACAGGAGACGAAGTGCAGCTGCTGCTCGGAGCCGGGGCAGAGGACTCTGTGGCACTGGCTTGTGCCACAAGAGACACAACTTCCTCGGCATCCTGAGAGGAAATTCTCCTGCTGCCAGTGGCAAAAAAATCCCGAATAAGGCGGACGCCCCTGACACCTGTGTCCGCACCTCGGTGGGTAGAGGAGCGGCCCCGTGCTGGCAGCTGTCCAGCACTGGGACCAACTACTCTCCTACCCCTGCTGCTCGATCGTGAAGACCTCATTATTATTATTTTTTTATTTATACAAAAATTAAATTATATGATTTGATTTAGGGAAAAAGTTTATTGGGATGGGGACTGTCGCACAATAAAGAAAACCAAATTTATATATGGTAAATCAACGTAAATATATATTTTATTTTAAACCAACAAAGGACGTAGACACTGACAATACACCGAATAACCAGTAAAAGAAAAAAACTAAAACTAATAAACTTTTTTTTGTCTTTTTTTTTTATCTAACAAAGGACGTAGACACTGACGCGGACAAAAAACACGGAATAACCAGAAAAAGAAAAACACTAAAACTAATAAACTTTTTTTTTTATCTCACAAAGGACATAGACACTGACGCGGACAAAAAACACGGAATAACCAGAAAAAGAAAAACACTAAAACTAATGAACTTTTTTTTGTCTTTTTTTTTTAACTAACAAAGGACGTAGACACTGACACGACACAAACTAAACAGTAATAAACGAAAACTAATAAACTTTTTTTTTTTATTACAGACACTATACTAAACTAGAAAAAAAAAAAAAACAACTAAAGCCTACACTATAACTAACCTACACCCTTCACTAGAAACTATCAGCTAACTAATCTATTCACTAACCTAAATAAATTATTATATTTCTCCTAACTATGCCCTACACTGCACCCTGCACTAGAAACTATCAGCTAATCTATTCACTAACCTAAATAAATGATTTTTTTTCTCCTATCAGCTACACTATTACCTAACCTAAATAAATGATTATTTTTCTCTAACTAGGCCCTACACTGCACCCTGCACTAGAAACTATCGGCTACACTAATCTATATAAATGATTATTTTTCTCCTAACTCTGTACCCTAATCTTTATCCTATCAGCTACACTAACCTACCCTATCTAAAACTATAAGATTAAATCGTTTTACAATTTGCTTTTAAAAAAGCAAAGCACTGCACAGTTCCAAGATCCTCTCTCAATCACCACCACATGAAACTGCACAAAATGGCTGCCGTGACAAAATCTTATATAGTAATGGGGTGGGCAACTTTCTGATTGGTTGCTAGGGATGTTGCTAACCTGTTGGACTCCTTCTCATTGGCCCACAATCTAAAATGAGGGAGGGATTAGTGTCCTCACAAAGTGCCGATATTCGCATGTGCGCTAATAAAATCGCCTTACGAAGATTCGCAACTCAATTCAATCACTAATGTAAGAATGCAAAGCCCTTTGCCTCTGTTCTGGGACAAGTGCCGATATTCGCATGTGCGCTAATAAAATCGCCTTACGAATATTCGCGCCTCAATCACTTTCTAGGCAATGTGAGTAAGATCTGAGCTTTTGGACTTTTGGGAATCAATCGAGATACAGTGGGGGGTGATGACTGTAGTTTACAGAGTACAGATCAATGTAATCTGTAAGGTGGAAAGTAAAATAAAAAATACGAATATTCGTAAATCAAATTTTACGAAGTTCTAAGTATTCGCGAATATGGTGCTATACTATATGCCGATATTCGCATGTGCGCTAATAAAATCGCCTTACGAAGATTCGCAACTCAATTCAATCACTAATGTAAGAATGCAAAGCCCTTTGCCTCTGTTCTGGGACAAGTGCCGATATTCGCATGTGCGCTAATAAAATCGCCTTACGAATATTCGCGCCTCAATCACTTTCTAGGCAATGTGAGTAAGATCTGAGCTTTTGGACTTTTGGGAATCAATCGAGATACAGTGGGGGGTGATGACTGTAGTTTACAGAGTACAGATCAATGTAATCTGTAAGGTGGAAAGTAAAATAAAAAATACGAATATTCGTAAATCAAATTTTACGAAGTTCTAAGTATTCGCGAATATAGTGCTATACTATATGAATGCACAGGCCTTTGCCTCTCTGTTCTGGGGACAAGTGTAGATATTCGCATTTGCGTTAATAAAATCGCCTCACGAAGATTCGCAACTCAATTCAATCACTAATGTATGAATGCAAAGCCCTTTGCCTCTGTTCTGGGACAAGTGTAGGTATTCGCATGTGCGCTAATAAAATTGCCTTACGAAGATTCGCAACTCAATTCACTAATGTATGAATGCAAAGCCCTTTGCCTCTGTTCTGGGACAAGTGCCGATATTCACATGTGCGCTAATAAAATCGCCTTACGAAGATTCGCGCCTCAATCACTTTCTAGGCAATGTGAGTAAGATCTGAGCTTTTGGACCTTTGGGAAACAATCAATTACAGGTCCTTCTCAAAAAATTAGCATACTGTGATAAAGTTCATTATTTTCTGTAATGTACTGATAAACATTAGACTTTCATATATTTTAGATTCATTACACACCAACTGAAGTAGTTCAAGCCTTTTATTGTTTTAATATTGATGATTTTGGCATACAGCTCATGAAAACACAAAATTCCTATCTCAAAAAATTAGCATATCATGAAAAGGTTCTCTAAACAAGCTATTAACCTAATCATCTGAATTAACTAATTAACTCTAAACACCTGCAAAAGATTCCTGAGGCTTTTAAAAACTCCCAGCCTGGTTCATTACTCAAAACCGCAATCATGGGTAAGACTGGCGACCTGACTGCTGTCCAGAAGGCCATCATTGACACCCTCAAGCAAGAGGGTAAGACACAGAAAGAAATTCCTGAACGAATAGGCTGTTCCCAGAGTGCTGTATCAAGGCACCTCAGTGGGAAGTCTGTGGGAAGGAAAAAGTGTGGCAGAAAACGCTGCACAACGAGAAGAGGTGACCGGACCCTGAGGAAGATTGTGGAGAAGGACCGATTCCAGACCTTGGGGGACCTGCGGAAGCAGTGGACTGAGTCTGGAGTAGAAACATCCAGAGCCACCGTGTACAGGCGTGTGCAGGAAATGGGCTACAGGTGCCGCATTCCCCAGGTCAAGCCACTTTTGAACCAGAAACAGCGGCAGAAGCGCCTGACCTGGGCTACAGAGAAGCAGCACTGGACTGTTGCATGTCATTCGGAAATCAAGGTGCCAGAGTCTGGAGGAAGACTGGGGAGAGGGAAATGCCAAAATGCCTGAAGTCCAGTGTCAAGTACCCATAGTCAGTGATGGTCTGGGGTGCCATGTCAGCTGCTGGTGTTGGTCCACTGTGTTTTATCAAGGGCAGGGTCAATGCAGCTAGCTATCAGGAGATTTTGGAGCACTTCATGCTTCCATCTGCTGAAAAGCTTTATGGAGATGAAGATTTCATTTTTCAGCACGACCTGGCACCTGCTCACAGCGCCAAAACCACTGGTAAATGGTTTACTGACCATGGTATTACTGGGCTCAATTGGCCTGCCAACTCTCCTAACCTGAACCCTATAGAGAATCTGTGGGATATTGGGAAGAGAAAGTTGAGAGACGCAAGACCCAACACTCTGGATGAGCTTAAGGCCGCTATCGAAGCCTCCTGGGCCTCCATAACACCTCAGCAGTGCCACAGGCTGATTGCCTCCATGCCACAGCCGCATTGAAGCAGTCATTTCTGCAAAAGGATTCACGACCAAGTATTGAGTGCATAACTGAACATAATTATTTGAAGGTTGACTTTTTTTGTATTAAAAACACTTTTCTTTTATTGGTCGGATTAAATATGCTAATTTTTTGAGATAGGAAATTTGTGTTTTCATGAGCTGTATGCCAAAATCATCAATATTAAAACAATAAAAGGCTTGAACTACTTCAGTTGGTGTCTAATGAATCTGAACTATATGAAAGTCTAATGTTTATCAGTACATTACAGAAAATAATGAACTTTATCACAATATGCTAATTTTTTGAGAAGGACCTGTATATGTGTACTGTAATTTTCGTTAAAAAAAAATAAAAATAAAAAATATTTGTTTTTACGAATATATAGCACTATATTCGAAATATTCGCGAATATTGCAACTTCGCGATTTCGCGAAAAAATTTGCTTTTCGAATATTCGCGCTCAACACTAATCAACATCAGCAAAAGAAAGCTGTTTCTCCTTCCCATCGAGATCAATGTCGTATGTCAATGTTGCTCCTGATGCTTCTCCTCCTTCTCCTCATGTTTCGACAGCATTCGATCACAGACTGCAAAAAGACAACTGTATGTGTGCACTCATGCAGTGGTGCAGAAGCTGAACGTGCATCTGGACAAGTTGCTGGCACTACAGTCTTTCCCTTTCTGTACAGAGTCAACTACAGTCTTTCCCTGTAGTTGACTCTGCACATTTCAGAGAACTGATGGCTTGTGCCCACTAAAGCTGGAGAGTCCCAAGCTTTTCAAAAAAGCTACACCAGCCCTGCACACGTACGTTGAGCAGAAGGTGGGCCAGTGTTTGAGTCTTTTGGTGTCTGGTAGAGTTCACGCCAGAGCTAACATAGGGAGTTATAACTATATTTCAGGGCAATATATGCCATTCACAGCCCACTGGATAAATGTTGTTACTGGCCAGGCACACCAGCAACTTAGCTAGGTGATGGCAATGCCACCTCCTCGTTGTAATTGTAGGATTTCTGCCCCACTGTCATCATCTAAATCCTTATTCTCCACTTTGTACTCACCCTTGTCCTCACTCAAAGCTGTCATGTGTTTCTGCATCTGGTCAGTCTTGGCAAACGGAGCGGCACTCGGGAGGAACTGCTCTACGTCTTCAATAAAGAAATCCAATACTGGCTGTTTCATCACCAATTGGAGGTAGTAACCATGGTTACTGATAATGAGAAGAAAATTATGCCTGCGCTGCGTCAGGGAGGGCTGACCCATTCACCCTGCATCTCAGTCACCTGAGCCCTGAGGAGGAGGAGGAGGACAAGAAGTAGGACACAAATGCCCAGTAATTTTATACCCTGCTAAGTGGTTTGCGTATCTGCCCAAGCGGACAGGAGAGGAGCAGGTGAGCTGGAGAGTGACGACGAAGACGACACAGATGACTCCACCAGACCATGGCAGTATGTAGTGGAGGCAGGGAAGCCCTCCGAGTCCCTTGTGCAAATGGCCAGATGTATGATTTTTTTTTGTTTGTGTAGTGACAGCCGCATTGTCAGGATTTGGCAGAGGGATGACTACTGGCTATCCGCATTGTTAGACCCTCATTACTGGTCAAAAGTTTTTTGTTTTTTTTTTACATTCTGAGAGGGATGCAAAAATGGACTACCATAGAGACATGATGTGTAGTTGGTTGGTCACTGCTTACGAGTGCCATCTGCTGTCCTCAGGAAGGTCTGACCAGGGGGACCCTCTGCGCTCACACTTCACAGACATGGCTGGTGGGGGGGAAGGGGGGCAGGAGCAGCACCAGATCCATAAGCAGCAACTTAAGTCTGGAGTCTCGGAAGAGCAGTTTTCTTCAGCCGTCTTCTGAAGAAACCACCCAGCAGCAGCAACAGTGGAACATGCAGCAGGACCTCAGCCAGCAGTTGGTGGCATACTTGGACTGCACCCTGTCACCCATGAACTAAGATCCGCTGGACCACTGAGCATGCAAACTTAAAGTGTGGCCGCAACTGGTCAAGTTTGCCATGGTCATGCTTTCCTGCTTGGCCAGTAGTGTGACATCAGAGCGGGTGTTCAGTGCAGCGGGGCCATAGTTATCCCTAAGGGCTGTTTCACATGAGCGGATGCCGTGCGTGACATCCGCTCCGTGAATGACAGCCAAGACCCGATGCAAACTGCAGGGGCACGGAGCATTAACATGACTGATAATGCTTCGTGCCTCTCTGTGACCTCTTTACTACGAAATCACAATGACAACTTTATCTCACTGTGATTTCGTAGTAAAGAGGTCACAGAGAGGCACGGAGCATTATCAGTCATGTTAATGCTCCGTGCCTCTGCAGTCTGCATCGGGTCTTGGCTGTCATTCACGGAGCGGATGTCACGCACGGCATCCGCTCGTGTGAAACAGCCCTAAGAGAACTTGCCTTGTATCCCAAAATGTTGAGAAAATAACCTTCATAAACAAGAATCAGGCATGGATCAACGAGTATTTCCAGACACCAGTGCCTGATGGAACAGAATAGATCATTCTGCCACTAATGATCATACTGTAGTGTGCTCCCACACAGGAATATTTAGCAAAATAGGCCATTACTTTTGCCACTGCTGCTGCCTGATGCAATTGCGTATAGGGCGATAAATTACACCTAACGGCAACATTGACCGGTAATGCTGAAGCACAGTAATTCGACAGCTAACAGAATGGATTAAAAAGCATGTGTTTTGGACTTCCACAACATGGATTAAAAGAAAAAAAAAATTCACCACTGCTTTGTTGGCGCTACCTCAATTTTTTATTTTGTTCCACTTTAGGAGCCATTTGGACACAGCTCCTGCAGGGGCGTGCACAGTTTTTTTGCTTTACTTAAGGGTGCCATATGCATTTATTTCTGTTTAACTGAAGGGATTAGCTATGAATCTTGGTGCACACTGTTACTGCCACTGCTGCTGACTACCTGAATCTTGGTGCACTGCACAGTTCAGTCCACGGCTATAAATTAGAGCTGACCGTAACATTGACCTGTAATACTGACGTACAGTAAATCTACAGCTAGCAGAAGGGATTAGCAATAAATATTGGTGCACTGCACACTGATGTACACGATAATACACTCTCCCTGCAGTCACCCTGCAGGCTCCGTGCAGTCTCCCTGCAGTTCCACTTCCAAGCCTTCACACTAAGGTTGGGCCACCAGGTGGGAAGAATATAATTAGGCAGATTGGGCTGGGTATAGCAGATTTATAGCGATTCGTGACAAATGAATTTGGAACAAATCAAATTTCTGGGCAAACTTTGCCGAATTGAATTTTGCAAAACTTCGCTCATCTCTAATTAGAATAGCAGTACTGTAAGAAAAAAAATATAATACTGTAGCTAGAATTGGCATATTAATAATTTTATTCATTAAACATTACTATTTTCTACTATGTAAAAACTACTATGTAAAAATGGAAAGGTATATAGATAGATAATATAAGCCACAATGAATATAGATTTCAAAATTTCTATGGGTACACTTTTATGATGTTTAACCTTGTTTATTCCATTTGACCGTATCATCTACTGAAACTGGAATTCAGGGATATTGCTAGGGTCTCAAATAATTTGGGTCCAAGTCCCAATGCATATGTATTCAATTTTCAATCTAACCCCCCAGTATTCGTGCTAAAAGCATATTTGGGTGAACATTACCTTCAGTGCTATCACACATACAGAAGTGTACAGCACTACATACAAATTACATCCAGTGATATCTTATTTGATGTAGATGTTATCTTTCCTCATCTTCTCCAACATGTAATAACTTCTTTCAGCTACGTCTTGTCTTTTGCCACAGAGTTTGCCACACAGATATCTTTGGTTCCTCACTTTTCCATCCTCCTTCTGGTCTCCCAACAGTGTTATCCTGTTGCTACTACCAATGCAGTGCCTGCTGTGCTCCCCAATTCCCCACAAAAACTAGGAAATAGCAATACCATACAGATATTTTCAAAAGTACTCTCCAATGTCCCACTAATAGTAATAATAATCTTCTGAAGTGTCCTCATTAGATATAGTGCCCCCTACAGTGATAATACTTTTAGCAGTGGTGCTCTCTGTATTGTGCCCAATAACAATAAGGCCCAACAGAACCTCCAGTAGTGATAAGGCCCTTAAAGTGCTTCCAGTTGTATTTAATCGCCTCCATAATTTCTCCCAGTAGTTATAACGCCCCACTGTAGAAACTCCAGTAGTTATAATGCCTCCTATAGTGCCCTCAGCAGTTCTAATACCCACTATAGTATCCCCGGTTGTTATAATACAGTACCTCCTATAGTACCCCAGTAAATACAATGCCCTCAGTAATTATAATGGCCCCACGTAGTGCCCAGAAGCTATGATTGTAGTGCTTCCTGTACTTATAATGGCCCCTCTAGTCACCCCAGCAAATATATTGATCCCTGTAATTATAATGTCCCCCAATTAGTGTCCCAGCAGTTATAATGGCCCATTGTAGTGCCCCCAGTAGCTATAATGCACATATAGTACCCTGTAATTTCGATGCCCCTGTGTAGTGCGCTATAGTGCTACTAGTAATTAGGAGTAGGTATGAACCGCCTAGTGCCTAGTAGCTATAATTCCCTATATGGTGGCCCAATATAATGCCCCTTGTAGTGCATCCATTAGTTATAATGGCCTCTGTAGTGCTCCTAATAGTCATAATGACCCCTTGCGTTGTCCCCCTGAAATGCTTCATTAATTATAATTACCTCCATGTAGGGCACTGAGCAGTTAATTATAGTGCCCACATTGATTATAATGACCCCTGTAGTGCCACCAGTAGTTATAATGACACCCTTATTGTAATAACCCCTTTACAGCGCACAGTACTTACAGTCAGCTCCATAAATATTGGGACATCGACAAAATTCTAAGATTTTTGGTGCTATATACCACCACGATCGATTTTAAATGAAACAAACAAGATGTGCTTTAACTGCAGACTGTCAGCTTTAATTTGAGGGTATTTACATCAAAATCAGGTGAACAGTGTGCATATGTGCCTCCCACTTGTTAAGGAACCAAAATAAAGGGGACAGAATAATAATCATAAATCAAACTTTCACTTTTTAATACTTGGTTGCAGGGCCGGACTGGCCATAGGGCAGACCGGGCATTTGCCCGGTGGGCCGGGCCGCCTCAGGGGGGCCGCCTCAGGGCTCGAGTGGGTGTGCCGTGACTGCCGGCTGGGTATGGCCTAATCACACCTCTGTCACTGTGACTGCTCCGCCTCCTGCCAGCCCCGGCCGCCCACTGTGACACAAAGAAGACAGACACATAGAGATACTGACTGTGTGAGTCCGCCTCCTGTCCTCCGCCTCCTGTGCTCCGCCTCCGTGCTCTGCCTCCCATCTTCCGGCGGCCGGCAGCGTAACGTCGCTCACTCCGACGTCACGCGCCTGCTCCGCCTTCATTAATAAAGTGGGAGGAGCATGCGCGTGCGGCGTTACGTAGAGAGTGACGTCACGTTACGTTACGCTGCCGCCGGCCGCCTAGTTTGAATGTTGAACTTGAAGAGCGGGACTGGAGCCACCCACCAGCTGCCGCCTGCCCACTGACTGTCCAAGGCAGTAAGTTAGTGATAGTGATAGATTATTACATAGTAACTTATGTAAGTGAGCTATTGAGCTTGTAAATAAACTTGTGCAAAGTATATGAGTAGTTACTAACTACTCATATACTTTGCACAAGTTTATTTACAAGCTCAATAGCTCACTTACATAAGGAACGGCGGGGTCTGTCTTACAATAGGGAGGGACACTGTTATGGGCGGGGGGGAGATATCTGTGGATCATGTGGATGATGACACATATATATAGCACAAGATGCTTGCGCTGCCATATATGTGTGTCATCCACAGATCCCCCCGGCCACACATAACAGTGTCATCCACCGATGCCGCCATAACAGTGCCATGCAATCCACAGATATCCCCTTAACAGTCTATTAAGGGGATATCTGTGGATGACACTGTTATGGGGTGGGGTCTGTGGATGACGCACTGTTAATAACAGTGCATCATCCACAGATGCCCCCATAACTGTGTGTCATCCACTGATGCCCATAACACTTGAGTGTCCTCCACATATGCCCATAACAGTGCGTCATCCACTGATGCCCCCATAATAGTGTCATCCACAGATGCCCCATTAATAGTGTCATTAACAGATCCCCCATAACAGTACGTCATCCACAGATGCCCCCATAACCGTGTGTCATCCACAGATGCCCCCATAACAGTGTGTCATCCACAGGTCCCCCATAACAGTGTGTCATCCACAGATCCCCCATAACAGTGTGTCATCCACAGATCCCCCATAACAGTGTGTCATCCACAGATGCCCCCATAACCGTTTGTCATCCACTGATGCCCATAACAGTGTGTCATCCACAGGTCCCCCATAACAGTGTGTCATCCACAGGTTCCCCATAACAGTGTGTCATCCACAGGTCCCCCATAACAGTGCCATCCACAGATCCCCCATAACAGTGTGCCATCCACAGGTCCCCCATAACAGTGTGTCATCCACAGGTCCCCCATAACAGTGTGTCATCCACAGGTCCCCCATAACAGTGTGTCATCCACAGATCCCCCATAACAGTGTGTCATCCACAGATCCCCCATAACAGTGTGTCATCCACAGATGCCCCCATAACCGTTTGTCATCCACTGATGCCCATAACAGTGTGTAATCCACAGGTCCCCCATAACAGTGTGTCATCCACAGGTTCCCCATAACAGTGTGTCATCCACAGGTCCCCCATAACAGTGCCATCCACAGATCCCCCATAACAGTGTGCCATCCACAGGTCCCCCATAACAGTGTGTCATCCACAGGTCCCCCATAACAGTGTGTCATACTGTCATCCACAGATCCCCCATAACAGTGCGCCTGCACACTGAGGAGAGACAGAAAGGAGGGCACATAATCAGTGGAAGCAAGCAGAGGACGGCACAGCAGACGACTGAATAGCTTCTTTTGTAAGTAAATTGTTTTATTATAAATGTAGTTTAATGTGTTTGTCTTTTATTATATTCTGGCTTTTGCTTGGTTATGTATGATGCTTTTTGATAATAAGTAAATGTAGTGGTGCTATAATGTGGACCCCAGGCCTCTCTGATGTCCTGCAGGCTGGGCTGGCGCTGTGGCAGCATACGGTTGGTCAGGCAGCAGAAAGGCTCTGGGGCTGTCATTGTGCTCTGGAACTTTTCCCTTCACAGCCACCGTTTGCTCTCCGTCCTCTTAAAAGTCTATGGGAATCAAAATGGATCCATCTGGTTCCTGTTATGCAAGACGGAAAACAAAGTCCTGTCGACAGGACTTTGTTTTCTGTCTTGCATAAGGGGACCCAGACTGATCCGTTATGCTTTCTCATATTCTTCTATTAGGACAGAGCAAAACGGAATGTCTCTTAGGGTCCATTCACACGTCCGTTGTTTCTTTCTTGATCTGTTACGTTTTTTGCGGAACAGATCTGGACCCATTCATTTTCAATGGGTCCTGAAAAAAATAAGACAGCTCAATGTCTGATTTTTTTTCACGACCCATTGAAAATGAATGGATACAGAACTGGTCCAGATCTGTTCCGCAAAAAAAACTGAACAGATCAGGAAAGAAACAACGGACATGTGAATGGACCCTTAAAGGTTTCCGTTTTGCATTCCATCTGGCCATTCCGTTATATTCCGTTTGAAACGGAACCTATAACGGAATGGCATAACGCAGATGTAAACCCACACTGTACGGAATAGGTGGTATTTGCCAGAGTTGCTGGAGAACTGTGAGTGCAATTTCGGGGGCACTGACCTGTACAGGGTGTAGAGGATGGGGAGGTTGAGATCCACTGAGGATATTATAAGACATTTCTGTAGCTTCTTATATTGTTGCAAAGCTTGTGTGTTAGCTGAAGCCTTCCTATCTTCCTGGTGGCTGGCCCTGCCCCTCAATTGTGCTTCTGGGTTTGGCTCCACCCCTAGACTGCAAGGGGGTTGGCCCTGTTGGGGGTCATGTGATTGGGCTGCTCAGTCAAAAATGCCCTGGCCTATTTTTTGTCCCAGTCCGGCCCTGCTTGGTTGCAAATCCTTTGCAGTTAATTACAGCCTGAAGTCTGGAACGCATAGACATCACCAGACGCTGGGTTTCATCCCTGATGATGCTCTGCCAGGCCTCTGCTGCAACTGTCATTAGTTCCTGCTTGTTTTTGGAGTATTTTCCCTTTAGTTTTGTCTTCAGCAAGTGAAATGCATGCTCAATCGGATTCAGGTCAGGTCATTGACTTGGTCTCATCTGTCCATAGGATGTTGTTCCAGAACTGTGAAGGCTTTTTTAGATGTTGTTTGGCAAACTCTAATCTGTCCTTCCTGTTTTTGAGGCTCACTTTACTTTTGGTTCCTTAACAAGTGGGAGGCACATATGCAAACTCTTGTAATTCCTACACCGTTCACCTGATTTGGATGTAAATACTCTCAACTTAAAGCTGACAGTCTGCAGTTAAAGCACAGTCTGCAGTTAAAGCACACGTTGTTTCATTTCAAATCCATTGTGGTGGTGTATAGAGCCAAAAATGCTACAATTGTGTCGATGCCCCAATATTTATGGACCTGACTGTATACTGACCACCTCTAGTATCCCCAGTAGTTATAATACCCTCAGTCAGAATTAAGCTCCCTACAGTGCCCTAGTTAGTATAATTGCCTCCTCTAGCGCCCCAAGAGGTATAATGCCCCCTTGTAGAACCCCCAATAGGTATAATGCCCATATAGTGCCCTCAGTATTACAGTGCACTCTTGTGGTGCTTCCAGTGTTTATAGCACCCCAGTACTTCAAAAACCTCCCTGTAGTGTACCCAGTACTTATAGTGCCTCCCTGTAGTTATAATAATCTCTGCATAGTGCCACAGTACTACCTTTCCCTCAAAGTGAGTTACAAATGAAAATATCAATCTGACTCCCTGCCACCATCTGCAATGCAGGTCACAGGCCTCTTCCAGCCTGCAGCCTGAGTTGTTGTCTTCTCAGTAGTAAATAGAGCTGGAAAGGGAAATAAGTGCATCATTGGGACCCAAGTGGAAGAGCTTGCAGGACTTGTTAGTGCAGTGGGGACTGCAACATCAGTGCCGTGGCACATCGGTAAGTATTAACTAAACCATTTTTGTTCTACAGGTCTGCAGAATGCTTGTATATCTTTTATAATGCCCAGAGAACCCCTTTAATTGAACTCCTTTTGTTAATTAACTCTTGGAGAAGTAATTAACAGAGATAATCACTTGCTTTGTTTCCTACATTGTAGATGTTTATTCAATGTATTCAATACATTTGTGTATTATTAGTTTAGTTAGTTTGTGTTTGTCTATAATTGTGTCTCAGATAATGATCAGACATTTTTTCAGCAATCAATGCAGAATTCCAGGTCATTTTAAAGGTTTCATCAACCTGGCCCAACCCACAAGAGTCAATATCCAAATGAATTTTTGGGTTAAAATATGTTTGTCTAGTGGCGGCAATGCATCACAACTGCCCTATGGAAACCCAGTCTTACTTTTTTTTTTTACTGTAACTGTAGATAATGTATTCAAAGACATAAAAGCAATATATAGCATGAGAATCAGGTACAGATTACGATTGAATGATAATAAATTGATTTAAATATAAGACATTATATTCTTTGTTCCTTTCATATTAGTAATAAACTGATGCTGTTATAAAATGGCATAGAACAATGTTGTAATCCTTAATTTAAGATATCATTTTAGTTTCTGTTTAACAATTCTTGCCAAGTCAAAAGGTGAGTCAAAATCAATATGAATGTGTTCAGTGACCTTCATAAAAATGAAGGAGCCTGATAAGATCTTAGTCACACACCATAAATATTTAAAAAGTCTGCACATGCAATAGTAAAATGTCAAGTTTCTGTGACTGTTGCCTAAAAGCCAGATAATCCATGTCATTTCAACTTCAGTAATACTTTTACACATTTTTTATTTCATTATGATTTCTACTGCCAATAGTCTCTCTTGTCAATGCAAAAAAATATATATCAAATTCTATCAAAATGTGCTCAACTTCCTTAAAGGGGCTGTCCGGGCTTTAACTATTGATGACCTATCCTCAGTAAAGGGGTCATCAATATCAGATCTGCAGGAGTGTGACATCCGGCACCCCCGCTGATAAGCTGTATGAGGTGACGTGCACGTGTTGTCTCCGTTCTCTTTTCCTGTTCCCTGCTGCGGTCTATGGTGTTTGACCTATCCTTAGGATAGGTCATCAATAGTAAAAGTACGGACAACCCCTTTAGGTAATTCCACTAGTTGCCTGTAAGATTAAAGGCTATGTACACCTTTTGGGGCAATTTTGCTTTATTATTGCATTGTACTTTTTTTAGCTAAAAATATTTTTTTTCAATTGGTCTTTATTAAAAATATGGAATCCATTTTTGTGTATATGGCTGAGATGCTCTACTATCTTTTCCATCATCTGGGGAGCAGACAGGGTTATTATCTCTGCTCTTTGACATTATAAACACTCATCAAAGCTCAATCCTTATCTTACTGATAATAACGTGACTTAAATAAGTGTTTATGATTTCTTAGTAGTTTAGAGATAAGTGACACCAAAGTAAAGTGAAAGTACCATTCACACAGTTAGAAAAACAGTAAATTCTTTGTGACAGAATGGTGCAATATTTTTAATAAAGGCCAATTGAAAATATGATTTTAAGCCAAAAATGAGTGAAATGCAATCATGCAATTGCCTCCAAAGGTGTACATAGCCTTTAAACTTTGGGCTATGCTGTTCCAAAACTTTGATCCACTGTAATGCCTTTCTAAGTTGTTTATGCTTTAATTTCTCAAGTTCATATTTGGGTTTTGTTTGGGTTCTGATTAATAAACTAAGAAACTCAAATCATGTTAGGTAGGGAACAGTGCAGCCCTATACTCCACCCAAACCACTGTCCTTCCCAACTGGGACAATCCACCCTAAATAGTGGCCTCAAACTGGGTGACAGTTCTAGCATGACTGAGTGCACAGAACCTAATCTGGATAAAGGTGTAGTCAGACGAGCCAGGTCACAACCTGAGAGTCATATTACAGTACCAAAGGAGAGACAACATGCAGGGCCAAATACCAAGCAGGGTCAAAGCCAGGATATAATGTTATTGGCAAAGTCACAAACAGTCATTGGGTCAGAGAACCAGAGTCCATAAAGCATCCAAAAAAGCTTGGGAGGCAGGAAGACCAATCACAGGAATATTTCTATATCTGGCCCCCTGGGGTATGAAATTGCACCTAACGCTACACCTAATATGATATCCCTCTATATTGAATATGTAAACACTATAGTGAGCAAATTGTGTAATGTAATGTATGTAATGTGTAATTTTAAAATGCAACTTTTATTACTAAAACAATAAGTCCTAATTTCTATAAATCAATCATGCAGGCATATGTATGTCTATATATATGCCCTATGAACCGGGAAGGATCATCTACTAGATTATTTTTGTTGTCAGAGGATGGTTTCTTGTGAAAATGCAGGTGCATTTGGTGACAGTTTAGGCAAACATGGTCACCCAAACAATTTGCCTCTTTAATGTGAAAGATGAGTGCTATTCAAAATAGTTCCCATTCCTGGCTAAATTCCATGATAAAGCTAACTAAAGCTAACCCTAAGACAGATATGAGCAGAGCACTCGCCCTGAAAAGGCAACCCCTTATCCGAAACAGGATACTTTCCCCTATCCTATCTGTCTTGCCCTATATACATGCGCTTTTTGGCCCCTACACATTTTGCTAGTCGTATACTAGCTCTTTGGGGCACTGACAGTGTGGCATTCCAAATAGAAAGTACATGTAGTGGCAAGGATAACTGCTGCTCACAGGTGTTATATGTGCAAAGCTCCACCTCTTCCTCTGGTGTCACACCCATCAACCAATTAGAGTGGGGAACCAGCCCTCATGACATCATGCACTCTGATTGGGTCAAGAGAGGTGAGCCTCCTGAAGTGGGAATGTTTGTTACCATGGAGACCTTTTCTGCATGTCTCTTCTAGCTAGGTTCCCGGGTAAGCTAGATAATTATCATCAGGAAAGTACTGTTTTACAGATGACAGAATAAGTGTATGTATTCCTCCCATGAGCCACTTTTTTCAGATATCAGTTGCAGAATAAATTACCTACAAGATCATTACCAGTTTGAAATAAATCCCATTGTTAAACATGGGCAACCATTAATGCCGTGCATTGAATGTATTTGTATATACATGTGATGTGATGAAACTAGAAAGATCAATCCCCGCCAACTGTGGGCAGGAGTTGCCTGTTTAAGTACCCTGCCAACAGGAAGCACATGACATTAGCTCTGAGCCTGATGACCAAATGAAATCAGAGGCCACAGAATTAAATGTCAAATGCCATAGCAAAGGGTCTGAGTAATTACTGTATGTCCTTGCAAAAAACGTTCTATTTTATTTTTAATAAATTTTCAAAAACTTCTAAAACTTGATTTCTTTTGTTTTAGCATAAAGCCGCAACATCAGAAAATGTGAAGAAAGTTTAAGGGTCAAACGACTTTCCGAACCACTATAGCTGAGGTCTGAACATCCAATAAGAGGAAGGGAAAACTCAGCTACATTACAGACCAAAAGTTTGGACACACCTTCTCATTCAAAGAGTTTTCTTTATTTTCATGACTATGAAAATTGTAGATTCACACTGAAGGCATCAAAACTATGAATTAACACATGTGGAATTATATACATGACAAAAAAGTGTGAAACAACTGAAAATATGTCATATTCTAGGTTCTTCAAAGTAGCCATCTTTTGCTTTGATTACTGCTTTGCACACTCTTGGCATTCTCTTGATGAGCTTTAAGAGGTAGTCACCTGAAATGGTTTTCACTTCATAGGTGTGCCCTGTCAGGTTTAGTAAGTGGGATTTCTTGCCTTATAAATGGGGTTGGGACCATCAGTTGCGTTGTGGAGAAGTGAGGTGGATACCCAGCTGATCCCCAAGTGCAGTCACAAAAACCATCAAGCGCTACAAAGAAACTGGCTCACATGCGGACCCCCCAGGAAAGGAAGACCAAGAGTCACCTCTGCTGCGGAGGATAAGTTCATCCGAGTCACCAGCCTCAGAAATCGCAGGTTAACAGCAGCTCAGATTAGAGACCAGGTCAATGCCACACAGAGTTCTAGCAGCAGACACATCTCTAGAACAACTGTTAAGAGGAGACTGTGTGACTCAGGCCTTCATGGTAGAATATCTGCTAGGAAACCACTGCTAATGACAGGCAACAAGCAGAAGAGACTTGTTTGGGCTAAAAAACACAAGGAATGGACATTAGACCAGTTGAAATCTGTGCTTTGGTCTGATGAGTCCAAATTTTAGATCTTTGGTTCCAACCACCGTGTCTTTGTGCGACGCAGAAAAGGTGAACGGATGGACTCTACATGCCTGGTTCTCACCATGAAGCTTTGCTAGTGACACTGTTGGAGATTTATTCAAAATTGAAGGCATACTGAACCAGCATGGCTACCACAGCATCTTGCAGTGGCATGCTATTCCATCCGGTTTGTGTTTAGTTGGACCGTCATTTATTTTTCAACAGGACAATGACCCCAAACACACCTCCAGGCTGTGTAAGGGCTATTTGACCATGAAGGAGAGTAATGGGGTGCTGCGCCAGATGACCTGGCCTCCACAGTCATCAGACCTGAACCCAACCGAGATGGTAAGCTGGACCGCAGAGTGAAGGCAAAAGGGCCAACAAGTGCTAAGCATCTCTGGGAACTCCTTCAAGACTGTTGGAAGACCATTTCAGGTGACTACCTCTTGAAGCTCATCAAGAGAATGCCAAGAGTGTGCAAAGCAGTAATCAAAGCAAAAGGTGGCTACTTTGAAGAACCTAGAATATGACATATTTTCAGTTGTTTCACACTTTTTTGTTATGTATATAATTCCACATGTGTTAATTCATAGTTTTGATGCCTTCAGCGTGAATCTACAATTTTCATAGTCATGAAAATAAAGAAAACTCGGTACTGTGTATATATATATATATATATATATATATATATATATATATATAAACCTAATAGCAGACTTTGGCATAGGTATTTATTTATCATATTGTGCAAGATGCTTTTATTTCTCTATTTTTATTTTTTTTGTATTTGCAATACACACTTGTGGACATCTGGCCATCTCCTAGTCTTAATACACTCTTATTATCCCACATATCCCACAGGCTGCTTTCAATTTGGTGATACATACAGCTGAGTTTGTGCTTCCTTTCATTGGATGCTTAAATGCACACAGAGGTAACAAGCAGCAACACAGTATGCGTCTGCTTTCCTGAATGTAGATTCATCTGTTTGCTAAACAAACAACCTGAAGACCAAGAAACTCTTAAAAAAAGGGCCAAAACAAAGTTGTGGAGAAATATAATACCCTAGTAAAATACAACCCTAATTCCAAAAAAGCTGGGATGACGTGTAAAATGTAAATCAAACATAATGCAATGATTTACAAATTTCATAGATCCAATTTGACACTTACTATTATCAAGAGGATTGCCTTGCATCATCTTCTCCTCACAGCAGCAGGACACTGACAAAGAGCTACCTATCTATATACTAGGTTTTATCATTTTTGACTGCCCAAAAATAACAATATTTTATGTTTAATTTACAATGGCATAGTACTGACCAAATTAAAACGAAAAAAAACACTGCAAAAAAAAGTTTTCTAACTTAAAAAATGCCTCCATTGTTATGCAAGTGTCCTTTTAAGGGTCAATAATATTTTGAGATCAACATTTTCAACCCCCCCACCACCACCTTCAGAGTCATAACTTGATGACATTTGGGTTAGCACTGCATCACATTGGGTGAATGCATCAGGCCACACCACTATGCTTGGAAGGGTTGATGAAGATCTGAATAATGATGCCTGGCCCCAAGACACATCTGCAGGTGCCCATACACCACAACCTCATTAACCTGCCTAGACAAGAACACTGTCAAGATAACTTGGCTGGTCTTCCACTGTGGGCGGAAGTGCAGACTAGCAAAGGAATTGAAAATGAGCTGAGGATGTAGCGAAACAGTTAAACTGGCAAAGAAGAGGAGCTTGAGGACTCAAATCAAGCCAGAGGGATTGTGAGAGGTTACTTGAGTATTAGTTTTACTTTATTACTGCACTATATACTGTAATATCTCATCATATTGCTTTGGTTGCCAGACTGTGTAATCTAAGGGGTGACGTTTGATTCCTCATAACCCTGAAATGATATAATAATAATATTGGAAGAAATTGCATCAAAGGAGATTTGTGGACATACAGAGTGTGCACACATGTAAAAGTGTTAAATATAGACGATATTTTGATTTTTATGCATCAAACAGACACTACTCTTCCTCGTATAATGGACCTGGTTGGTCTCTTTTCCGATCCTTCCGGTCTGGAGATCAACTGGGAGAAGACCGTCCTTCTCCCTATAGACGAACTGCGGGGCGAACGGGATAACCAGTTAACGATCTCAGATTCAATAAAGTACCTGGGGATAACAGTTTCTGCGAAACCCCAGGAATATCTACAACTTAATCTGCTTCCTCTGTTGATAAAGCTGAGGACTAAAATTAAGATATGGCAAAAAATCCTGCCAGCGAGAGCGGACAGAATCTCATTAATAAAAATGGTAGTGCTGCCCCAGGTTCTTTATATTTTGCGCAATTCGCCTGTATGGATTGTAGATAAGTATTTCAGATTGATAGAGCGAATGCTTAATGATCTAATATGGGGGAGGAAGCGTGTGAGATTGAAGGTACTTTATTTTTCTATGCCCTACAATCGGGGAGGTCTTAACCTCCCCTATTTTAGGGGTTATTTTGTGGCCTCTCAACTCTGCTTGTTTAATGAGTGGGAAAATAGCCAGTTCTGCAGTAGGGTGGTGAAAGATTCAGGCTTTGCGGATTTTTTTACAGTACTTGAGTCTGACTATTTATCAAATGTACTAAATGGCTACACACTTTTCTGCAGAATGGCTATAAAGTCTTGGCGAAATATAAGGAACTGGTGTGGAGCTGGGGCATCACTTATTTGCACTCCATTATGGCATAATCCAAAGCTTTTGAATTTAAATGATTTGAGTTGCAGCCAGTATTGGAGGACCAAGAATGTTCAGTACCTGCATCAAGTGGTCAGTGGTGGACACATTTTGCCCCTTGCGGAATTAAAGCAAGGGGCAAATTTAGGTGAAGTGGCTTGGTATGCATACTTTCAATTAAGGTCAGCACTTTCTAGCACTGCGAATCGCTATCTTCTTACTATAGATATTCCTGAATTTTTACATGATTTAATTTGTAAGAAAATTGTCACGAGAATTAAAGTATCTCACTGTTATAGACACTTAATGAAAAAGTTTTTTTCGGAGGTTTTTTCACCAGGACAGAGAGCCTGGTCATCTTTGCTTTCAGAGACGGGCTCTCCAAACTGGGACAATATAGGGGAAAGTTTAAAATTGGTTTCGCATAATTTTAACCACATTGTGGTACAATTTAATATTTTGCACAAAATATATGTGACACCTATATGGTTATATAGGAGAGGACTTAGAACCTCTTCTGACTGCCCACGCTGTGGTGAATCCGAGGCAGATCATTTACATCTGTTTTGGGACTGCCCAATGGTGAGCAGGTACTGGAGATCGGTTCAAACCAATCTGGCTCGTAAACTCAACATTGCTGTTCCCTTTACTCCCAGGATATGGGTTCTGGGAGACCTATCGGAGGTCAATTACCAACCCACAAATGGTCGATTGTTGATTAAGGTGATGTTTCTGGCTAGGCTTCTCATCTCTAGAGCATGGTTTTGCTCCTCCCCCACAGACTGTAATAATTGGTTGGGCTTGGTTGAGAAGGTGAAAAGCTACGAGAAGATCTTGTACAAACAAAGAGGATCCTACTTAAAGTGGAATAAACTGTGGAAAGATTGGGATACGATTAACTAATTAGGAATTTTTATTTTTATTTTTTTTTGGTCTGCAAGGTGGGGGCGGGTGGGGGGATGGTGGGGGGGGGGGTTCCGGGGAAGATCCAATTAGTACGGCTTCTTTTTGCAATGTATTAGTGTAGAATGTGAAGTCATAATGGAGCATTGAGTATCTCTAGAAACGTTGGAGGTTGGCAGGACCCACCGGCATCAGATATCGGTTAATCTTTGACCTATCTAAAATGCTGAGTAATACATGGATGAGGGTTCAGGGCTCGGGATCTTGGGGGGCCCAGGCATCGGGGGCGACCCGGGATGCGGCTTTTTCTGTTTTGACATGAGTTTTAACTACGGGCAGTGATCCGACACATGTGTGGGCTGGGTCCTACCATCTGTCTTCTTTTAATGAACTGGAGTCGGTGTTGGGCTCTGCTCTCTTAATAAGACAGTGCTTGCTGGTTTTGCTCTTCTCCTCAATTGTTGGAGATTGCTGAGCGACATTTGACTCGAGCTCTCCCTCTACGAGACATCGTGGTAAACTCATGCGAGTTATGCTTAAACAGGGCATCAATATTTAACTTAACTATATGGGGATGAGGCAGTAAAACACGTGAGTGGGTTTTATTCCACTGTGATAGAAGACTGCTGGACCCCCGCCTGTTTTCCTTCGGCTTTATGGAAGTGTGCGATTAAAGATCGCTGTGAGCTTGCCCCGTACGGTGTACGTGAGCACCAGATGATTCGCCACACGAGTGCTGATCCTGTCGGTGGTGCTTACTTATGTTTGAGGGAGGCCGTATGGGGTGCGTCTTCGCTGCTTGGCGGGCCGCCCGGGCCGCGGGCCTCTGTTCCCTCCCCGTACAGAGACAACAATATTAAATAAGATGTCTTTCTCTATCTGCATTGGTGGAGCTCTTGATGCCGGGTGGGCCCTGCTTTCTTCCTAGGTAGTGAGACCTCTATTTGATTTAGCCAATATGTATATAATTATCGGTACTTGTATGAAATTATATTTAACCACGGTTAAAAAAACTAGAACTGACGGACTTTTGGATCTTACAGTATTGTAAATGGAATATTGGTATGTATTTTTTGTATGATAATTAAAAAATAATAAAGGAAAAAAAAAAAAACTGAAAAAATATTAGAGAAATACATATTTATTAATAAGGAAGAGGTTTATACGTGATGGATGCATTTATGGATTTAATGACCAACATTAAAAAAAAAATATAAAAAAAAAAAAAAAAAAAAGGGTTAAATATAAGTGGCAGCAGTGTCGCGCAATGGGGAAAAATGCAGGACTGTTTATGTACTATGATATTGTCTTCCTTCTTTTGTATTCCTTCACCCTTTGTATAATCCTCCAACAGGCCAAAACCAGGAGAGATATATTTATATTCTTGGAGACAAATCCACTAGAGATGGGAATAGGAAGAATCCACCCATCTTAGAGAAAATACAAAAACACATATAGAATAATGTAAACCGTCAGCAGATAAAGACATTTTACCATTTTAAAATGATGTGCTGTAGTTCAAATATCAGTAACTCATTACTAGTAGGGAGATTCCAGCATACACTTATATTGTAAACATTGGGATTATGGAGGATGAAATAGAACATATACATTTCATGATTGAGGGGTTTTGAAATTTCTCAGAACTATATGGGATTTTGTCTACCTTTTGTTATCCTCTAGAGCTGTGATGGCTAACTTCGGGCACTCCAGCTGTGGTAAAACTACAATGGAGCATGCTGGGAGTGATAGTTTCACCACAGCTGGAGTGTTGGAGGTTAGCCATCACTGTTCTAGATGGTGCATCAGGCATTTTTTCAGGACATCAACAAAGTGTGTACTGCATGCTTGTTGAACCAGGAATCCCCATGAATTATTACACCAAGCAATCCAGTTGATGGCTGGTTTAGCCTATGTGATTATGTGAAAGAGCAAATTCCCAGAAGGAAAATTAAGTTAATTTATTTAGCATTGTTAGCAATTAAACTACAAGAAAAATGACAATTGAATTATTATCAAAACAGACTAGAACTGGGAACACAGAGAAGGAAATCAAAATTGGAGAATTATGCTTGTTTTAAGGAGACAATGCTAGAATATTTTTTTGTAAAAGGACATAGGATACATTGGGGGTGAGGAGATTAAAGGAGGGGTTATGGGTTCAGGGGCAAAACATTTTGAGGGTCATTTACAAACTGATAAAATGCCAGTTTTCCCCCTCAACCCAGGTCTGAAACAAAAGGGGGCATGGTGTGGGTGGGGAAGGGGTCCAGTCTTAATAAATTACCCCCTTTTTCTTTTCTATAGGATGCATGTAATAAGTATTCATATAAATAAAATTATATTTTTTTTGTCAATCAGAGATTTAAACTTCAAAGATATAAAAAAATATACAACTTTTATTCTTTGATTGACACAGCCACATGAGGGCTTGTTTTTTGCAGAAAAGGTTTTGCTCTTTAATGGAGCCATTTAATGTTAATATAATGAATTGAGAATAAAATAGTATGTAAATGAAAAAAAGAACTGCAATTAAGAATGTTTTTTGAGGGTTTGTTTTTATGGCATTCGTTTTTTTTACTGTATTCATAAAATGACTGGTTAACCCTTATTCTGTGGGTCAGTAAAATTATGGTGATACAGCATTTGTATAGATTTTGCCATTTTAGCCATTTAAAAAAATGAAAAACCTTTTATTATAAAATAGCTTTGTGTTGCCATATTCTGACAGCATATATTTTTTTTCCATTGAGAGAGATATGTGATGGTTTGCATTTTACTGGCAAGTTGTAGGTTTTATTGATATTATTGACTACTTGCAAGTTATGTTCAATTTGGTCTTGGTTTAATGTTTAAATTGGATTATATCTCTAGCTTCTAGACAGCCTGAAATTCAGCCATCGATGGCAAGGACATATGACATAAATCCTTGGTTACTGAAGTGCCACCTTGCAAGGATGTATTTGTGGTAGGGAAAGGGTTAAAGTGTCCCTCAAATTCCTAACTTGCACCCAGGGCTGTGGAAGGGTTAAGGCCTCATGCACACGACCGTATTTTGTTTCCGTGTCCGTTCCGGTTTTTTTTTTGCAGATAGGATGCGGACCCATTCATTTCAGTATGTCCGTTCCGTTGCTCCGCAAAAAAAATAGTGCATGTTCTATTTTTTCCTAGTTTTGCGGACAAGGATAGGCATTGTTACAATGATCCGCAAAAAAAACGGATCCGCAAAAAAAAGGATGCCATACGGAAAGTCATCAGTTTTTTTTTGCGGATCCGCAATTTGCGGACCGCAAAACACATACGGTCGTGTGCATGTAGCCTTAGTCTCTGCTTGCCTACTGAAGTTTGTATGCATATATTATAACTCTGCAGAAAATTACTAATTAGGTTAATTATCCAGCAAGAAATTCCAGCAGCCAAATTGAAAATTTCAGCGTCTTTCTTTGGTTTATTTATTTCTTATCTCCTGCAGTTAACCTTGTTTAATTTTCAGCTTGAAATGATTTACTACTTATAAGTTAAAATGCATTTGTTCGTGTCAACATTTATTACTCTACAAGTGTTCCTTACCTTAAGTACTTATGATAACCCTTGTAGTTAGCACGGTGTGACTAAACATAATGTAGCTCTGGGAATACTAATTGAGTTTGAAATTAAGCTTTTAATTAAACATGAATTCCCACTAGTTTCCTTTTTGGAAACCAGAATTATGCATTAACACTAATAGCTATATATCAGAGTAAATGACTATTATTAATAACATTCCTGCAGGGATGGAAATATACATTGTTACTAGTAATCTGGAAAGTTTATTTAAATGATTTGGCTTTGAAATGTCAAAGTCAGAGCCTATGATATGAGTCTTCAAACAACTGCATACACAGATGATCAAAAGGGTAACAATGTTTTGAACTTTTGACTTTCAGGCTCCATAACTCACCATCCACTACAGCTTTGAACATGAGACTGCCATAATTTTATAGACAATCATCTTGACTACCTCATGCATAAATTGGACTTGCAACAATTTAGCATATGATTAGTTATGCAGATTCTTGTCAGGTAACTGCAGTTAAAGTTTTGCTCCTAAAATTCTAAATTGTATTATTTCATAAATCCACCTTTGGCTTTCAACACTGTCTGAATCCTTCTGGGCATGCTCTCGATCAGATTGGAGCATGTCTCTACCAAAATCTGCTCCCAGGTCTCTACATGTTCACAATGTTGGTGCATACTGGTCGACTCACTTGGGTATGAATACAGCTTTTTCTTCAACTCTATCCATGTGTTCAATTGAGTTGAAGTCTGGGGGCTGTGGGATCCAATCCAGCACCTCTTCTTCATTGTCATTCAACCATTGTCATCGATCCTGTTCAAGTATCCAACGCCCTTGGCTGTGAAACAACCCCATCAGGCTTCTTCCACCGGAATTGATATTTCCTTGAATTTCTTGATCCGTTAGCCCCCTTTTTCCCTCATTTCTTCCAGACCCATTTGCACCCATCAGAGCCCAGTATATTGGCTTTTGTCTTATCGCCCCAAATCCCCCATTTCCATTCTTCTACTGTTTGTACTTTTTTGCAAACTCGAGCCAACACTTCTTATGACAATATTGAAGTAGAGGCTTATTCACCTTCCCCTGGACCAGGACTTTCTAAGATGTCATTCACTATTAAGGGTCCCGACCAAACAAATGGCTACCACTGATTGCTTGGAACTTCTGCAGATCAGACATTCCATAGATGGGTTACGTAGAGCCTGTATAATACTGAAGTAGTAATAGTCTTGATATGTGGCGTCAAACTCCGGGGGTCCAAGGGTCACATCTAGAGATGAGCGAATTTCTCAAAAATTCGATTTAGCCGCTTCGGCAAATTTTCTGAAAAAATTTGCTTAGATTCAAATTAATTTGTGAATAATTGCATTAAAAAATGGCAATTTCCTGGCTTCATAGAGCCTTTATATGGGTGTAGAACACTGTGCCTTGAAGTAACACGCATAGGGAGTGTGCTGGGGTAGTGAAAAAATACTGTCAGTCAGCATGACATGCAGATGACAGGCGTCGCTATTGGAATCACTGCACACTTCACTTATTTGGGGAGTCACGGGGCCAAAACCGACCAAACAACTGAAGCATTAACTCAGGCTTACAGGTCGATGTTAGTGTAAAGAAGAAGCACACTCCTTTTACATCCTCGTCAGCTGATTCCACATAGATGTCTACAGAACCTGTTCTATTAAACACTTATACAAGTAGAGCCCCCTGACAGAGTGGAGAGGGTGTAAGTTTGTGTTGACATCACTGATTATTTTGCCCTTCTTCTGATCCATCAGAACAATAACCAACAAAAAACGGATCCTGTGTGAAGCATCCGCCTTCACTCGGTCAGCATTTGCTCCATAATCCATCAGTATTGCTAAAGCACAAAATAATAATGTAATATTGTAAAATTCGGTGTCTCCATGATAAATCTGCAGCGTGAGGGCCCTGTGTGGCTTCTGCACACTTTCAAAATAATCCTTCAGAGGGGCGAATAGATGCCAGATAACCGGGACGTTCCATGAACTTCCAAGCAGCTGCTGTCGGGAGCAGCAGTTCATTTCTGAGACATCCATATAGTGCAGGGGGAATAGGAAGACCTTCTCCATCTCTGTGCACCACAGGATGCCCTCCTTTTCATTTCCATGATGACTGGGAACCCATGATGTTTTCACCAGACGAAGAGACCGGGGCCTGGTTAGAATCTTGAGTAACTTCGTGACTCTTCCGGGCTCCAAGCTATCTTGAAGCTTTGTCTTCTCATTGTCTGTAGCTACTTGAGGCCTGTTCATGCCAGGCAGGTTTCCCCTAGAAGTTTCTTGGTCGATGAGCAGCCAATACCGCACGTGCAGCAATCTTGACAGGAATCTTGGCATGCTTTCTCCATCGCAACACCACGTCGTTGAATAAACAGAAGACTGATTCTGATTCTCTCCTGTTTTAGGCAACATGTAGTTTTTATTAGTAAATTAATTAAATGTGTAATATTAAATTGAACCAAAACTTGATAAAAATTTTAAGAACGTATACTCAGCCTTACAGGTCCATGTTAGTGTCAAAAAGAAGCGCACTCCTTTTACACCCTGGTCAGCTGATTCCACATAGATGTCTACAGAACCTGTTCTATTAAACACTTATACAAGTAGAGCCCCCTGACAGAGTGGAGAGGGTGTCAGCAGTAAGTTTGTGTTGACGTCACTGATTAATTTGCCCTTCCTCTGATCCATCAGAACAATAACCCACAAAAAAACGGATCCTGTCTGTAGAGCATACGCCTTCACTCGGTCAGCATTTGCTCAATAATCCATCAGTATTGCTATTGCCCAAAAAAAATAAAACGGAGTGGTTCTAAAACAGAGATGACACGTGAATGGAATATTTGCATGTCTTTTGTGTTTTGTACCACTCCTGCTTTTGGCTACCAAATCATAAACCAATTCTGGCCTTACAGCTGCTACACAGACAGGATCCATTGTGTGTCTCATTTTTCCTTCCTTTTCATAGATCGGTAGAAAGGTCAAATAAATCATGATGTCAGCCAGGCCGAAAGGCAAAATAGTGGCCCATTTATGAAGTGGGGAGGGGGGGACAGCATGAGAAGTCCACAGAGTGGACCTATGACATAGTGGCGAGGTGGAAGCTGCATGAAGAGACCACAGAGTGCCACAATTACAGAGTCTGGAGGTGGCAGCAGCATGAGTAGGCCACAGAGTGGCACAATGCCCGAGTATGTAGGTGTCAGCAGCATGTGTTACCACAGAGTGGCAAGGTGACATAGTGTGGAGATGGCAGCAACATGAGGAGACCACAGAGTGGCAAGGTAACATAGTTTGGAGGAGGCGGCAGCCTCAGGAGGCGACAGAGTGGCAAGGTAACATAGTGTGGATATGGCGGCAGCGTGGCAAGGTGACATAGTTTAGAGTTGGCAGCAGGAGCTGCATCAGGAGACTACAAAGTGACCCGGTAACAGAGTGGGGCTGTCACAGTGGGGAGAGGGGGAAACCACCAACCATACAATGTGGGGAAAAAGAGGTAGCAGTGGATCTTCAATGTGGGGAGGCAGAGTGCTGTCCAAGTATGCCACCACCTGCTGGTTCAGGTTCTGTTCTACATCTAGCTGCTGCTGGTGAGTAGTTTCTTCACTATGCAGGTAAAGAAAGCTACTCATCAGCGACTGTAGACTCAGGCTGCTGCTAATGGAGCTGGTACTGCTCCTGCCACCCCACCCCTCCCCAGCAGCCATGGCAGTGGAACGTGAGCACAGACCTGCGAGATGATGGACAATGGCGCAGATAGGCAGCGGCCAACTGTAGTAGTTCAGTTTGTCCTTCCTCTCGGTGGGTGTAAAAAAGACCCCCATTCTAGACCGGTAGCGAGGGTCCAACAAGGTGGAGAGGCATAAGTCATCCCTCTGCCGAATGGTGACAATTTGGCTGTCACTACGCAAGCAAGTGAGCATCGGGCAAATTTGTGCAAGTGACTCGGAGGGACTCCCTGCCTCCATCTCCACTGCATACTGCCAACGTGTGTCTGGGTCCTCTGTCTCGTCTTCCTCATCGCCCTGTAGCTCCTCTGGCTTCTCCTGCTCCTCCTGTCCTGTCATCTGAGTAGAAAAACCACCCTTTTGCTACACATTGCCTGTGCTCCAATGTCCTCCTCCCCCTCCTCTTCCTCTTTCAGTTCAGCCCCCACAGACATCTCTTCTCCCCTGACCAGCCATTGTTACCAGCATCTGTTCCAGGACATGAAGCAGGTGAATGAAGTTGTTCATTCTGTAGTCCTGGTGACTGACAAATAAAGTGGCCTCCTCTAAGGGCCTGAGCAAACGGCAGGTATCACTCATAAGCTGTCACTGGCTGACTGTCACGGCGGACGTACACTTTGTACCAAAGATAACACACCAACCAGGCTCTGGACGAGAGACAGGGGAAGGGTCACCTCCTAGCTTATCCCTGACCTCTTTCCCTGCACTGCTCAGCCCACAGCAGACTTGAAGGTAAGTGTGCTAGTGTCCTCCAGCCTGGGCTAACAAAAACCTTGAACTCCCTAAGATGGTGAAGTGGGTAGATAGGAGCAGTCTGCTCGCACAGAACCTGGATGGACAAGAAGACACAAACAACCAAACTAGCAATGACACTTATCTCTGAGAGCAGGAACTGACAGCCAACCTTCTCTCCAAGCTTCCCAGACCAGAATAAAGTGTGCTATTTAAACTAAAGACCCCACCCAGTGCACCTGAGAGAGGCGGATCCAGCACGGCTCCAAAGCAATCACTGAACTCGTGCTGCTATCCTGGCTGACCTCCGCACATCGTCAGAGTGGGGCATGACAGTACCCCCCCTTCTACGGCTGACCTCCGGACACCCCGGACCAACCTTATCCGGATGGGACCTATGAAAGGCCCTCACCAGTCGGCTGGCATTGACATCAGACGCCGGAACCCACATTCTCTCTTCAGGACCGTATCCCCTCCAGTGCACCAGGTACTGGAGGGAGCCCCGAAGAACTCTCGAGTCGAGAATCCTGGAGATCTCGAACTTCAAGTTTCCCTCGACTAGAACAGGAGGAGGAGGCAATGGCGATGGTACCACCGGTTTAACATATTTTTTTAGCAAAGACCTGTGGAAGACATCATGGATCCTCCAAGTCTGCGGAAGATCCAGCCGAAACGCCACCGGATTGATCACCGCAGAAATCTTATACAGACCAACAAATCTTGGACCCAGTTTCCAAGATGGCACTCTCAACTTGATATTCTTAGTGGACAAGCACACCAGATCACCCACACACAGGTCCGGACCAGTCACACGTCTCCTGTCAGCCATTCGTTTATACCTTTCACCCATCCTCTCCAAATTCCCTTGAATCCTCCGCCAGATAGAGAACAAGGCAGAAGAGAATCTCTCCTCCTCTGGCATCCCGGAGGAACCAGACCCAGAAAAGGTACCAAACTGAGGATGGAAACCGTATGCGCCAAAAAATGGCGACTTACCCGTGGACTCCTGCCTACGGTTATTCAATGCAAATTCTGCTAAGGACAAGAATGAGGACCAGTCCTCCTGATTCTCAGCCACAAAGCACCTCAAGTAGGTCTCCAGGTTTTGATTGGTACCATTCGACTGTGGATGAAAAGCCGACGAGAAAGAAAGTTGAATGCCAAGCCGAGAGCAGAACGCCCTCCAAAACCTGGAGACAAACTCCGAGCCCCTATCAGAGACCACATCCGAAGGAATACAGTGCAATTTCACAATATTATCCACAAAGATTTGCGCAAGAGTCTTAGCGTTAGGCAGACTCGTTAGTGGTATAAAGTGAGCCATTTTACTGAAACGTATATGGAAAATAAAAACAGGCACTCACCAACTGGTATGTCTATAGTAGGATATTTATATAGTAATAATGATAAAATCTCACATAAATATATAGAATAAAATACAATATATCATAAAATATCATAAAATAATACACTGAGATTGATCCATATATCTAAATATGGCTAACACAATAAATGCACTGCAGCGGTATAATTCAAGAAATAATTGCTTGCATCTATTCAATATTGAGACTGTGCATAGATGTCAAATATCTGTAAATAATTGTCCTAAATACAAAATAATCTGTGAAAAACAATGATCTGTGAAAAATATAAAAATATATACCGTGAAGAGTTCAAAAAGGTGAAAAAAACTGTGAAAAAACAGTGAATAATCTTCTTATGTGGGAGTTGTGTCCATATGAAACTGATGTAGCAACTTAATGGTTTTCTTGTTTAGATGTTACTCCAATATAATGTAGCGCTATTGTAGCAATATAGAGCCGCAGATAGTAGATATTGCCAGCATACAGAGTCCGCACTCAGGGTTCAGTAAGGTATTAGTATAAGAAGTGATCGGGTTTTGAGAATGGGGAGTCCCCCTATCTGTAAACCCTCTTACCTTGCCCTTTCGAATGCTTGTCGCTTGTATAATTTCTGCTGCCGATAGTAGTTTGGTCCTTTGTATCACTCGGTATGAGATCTGATATTTCAAATTTCCCGCTTGTTACTCTCTGGCCTCGGCGTTCCACGTGGTATCTATGCATGTCACCTTCCAGGAAGCAATATGCAGGGATCGCGTAATCCCGCGATAGGTCAAACCAGCTTCTCTTTCACTGGTATCCAGATCCTTGTACTGACCAACAACGTATGGGTCTATTTCCTCGGGTTAAGGTGGGTAGTATATCAATCGCAGGACCAGCCAGACGCGTTTCGAGGGGTCTCCCTCTTCCTCAGTGGCTATATTGCGAGTGCTGCTACCCTCTTCTTTATATACTCCAATTTTCCCAAAACCTCACCAAAAACCCGGCATGGATTAATGATCTACATATTAAGTATATTTACCTCAATGCATAATATTTCTATAGACACTTTTATCTTTATTAATAAGACTGATATTTACTAAAACTAATATTTAATAAAACTGATATTTAATAAGAATTGAAATAAAATAAAAATGAAAAAATGCATTTAAAATACATTTAAAACTCAAAAAATGTCTTTGGATTCTTTTTCCTTCTTTTGGATCTCTCTATGATTCAATAGTGATATATTTTAGTCAATCTTTATTTTAGCTTCTTCCTGTTAGTTTTCCCAATATTTGCTTCTTCAAATGTTCCAATATGTATAGAACTCATACAGCCATATCAAGGAATCCAGAGAACACATCCAACTTAAAAAACGCATCAAACTTAAAAAACCGCATATGCGTTTTTGGTGCGTTTTTTTCTTTTTTGGTGCGTTTTTTTCGGATTCCTCCTTCTTATGTTTATTTATATTGTCCCTTATCAATTGGAAATAAAACTAATAATTCTTGTTGAGTCTTTTATTTTATTTTGTTTTTATTTCCAATTGTACTTTATTTTTACTTTTTATTTATTGTTTAATATTTAATATTGGTACCCATTCTCTTCTCTTGAGTTACTCGGAATTCTGCAGAGTTGATAGTTGTGTGGGGAGGGGGCCCAACCCCGAGGGGAGATCCTGGTGCTGCAAAACAGCCTGACTCAGGATGTCACCATCAGAGGAAGGTGCCCATCCCCAATATCTACAGGAAACCAAACAAATCAAAATCCGAGTTAAGTCCTCGTGGGAGGAGTGTTTCAAAATCAAAGATTCGTCTAGATTCCTGCCTTGACATCCTGGCGATATGGTCTCCTCCTCTCCAATGCACATCCACTTTTTCAAAAGCCGCGAAGACCATACCCTCCGGATTTTTATTATGATGTTCTTTATAATGTAATGAGAGAGAGTGTTTTTCATAGCCATTTCTTATATTTGTCATGTGTTCTGACAGTCTCTTTTTCAATGTACGTTTTGTCCTTCCAATGTATTGTTTTTGGCATTCTATCATATACAGAATATTGGTTGAGCTACAGGTCAAAAATTCCTTTATTTTCCATGCAAAGGAATTTACCCATGATTGAATTTCAGTGGTCTTCTTCGGGAAACGATGTTAGTTTACATATCCCACATTTCCCACATTTGTAGAAGCCACTCAAATTCAACCAACCTTTCATAGATATTTTATTCTTCTTGTTTGTAACTGTAGGTGCCACCTTTAAAGATAAATTCTGAGCTCTTGTGTATATTATTTGGGGACCGTTACTAACCAAAGGGCCTATTAGTCTGTCACTCAATAGATAATGCCAGTGTTTCCTCACAATTTCTTCTATTTGTCTGTGTTGTTTGTTAAAAGGTAGTATCATTCTCAGATGGTCTTGTTCTTCTTCTTTTCTACCTTCTTTTGTTTTTTCTATGAAGAAGGTCTCCCTGTGTATAGTTTTAACTTTTGTGAGTGCCTTATCCAATACATTGCTCAGATAATTTCTCTCTAAAAAACGTTTCTTCATAATTTCGGCCTCATTCTCGAAATCAGTTGCATCTGTACAGTTTCTTTTTATACGTTTAAACTGACCTTTTGGAACCTCAAGCAGCCATCTTGGTAGATGGCAGCTTGAAAACAATATGTAACTGTTTCGGGAGACCTCTTTTTGGTATGTACTGCAGATTAGCTGTTTATTCTGCACTCTAATTGATAGATCTAAAAATTCAATTCTCTCCATACTTATATTGGCAGAAAATTTTAAATTGTATGCATTGGTGTCAATATTTGCAAGAAATGTATTAAGATCATCTCTCGTACCTTTCCAGATAAATAGGATGTCATCGATAAACCTATGCCAGAGTACCAGGTTCACCCCCAACATGGGCAGAATCTCCTCACATTCCCAATGCGCCATGAATAAATTTGCATAACTGGGGGCAAACCTGGTACCCATGGCAGTTCCCCTGGTCTGGAGATAATAGTCCAGATTATAAGCAAAATAGTTGTGGGTTAGAATGAATTTTACCCCCTCTGCTATAAAATCTATTTGTTTTTCAGGGAGATCGCTATGTATCTTTAATTGACTCCTCAATGCTTGTATTCCCTGATTATGATTTATAACTGTATAGAGGGAACTTACATCTAAAGTCCCCAATATCCAGTCAGTTTCATATTTTAGTCCCTCCACTATTTTAATGACTTGAGTAGTATCTCTAATATATGCAAAATTCTTTTTTACACTAGGCTGTAGGAGTTTATCAATATATTCTGACAAATTGGAGGTTAGTGAACCTATGCCAGAGATGATTGGTCTCCCTGGCGGGTTCATTTGATCTTCGTGGACCTTTGGGAGACAGTAAAATACTGGTAGTCCGCTTTGGGTGGTACTAATATATCCAAACTCCTGTTCATTTAAAATTCCCTTTTCCCAACCATCCCTGGCATAGTTCACCAACTGCTCCGTATATTCTTTTGTGGGGTCCTTCATCAGTTTGGAGTATGTGTCAGTGTCTGACAATTGTCTTTGACATTCTGCCTCATATTTTTGTGTCTCCAAAATGACAATGGCTCCTCCCTTGTCAGCAGGCCGTATAGTGATTTTTTTCCGTCTTTTGTAATTGTTTCAAGGCCTGTATTTCTTGTGTTGTCACATTGTTTCCTATTCTTCCATTTATTTTTAATTTTCTTATATCTTTTTCTACAGACTTTTTAAATGCTGCCATTTCATGGCCTATTTGTTGCCTTGGGTACATCTTGCTTTTTAACTTTAGATTTGTATGAGTAAAGGTATCCTTCTCCACAGAATTCCTAATTATAGGGTTCCTCATAAAATGTTTCTTTAGGCACAGTTTTCTAACAAATTTTTCTATTCCAATATAGATATCAAATTTGTTAGCTTGTGCTTGTAGCTTAGGGGAGATTTTACTAGTTCCGGTGTTACACGTCTCGTTTGACGTGTTTTCGTTTCTATATGTTGTCTAATTTCTCTGGTATGTTCCTCATTCATCCCTATATTTATATTTGATATAATTCAAGAAATAATTGCTTGCATCTATTCAATATTGAGACTGTGCATAGATGTCAAATATCTGTAGATAATTGTCCTAAATACAAAATAATCTGTGAAAAACAATGATCTGTGAAAAATATAATGATCTGTGAAAAATATAAAAATATATACCGTGAAGAGTTATATTTCAAATATAAATATAGGGATGAATGAGGAACATACCAGAGAAATTAGACAACATATAGAATATGAAATCCCGGTGAGAAACAGGTATGAACCAATTATGAATAACCATTTTTTAGATGGGACCCCTCCACACCACAAAACGAAAACACGTCAAACGAGACGTGTAACACCGGAACGAGTAAAATCTCCCCTAAAACGGACCACTATCAAGAATCGGGTCACCAATACAATTTGAGATACAGAGATCAACAACAACACAATCTCAGGGAGAGGGATTATCAGGGAAGGAGAGAGGAATATACCCCAAACCGTTATCAACATCATTACGATCAAAGGGGACAAGGAGGGGAAAGAGAAAGGGGAAGAAGGAATCACAGATAATAAAACTCCAGAAAGAAAAAGATTCAATTATCAATCTTAGTCAAACAGCACTTACCCCAACCCAGATCCAATTTTTGAATAAGGGACTTAAATTTGCCCCTACGGCACAAGCTAACAAATTTGATATCTATATTGGAATAGAAAAATTTGTTAGAAAACTGTGCCTAAAGAAAAATTTTATGAGGAACCCTATAATTAGGAATTCTGTGGAGAAGGATACCTTTACTCATACAAATCTAAAGTTAAAAAGCAAGATGTACCCAAGGCAACAAATAGGCCATGAAATGGCAGCATTTAAAAAGTCTGTAGAAAAAGATATAAGAAAATTAAAAATAAATGGAAGAATAGGAAACAATGTGACAACACGAGAAATACAGGCCTTGAAACAATTACAAAAGACGGAAAAAATCACTATACGGCCTGCTGACAAGGGAGGAGCCATTGTCATTTTGGAGACACAAAGATATGAGGCAGAATGTCAAAGACAATTGTCAGACACTGACACATACTCCAAACTGATGAAGGACCCCACAAAAGAATATACGGAGCAGTTGGTGAACTATGCCAGGGATGGTTGGGAAAAGGGAATTTTAAACGAACAGGAGTTTGGATATATTAGTACCACCCAAAGCAGACTACCAGTATTTTACTGTCTCCCAAAGGTCCACAAAGATCAAATGAACCCGCCAGGGAGACCAATCATCTCTGGCATAGGTTCACTAACCTCCAATTTGTCAGAATATATTGATAAACTCCTACAGCCTAGTGTAAAAAAGAATTTTGCATATATTAGAGATACTACTCAAGTCATTAAAATAGTGGAGGGACTAAAATATGAAACTGACTGGATATTGGGGACTTTAGATGTAAGTTCCCGCTATACAGTTTATAAATCATAATCAGAGAATACAAGCATTGAGGAGTCAATTAAAGATACATAGCGATCTCCCTGAGAAACAAATAGATTTTATAGCAGAGGGGGTAAAATTCATTCTAACCCACAACTATTTTGCTTATAATCTGGACTATTATCTCCAGACCAGGGGAACTGCCATGGGTACCAGGTTTGCCCCCAGTTATGCAAATTTATTCATGGCGCATTGGGAATGTGAGGAGATTCTGCCCATGTTGGGGGTGAACCTGGTACTCTGGCATAGGTTTATCGATGACATCCTATTTATCTGGAAAGGTACGAGAGATGATCTTAATACATTTCTTGCAAATATTGACACCAATGCATACAATTTAAAATTTTCTGCCAATATAAGTATGGAGAGAATTGAATTTTTAGATCTATCAATTAGAGTGCAGAATAAACAGCTAATCTGCAGTACATACCAAAAAGAGGTCTCCCGAAACAGTTACATATTGTTTTCAAGCTGCCATCTACCAAGATGGCTGCTTGAGGTTCCAAAAGGTCAGTTTAAACGTATAAAAAGAAACTGTACAGATGCAACTGATTTCGAGAATGAGGCCGAAATTATGAAGAAACGTTTTTTAGAGAGAAATTATCTGAGCAATGTATTGGATAAGGCACTCACAAAAGTTAAAACTATACACAGGGAGGCCTTCTTCATAGAAAAAACAAAAGAAGGTAGAAAAGAAGAAGAACAAGACCATCTGAGAATGATACTACCTTTTAACAAACAACACAGACAAATAGAAGGAATTGTGAGGAAACATTGGCATTATCTATTGAGTGACAGACTAATAGGCCCTTTGGTTAGTAACGGTCCCCAAATAATATACACAAGAGCTCAGAATTTATCTTTAAAGGTGGCACCTACAGTTACAAACAAGAAGAATAAAATATCTATGAAAGGTTGGTTGAATTTGAGTGGCTTCTACAAATGTGGGAAATGTGGGATATGTAAACTAACATCGTTCCCGAAGAAGACCACTGAAATTCAATCACGGGTAAATTCCTTTACATGGAAAATAAAGGAATTTTTGACCTGTAGCTCAACCAATATTCTGTATATGATAGAATGCCAGTGTAAAAAACAATACATTGGAAGGACAAAACGTACATTGAAAAAGAGACTGTCAGAACACATGACAAATATAAGAAATGGCTATGAAAAACACTCTCTCTCATTACATTATAAAGAACATCATAATAAAAATCCAGAGGGTATAGTCTTCGCGGCTTTTGAAAAAGTGGATGTGCATTGGAGAGGAGGAGACCATATCGCCAGGATGTCAAGGTAGGAATCTAGACGAATCTTTGATTTTGAAACACTCCTCCCACGAGGACTTAACTCGGATTTTGAGTTGTTTGGTTTCCTGTAGATATTGGGGATGGGCGCCTTCCTCTGATGGTGACATCCTGAGTCAGGCTGTTTTGCAGCACCAGGATCTCCCCTCGGGGTTGGGCCCCCTCCCCACACAACTATCAACTCTGCAGAATTCCGAGTAACTCAAGAGAAGAGAATGGGTACCAATATTAAATATTAAACAATAACTAAAAAGTAAAAATAAAATAAAGTACAATTGGAAATAAAAACAAAATAAAATAAAAGACTCAACAAGAATTATTAGTTTTATTTCCAATTGATAAGGGACAATATAAATAAACATAAGAAGGAGGAATCCGAAAAAAATGCACCAAAACAGAAAAAAACTCACCAAAAACGCATATGCGTTTTTTAAGTTGGATGTGTTCTCTGGATTCCTCGATATGGCTGTATGAGTTCTATACATATTGGAACATTTGAAGAAGCAAATATTGGGAAAACTAACAGGAAGAAGCTAAAATAAAGATTGACTAAAATATATCACTATTGAATCATAGAGAGATCCAAAAGAAGGAAAAAGAATCCAAAGACATTTTTTGAGTTTTAAATGTATTTTAAATGCATTTTTAATTTTTATTTTATTTCAATTCTTATTAAATATCAGTTTTATTAAATATTAGTTTTAGTAAATATCAGTCTTATTAATAAAGATAAAAGTGTCTATAGAAATATTATGCATTGAGGTAATATACTTAATATGTAGATCATTAATCCATGCCGGGTTTTTGGTGAGGTTTTGGGAAAATTGGAGTATATAAAGAAGAGGGTAGCAGCACTCGCAATATAGCCACTGAGGAAGAGGGAGACCCCTCGAAACACGTCTGGCTGGTCCTGCGAGTGATATACTACCTACCTTAACCCAAGGAAATAGACCCATACGTTGTTGGTCAGTACAAGGATCTGGATACCAGTGAAAGAGAAGCTGGTTTGACCTATCGCGAGATTACGCGATCCCTGCATATTGCTTCCTGGAAGGTGGCACGCATAGATACCACGTGGAACACCGAGACCGGAGAGTAACAAGCGGGAAATTTGAAATATCAGATCTCATACCGAGTGATACAAAGGACCCAACTACTATCGGCAGCAGAAATTATACAAGCGACAAGCATTCGAAAGGGCAAGGTAAGAGGGTTTACAGATAGGGGGACTCCCCATTCTCAAAACCCGATCACTTCTTATACTAATACCTTACTGAACCCTGAGTGCGGACTCTGTATGCTGGCAATATCTACTATCTGCGGCTCTATATTGCTACACTAGCACTACATTATATTGGAGTAACATCTAAACAAGAAAACCATTAAGTTGCTACATCAGTTTCATATGGACACAACTCCTACATAAGAAGATTATTCACAGTTTTTTCACTTTTTTTCACCTTTTTATGAACTCTTCACGGTATATATTTTTATATTTTTCACAGATCATTATATTTTTCACAGATCATTGTTTTTCACAGATTATTTTGTATTTAGGACAATTATTTACAGATATTTGACATCTATGCACAGTCTCAATATTGAATAGATGCAAGCAATTATTTCTTGAATTATACCGCTGCAGTGCATTTATTGTGTTAGCCATAGTTAGATATATGGATCAATCTCAGTGTATTATTTTATGATATTTTATGGTATATTGTATTTTATTCTATATATTTATGTGAGATTTTATCATTATTACTATATAAATATCCTACTATAGACATACCAGTTGGTGAGTGCCTGTTTTTACTTTCCATATATGTAATTGAGGTACATTTTGTTCCATTGGATGAACAGGTGAAACATCCAAAAAACAGAGCACCTTAACCACACTGACAGACACGGGTGAGCCATGATATAACTATACTCTATTTTACTGAAACGGTCGACTACCACCAAAATCACTGTTCTCCCGGAGGAACTCGGCAGGTCCTGTAATAAAGTCCATGGACAAATGCTTCCAAGGACGTGATGGAATAGACAATGGAAGAAGTGAACCAGGCGGTCGAGTATGGGCAACCTTTGACCGAACGCAGGTTTCACAAGCTGTCACGTAATTCTCAATACTCTAGGCTGAGGACATGGTGGAGGATGAGGAGGCAGAGGCAGGTATTGTCACAGGACCAACGGGGTGAAAACGTGGAGGCGGAAGCGGCGTCACCTGCCAAAGTTGCTGGTGTGGCTGTGCAGAAACCACATTTACCCAGTGGGTCATAAAGGATATGTATTGTCCCTGACCGTATTTACAGCTCCACACGTCGGCACTGCAGTGCACTTTGGCAGACACCAACAGGCTCAAGGACTGGCCCACCTTCTGTTCTACATGTGTTTGCAGGGCTGGTACTGCCTTTTTCGCAAAGAAACGATGGCTTGGGACTCTCCACCTCGGCTCGGCAAAAGCCATCAGTTCTCTGAAAGGTGCAGAGTCCACCACTTGGAAAGGGAGGGACTGCAGCACCAGCAAGTTGGACAGGAGCACATTTAACTTCTGTGCCATTGGATGCGTGCACGCATACTGCTGTCTCTTGGCAATCGCTTCGGTGATTGATTGCTGAAAGAATGACTGACGAGGAATAGGAGCAGGAGCATCTGGAGCAGCAGAAGATGGGTTTGACAGACAGCTCCCTTCGGGTGAGGTGGTGGAGCTTTGACTGTCTGAAACTGGGTGCGTGCCACTGGGTGATGTAGCGGTAGCTGCAGCAGGCTGGACCACCAAATCAGAGCCACAGTTCTCCCAGGCCACTTTATGGGGACGCTGCATATGCTGACGCTTCACCTTCTGCCCACATATTCTACATATGGCTATGTTGACGTCCTCTGGCGGCTTCACAAAAAACTTTCAGGTTTGGACAACAGTGGTATCGGCAGGTACACGGCACGGCGATGGGGACCCCAGTGTCATGTACCTTTGCCAATATATACCTCAATAATTTTGAGAGTAGATATGTGTTTAACACAAATAATCCCTTTTTGATCAATATACAGATGTTTTTGCGCTACGTGGATGACTGTCTTCATGGTGTGGAGGGGAACTCGTGCTTCATGTGAGGAATTTGTTTCCTATTTAAATCACGAGAATGACACGAACATGCGTTTCACCTTAAATTTTTGGGGGACGACCTTGGATTTTCTTGATGTTTGTGTCATTATACACGATGGGGAAATCATAACAAAGGGCCATTGTAAACCCACTGCCTCCTATTTCCTTTCTACACCATGGAAGCTTTTATCTACGTACAGTAGTGTGAAAGAGGCCATACCTTATGGACAATTCACACGATTAAGGTGCATTAATAGTAGAAGAGATGGTTATTTAATACAGGCAACCAAACTCAAAAATCACTTATTAATGAGGGAATATCCTTAGAAAATGCTGGATGAAGCATTCATTAGGGCAGATAGAAACACGCAGAATGAGTTACTACATCAAAACAAGAAAGTGAAGGAAGACAACCGTTTTGTGTTTGTATTCAAATATAGCCCTATGGCCGCACACGTGATCATAAGCGCCCCTATTCATTGGACAATACATATTAATATAAACCGGTCATCCAGCCCCATTAAATTACTCCTCCTGAGGACGCAGCACGGCGAAACGTACGTCGGGGAGATCCAGAGCCAATTTCTTGACCCCTCTTGACAGGTTCCACACTTCATCACACGGTTAGTAGCTTCAGACCTTAGCTCCATAAATCTGCATAAGGCCCACGGTTTAGGTGATAGTCTCTTTTACATTGTTATATGGGTGACTGCTTCTAGTATAATATTCCTAGTGCACCCCAGATATATAGCTTCACTGAGTCTACCATCCTGCAGTGATTTGACCTTGATGATCCCTTTCTATGAGAATAGTCACACTTAATAAATAGGCTCCTTAGCTATTAGCTAGCTTCACTTTAATGGCTTGGTACTACTTTTTCAATTCATTGTTATAAGTGATGTAATCATGTTCATATTTAGATTTTCTAATAAAGACTATATAAATTTTTAAACCAAATGGGATTTATCGTACTCATTAATTTAAGGTGTTTATTGATATTTCTGAGTACCCCAGTAACAGCATAGTTACTATTTTTCTGACCGATTAGGTATTACAAATGTGAACAGCGTCTATTTTTATCGTATTGTGCTGAACTGACAATAAATGTTTTCAGTGCAAATAACACCAAATGTGAACTGCGTGCATTTTTTTCTTTTTCTCTAGAAATATGACAAGAAATACTTATAGCGCAAATAACACCAAATGTAAAAAGCGTCTATTTATCTTGTATTGTACTGAACTGACAATAAATGTTTTTAGTGCAAATAACACCAAATGTGAATGGTGTCTATTTTTCTCTTATTGTACTATAATAGGTCACTAAACGCTTTCACCATATATAGCTGCAGAAGTGAACAGAGTATATATTTCTCTTTTTCCACAGATATAAGCCACTAAAGGCTTTTCAACATAACACTTGCACCCCTACAAAAAATTGCTGGAATGGCAGAGCTGTATAATGGCTATTTGGATCCCCAAATAATCTTTCACTGCACTTGTAAATCGTATTTTGTTCCCAATTATGTTTTCTGTATGACTCTCCCTAGCCCCTGCAACATCTGTACCTGCACTAAGATGCTGTGAAATGATTCCTCCCTATCCTTATCATGCACTTATAAACCGCTTTGTTTTTCACAATGATGTTTTCTTTATCGCTCTCCCTAGCGCCTGAAATGTCTGTCCCTGAACGTAGATGATGTGAAATGATTCCTCCCTATCCTTATCGTGCACTTATAAAAAAAGGCTTTTTTTTTCACAATTAGGTTTTCTTTCACTCTCCCTAGTGCTTTTGCATAAACGTCTGTCCCTGAACAAAGTATGATGGTGAATGGCAGGATCTAAGATGGCCACCGTATTTATAGGGCTGTGACATCACAGGGCTGGCTGGCTGCTGATTGGCTGCATGCATGGCATTATGGGTCATCCCGCCTTCCCAAAGTTCCTTGCCCCATGTTCCTAGCCGCCAGCCATTGTAGCCGCCATTGTAGCCGCCATGTTAGGAAAAATTGCAATTTGTTACCACGAAGCGCGAGGAAATTCGCATTAGTTCAGAATTGGTTTTTTTCTGAAATTTGGAATGAATTTGACTTCATCAGCTTCGATTCGCTTATCTCTAGTCACATCATCTGGTTTCAGCAACTTTGATCATTTCCCCCTGGACTGTACTTGGTTTGGACGGCATGGTATTGTACTGCCTCAGCCTCTCCAGCACTTGCTTTACAGAACCTCTGTCAGCGTGGTAATGGTGTATCCCATCTTTTAGACCTCCTTATGGTGGTATCTGGAACCATCTACAAAAAACTCTAAATCTGGGTTAGTCAAGGGGTGTTCTGTTACATTATACAGTGTCTGTGTCATAATGTTTAACTGCCAGTGGTTTAGTTTACTGCAAAGTAATTGTCATACCTGAGAGACCCATTCCAGGCATCGTAGGAGTCATATAGTCAGGTGTAACGATCCCTGATGATCGTATGGAACAGCTCGCCACAGTATCCACTATACAATCAATGTGCCTTCCCCAGGGCTTGGTAACGTCTATGATGGCAGATGCTCCAGTCTTATTAGGCACCTGCAGGACAGCTATAGGGATAGGAGAGGATGAGGGGCTATCTGTTTCCTATTGCAGGGAAGGGGTCATTTCATTCATCTGAGAGGCAAATCTTTGAACTCTTGGTACTATGGGCTGAGGACAGTTTATCCTAAAGTGTCCTTCCTTCCCGCAATTGTAACAAGTTCTTTAACGCTGCATTCCCAGTCTCCTTCTTCCTCTCTGTAGTTGACCCTCATCCTGTTCCCTTACTACCATAACAACAGGCACAGGCTGCTTTTTCTTTTTCATCTGTTGTTCCTCAATTCCCTTAACACTTAAAAGTGTCTGGTTAACATCAGTTTCAAAACATTCTGGCCTAAGTTTCATTAACTCGTCTTTCAATTACAGTCCTAAGTCCATGTATAAAACAGGTCCTAAATAATCCCTTGTCTCTTGGGAGATCCAAGTCAGGTCCTTGATCAGTGAAGGCCATCTGTAGATGGGTAAAGAAGTTCTGGGCAGTCTCATCAGAATCCTACTAAACATTTTGAACATTAAAACTACCTCCCTCAATCTTCTTATTTACCCATCTCTAAAACACATTAAAAAAACTCTTGACCTGAACATCTATCATCTATCACTGTCCCTTCCTGATGTTCAATCTGCCTAAGGAAGAGAGAGCCTCTGGCTGCAGATGTAAGACCAGCCAGATCAGCCCAAGTGGCTTTATAAGTAGTATACAGGGTGTGATATTTATAAAAGCCTGTGGGGTCCTTGCTAGGATCTAGGAGAGATCCTGCAATAGTAATCTGCTCAGAAGGAGATTATGGATGATACCAGGTTGTCTGGGCAGTGGTTCCCTGTGGACCCAGTGTGGTTCACTGGTGCAGAGGATGCAGAGGTGGGCATTATATTTCCACCTGTTGCTCCTGATGTATTATGTATTTGCTGTATCATCATCCTGAACCCACATTGTACACAATGCAGGTCCTCTCTTAAATACATAATTTGATATCAACCCCTGCATCTTCCTGGCTTCAAATGTGCCCTTTTGCAGGGTGTATCTACATATGGGGGAGGAAGAGGCACAGGTGTTCCAGTACTCACATAAGCACTGTTGCTATCTAGGGTCATCATACTAGACTCGCTCAAGGGGATTTCGGGATACAGGTTAGAAGTGGGAGCAGATGGAATTGAGGAGGTAGAGGAAGTTAGGGATGGAGGTAGGAGAGGGGTAGTATGGGGGAGACTTCTCTGTGCTGGGGAGTTGATTCCATGTGTACCAGCTGCCTTCCAGTTGGGTTTAAGCGCGATTATTCGAATCGCAAATTGTAATCGCGAATATCGCCACTTCTATAATTCGCAAATATTTAGACTATAGAGCTATATATTCATATTCGCGAATAGTGTTGAATATTCTAATTGCTAATTTATTGCAAATTTATTGCAAATATATTACATTGCCGATTTTCAAGTAAACAATGACTGGAGATCAAGAATTCCCGAATTTGCAAATTTATGGCGAATATTTGGCCAAAAATTTGCTAAATATTGCAAATTTGAATATTGCCTATGCCTCTCATCACTACCTTTCAGTGGCTCCAGCAGCTGTATGCTCCTCATTTTCATGCAAACTATAGAAGTAAACTTAGCAACTAGTCTTTCTGAGTACCCTTGCTTTTTCATTTCCTCACAAACCTTGATCCACACTGTTACCTGTTCTCCCACTCCTTGCTTTCTTATCCAGGGGCCTTCAGCTTGCTGAAAATTCGTGCAAATATTTAAACTCAGGCACCCATTTAGAGGCATCTGAGCACTTTTGATTATTTTCCCTAAATCTTTAACAGCTTGTTTCCCGCACCAACTCCTGACTATTTCTGCTGCTGTAAATCCCCACCCTACATCCTAGGTATCCTGCTCTGAAGTCTCTGGGACCTCAAATTCCCCATCTTTAGGCTGCTAGAAGGTGATCAAACTTCCCTATTACCTAATGGAACTATGCAAATGAGCATCTCCGGTCTCTGATCCTTACTATCGCAAGTAAATGCGGCCAGGATCAGCAGAACTAGCCTCGTCTAACTATCGCAAATACCAGATACGATTGCTCCCGGGATCAGCAGAACTAGCGTCACCTTACTATCGCAAATTTATCTGTTTGCTGCCGGGGTCAGCTAGCCTCACCAGCAGAGCCACCAGAGCTGAGCAACAAGAAATAGATTTGTCAGTGCAACATACAGGCTTATTTATAACCTTATATTCTTATCTGATCATGGCCCCTGGATCCTTCCCTAACTTTCTACTGCAGTAAGCCTGGTATATCCTAGTACACAGTATCTATTCCCACAACCTGTATCACTGCAAAACTTGTAATCAGGCAGACCCTTTTTGTCTTCTGGCTGGGCTCACCTTATATGGGTTACTGTCCAGAATCGGGAAGGAACTAACCCAAATCCCAGGCAGGAACCTGTCACTTGCCGCCCGCTCTCGACAAACGGGAAGAGAGTCCTCTGACAAGTTCCTGTCACTTCTGCAAGGATCAACTTGCATCCCGATTTCTACACACTTAAAAGGAAGCCTTGAACTCAGTAATCCTCGGACACTGCCATTTGAAAGTGAGTAAGGAATCCTTTCAGGGGTGCAACTCAAGCACTCCCTTATCTCAATCACACATCGGTCACTCAGTCACAAGTTCAGCTTCCTAACTGTTAGACATACAGTCGTGGCCAAAAGTTTTGAGAATTACATAAATATTGGAAATTGGAAAAGTTGCTGCTTAAGTTTTTATAATAGCAATTTGCATATACTCCAGAATGTTATGAAGAGTGATCAGATGAATTGCATAGTCCTTCTTTGCCATGAAAATGAACTTAATCCCAAAAAAAACTTTCCACTGCATTTCATTACTGTCATTAAAGGACCTGCTGAGATCATTTCAGTAATCGTCTTGTTAACTCAGGTGAGAATGTTGACGAGCACAAGGCTGGAGATCATTATGTCAGGCTGATTGGGTTAAAATGGCAGACTTGGGGGGGGGGCGCATGCGCGAGACTCACGAGGAGGACATGCTTCCGTGAGCTCCGCTCCGCTTATCGAACCAACCTGCTCTAAGCGCCTTTAATTAGGCTCCAATCAGCCTCAAAATTGATGCAGGGATCCCCGAAGATGACCCGCACCAAAGGGAGGTCGAAAATTCCGGGCACCCCGATCCCGTCGCAAACTTTGCCGGAGCTTTTCCGACAGACCAGGCAGACTGTCATGGCGGACGCGCCTTCAGAACCCACCGGTCCTGCTTCATCGGACGGTAGCGGTCCCCCACCAGACACGGCAGCTCCGGTTACAGGTCAGAACGACTTATATAAGAATATAGCAGCCCTGTTCAAAACAGAGTTATCCCAGGCCGTTACTGAATTTTCCTGCCAAATTCAAGATCTGGGGAATAGAGTCTCTGACATAGAGACTAGAATGGATGACATGTCAGATGCTTTGGAGCGTGACAAAGAGGACATTGTTTCCCATGATGCCCACCTGATAGAATTAGAACTTAAACTCGAAGATCTCGAGAATAGATCCAGGAGGGGCAACCTGAGGGTCAGAGGCCTCCCGGAATCCTTCAACAATCTGCAAGCCACCCTCACCACCCTGTTTGTTGCCCTGTTACCACAGACTGAACTCAGTCTCCTCAAGATGGATAGAGTTCACAGGGCTTTGGGGAAACCTTGTAACCTGGACCTACCCAGAGATGTTATCCTTAAGTTCCATCATCCGGAAATGAGAGATAAAATCCTACATGCAGCAAGGGACCTACCTGAACTCCCTGGACTTCCAGCCTCAGTACATCTGTATGCGGACTTGGCTCCGTCCACACTTCGTAGACGCCGGGAGATGAGACTAGTCACACAGTCCCTGCAGAAAGCTCACATTCGTTACAGGATGGGGATTCCCCTTTAACCTGTCATTTCAGCTGAACTCTCGCCTTCATA